>NC_138768.1:887628967-888176467 GCF_965119305.1 Pelophylax lessonae
GGTTTGAGGAGGAGGAGGAGGAAGACATGCGGCAATCTGCAAGGCCTAGTTTGACTCCCTCGGGACACTTTGGAGTAGTACGTGGCTGGGAGGAGGAGGAGCCCGTTGAAGATAATGTCGTTATGAGTGACCCCGAGGAGTCAGCTTCTCAGGCCTTCGCTAATTTGCGACGCATGGGAAACATCATGCTCCAGAGCCTGCGAAAGGACCCCAGAATCAAGGCCATTAAAGAGACTAACCACTATTGGTTGGCCACCCTACTTGACCCCCGGTACAAGTGTAAAGTCTCGGAGCTTTTCCCATCCACCCATAGAGTCCACAGGATCAAATCCCTTGAGGACAGTCTCAAGAGGAATCTGGTGAACATGTTCCCCGACTCCCGTAGGGTGCAGGGGCGGGGACAACCTACCATGGATTCTACTGGTGGTCACGAGAGGAGCGTTGGAGAAGGCGTGCGGTTGACGGATGCCTTTCGGTCTTTTTTTAGTCCTCACCGCCCAGGCCTCTCAGCTGCCACATCGCATCGACAGCGTCTGCATCACATGGTGGACGATTACGTGAGGGCACAAAGTGACACAGAGGGCTTTTCATGTGACGAATCCGATCCACTGGCATACTGGGTCTTAAGATTAGACCACTGGCCAGAACTGGCCCAGTATGCCATGGAGTTGTTGGCCTGCCCTGCTTCCAGTGTCCTATCGGAACGGGCATTCAGCGCAGCAGGAGGATTCGTCACAGACCATCGAACTAGACTCTCCACCGACTCAGTCGACCGTTTGACATTCATTAAGATGAATCAGTCGTGGATATCAAGCTTTGATGCACCTGATGCAGACCTTGTAGACTAGGCTATCGTTGTGATGTGGCAGTTGAGCCTCAGTTTAAGCCTGGACCATGGTGCCACCCTCAAACCCTCCTCTCATTCTCTTTACGTTCACAGAACCTCATTTTGGTTATGACAAAAACGACAATGTTTGCGCACCTGTTCCACAGGTGCACACCTTTACAATTTTTGGGCCTCCTTCAACACCAGCTCTTTGGGGTTAAGGTGGGGAGGCTATGCTAAAACAAAAACGACAATGTTTGCGCACCTGTTCCACAGGTGCACACCTTTACAATTTTTGGGCCTCCTTCAACACCAGCTCTTTGGGGTTAAGGTGGGGAGGCTATGCTAAAACAAAAACGACAATGTTTGCGCACCTGTTCCACAGGTGCACACCTTTACAATTTTTGGGCCTCCTTCAACACCAGCTCTTTGGGGTTAAGGTGGGGAGGCTATGCTAAAACAAAAACGACAATGTTTGCGCACCTGTTCCACAGGTGCACACCTTTACAATTTTTGGGCCTCCTTCAACGCCAGCTCTTTGGGGTTAAGGTGGGGAGGCTATGCTAAAACAAAAACGACAATGTTTGCGCACCTGTTCCACAGGTGCACACCTTTACAATTTTTGGGCCTCCTTCAACACCAGCTCTTTGGGGTTAAGGTGGGGAGGCTATGCTAAACAAAAACGACAATGTTTGCGCACCTGTTCCACAGGTGCACACCTTTACAATTTTTGGGCCTCCTTCAACACCAGCTCTTTGGGGTTAAGGTGGGGAGGCTATGCTAAACAAAAACTACCATGTTTGCGAACCTGTTCCACAGGTGCACACCTTTACAATTTTTGGGCCTCCTTCAACACCAGCTCTTTGGGGTTAAGGTGGGGAGGCTATGCTAAAACAAAAACTACCATGTTTGCGAACCTGTTCCACAGGTGCACACCTTTACAATTTTTGGGCCTCCTTCAACACCAGCTCTTTGGGGTTAAGGTGGGGAGGCTATGCTAAAACAAAAACGACAATGTTTGCGCACCTGTTCCACAGGTGCACACCTTTACAATTTTTGGGCCTCCTTCAACACCAGCTCTTTGGGGTTAAGGTGGGGAGGCTATGCTAAACAAAAACTACCATGTTTGCGAACCTGTTCCACAGGTGCACACCTTTACAATTTTTGGGCCTCCTTCAACACCAGCTCTTTGGGGTTAAGGTGGGGAGGCTATGCTAAACAAAAACTACCATGTTTGCGAACCTGTTCCACAGGTGCACACCTTTACAATTTTTGGGCCTCCTTCAACACCAGCTCTTTGGGGTTAAGGTGGGGAGGCTATGCTAAACAAAAACTACCATGTTTGCGAACCTGTTCCACAGGTGCACACCTTTACAATTTTTGGGCCTCCTTCAACACCAGCTCTTTGGGGTTAAGGTGGGGAGGCTATGCTAAACAAAAACTACCATGTTTGCGAACCTGTTCCACAGGTGCACACCTTTACAATTTTTGGGCCTCCTTCAACACTAGCTCTTTGGGGTTAAGGTGGGGAGGCTATGCTAAACAAAAACTACCATGTTTGCGAACCTGTTCCACAGGTGCACACCTTTACAATTTTTGGGCCTCCTTCAACACCAGCTCTTTGGGGTTAAGGTGGGGAGGCTATGCTAAACAAAAACTACCATGTTTGCGAACCTGTTCCACAGGTGCACACCTTTACAATTTTTGGGCCTCCTTCAACACCAGCTCTTTGGGGTTAAGGTGGGGAGGCTATGCTAAACAAAAACTACCATGTTTGCGAACCTGTTCCACAGGTGCACACCTTTACAATTTTTGGGCCTCCTTCAACACCAGCTCTTTGGGGTTAAGGTGGGGAGGCTATGCTAAACAAAAACTACCATGTTTGCGAACCTGTTCCACAGGTGCACACCTTTACAATTTTTGGGCCTCCTTCAAAGCCAGCTCTTTGGGGTTATGGTGGGGAGGCTCCGCCAACACCAAAACTACCATGTTTGCGCACCTGTTCCACAGGTGCACACCTTCATAATTTTTACGCCTTCTTCAACACCAGCTCTTTGGGCTTACAGTGGTATGGCTCCGCCAACACCCAAACAACAATTTTTGCGCACCTGTCACACAGATGCATATCATTGTAATTTTTTTCCTTACAAAGGCAATTATTGCTTTCATTACCAGCACTTTCATAGGGATATGGTGTCAAGGCATCGTCCGCACCACCAAATGCCCAATTTTTAAGCATCCTTTACTTCTATTCAAAGTCAAGAGACAACAGTATTCATCCAAAACATCTCTAATCTTGTTCACTCTGCACTACATTGTGGCCCCTACCCCTAACCCTCAATGTATCCGTGCATATATGTCTGTTTCTTGTGAGATTTCAAGTTAAAGTGCACCAAACACCATTTTACATGAAATAAAGTGCAATTACATACATCTTTGGACTTCTTGAAACATTTGGTAATAAAAGCCCCATTGTGGAAATACACCCGTTAATTATATGCACATTTAAAGAGACAGCACCTTTTTCCAAAAAAACCTCTAATCTTGTTCCCAGTGCACTGCATTATGTCCCCATCATACACATTGGCTGAGCCGTTGATTAGGAGCAAAAGAAAGGTGCGGTTAAGCAAAAAAGTCATTTTTAAAGGTTTGGTATGCTGTAATTCTGGTTCTGGACATGCTACAGAGCTGAAACTTCACAGGTACAACTTTTAGACCCCCCAGACACTAAATCCAAAGAAATCTCTTTTTTTTTTTTTTTTTTTTTTTTTTTTCAATAATTGGCTATCTATCAAAAACGACAATTTTTAAGAACTTTTTTTTGTGTGATTAATAGTCCCTGGGGCATGACCCAGAACCCTAGGCACTTTTTAGGGGCATTTATTGGGTTTTAGGGCTTAAAAATGGTGTTTTTTGATTACAGAAGTTCGGGTCCCATTGATTTCAATGGGGTTCTGAAATCCGAACCGAACTTTCGTGAAGTTCGGGTGTTCTGGTCGAACCGAACTTTTCAAAAGTTCGATCATCCCTACTCAGGAGCTCAATAATCAGCAAGCTTGAGTGCACAGGGCTGGACTTATATAGGGAAGTACCAGGTGTCAGGAATCAAGGGTGATGAGCAAGGCTTGGCAAGACTAAGGTTGAATAATAGGCTTCAGGGAGGAATGTACAGGGAGGAAAGTCCAGAGAGGACGGTAGCCTAGTAAGCAGGGCTACCGCCTGGGATGGGGCTGGTCACGGGTTCGAATCCTGACAGTGTGCGACATTTGGCCCCTCCCCAGAGGGAGCCTTTACCTCCATGGGACTTGAACTTAGTTCTGTCCACGTTACAGCGTTCTCCCTTTGAAAACATCCAGGAGATATAAAAAAAAAGGGGGGATATCGTTACCTCTGCTGTCTAAGAAAGTTGGCTTTTTGGTGGCGATCACTTCGGCTCGCAGGGTGTTCGGAGCTGGCAGCATTGTCTTGCCGCTCTCCTTACTTGGTGATTCACAAGGATAAGTTGGTCTTGTGACCTCATTTCTCTTTTCTCCCTAAGGTGGTCTCTGAGTTCCACCTTAATGAGGACATTGTTTTGCCTTCGCTCTGTGCGAAACCGAAGCATCCTAAGGAGGTTGCATTGCATTCCTTGGATGTTGTCCGGGCAATCAGGGTTTACCTGTCGTCCACTGAATCCTTTTAGGAAATCGGATTCCCTCTTTGTCCTTCCTGAAGGACCTCGGAAGGGTATGGCTGCGTCGGCAGCGACCATTGCCAAATGGATCAGACAGACCATTGAACAGGCCTATGCTGTCATGTCCTAGGCCTATCCTGTTAGGGCGCACTATACCAGATCTTGGAGTACGTCCTGGGCTTACTGGCACCGAGCCTCGGTGGCCCAGGTGTGCAAGGCTGCGACTTGGTCGTCGGTGCACACCTTTTCCAAATTCTATAAGGTGGATGTTCTGGTATCAGCTGATGCCTCCTTTGGCCGTAAAGTTCTCAGTGCGGCAGTGCCATAGGGGACCCTTGTTTTTTTGTGGGTCCCAGGCTGTTGGGGTGTTTATCCCCTGGATATTTGTTTTCCTGGGTTGTTGCTCCTGTTGAGCCTTTTCTATTGCCCAGAAGGTTCTCTTACTGTGCGTGTAAGGTTCCTTTCTCTGATGTGGGTACTGCGTTGCCTTTTCTACGGTTGCGTCTCCTACCCCTCATGTCTACACTGCTTTGGGACATCCCAATAGTGATGACTTAGAGGTGGCGGCGACTGTCATAGGACTTAAGAGAAAACAGAATTTTTGTAAAATCTTACCTGTAAAAAATTCCTTTCTCTGGGTCCTCCGACAGTCGCCGCCCCCGCCCCTCTTTTGGGGTTTTTTCTGGTACACCTACTGCTATTCTACCAAACTGAGTTGGGAGGGATCACTGCAGGGGGGTATTGACCAGTGGGACAGCCCCCATGGGTGTGTATATGCTAAATGCTTTTGTTCTTTTGACTAAGTCTTATGCCTAGCTGCTCCTGTGGAGCAGAAGTCAATACCCAATAGTGATGACTTAAGAGGTGGCGGCGACTGTCGGAGGACACAGAGAAAGGAATTTTACAGGTAAGATTTTACAAAAATTCAGTAATTTTTTCATTTCTGCCATAAAACATTCAATAAAAAAAATTTAAAAAATCAAATTTCTTCACCAATTTAGGCCAATATGTATTCTGCTACATATTTTTGGTAAAAAGAAAATCCCAAAACATAACCAATCACGTTTAACTTACGTAAAACTAAGAGGGGTATATGCTAATGCCAGGAGCCTAGCTAATAAAATGGATGAGTTGGAAATGTTAGTTCATGAGGAGGACATAGACCTTGTGGGAATAGCGGAGACTTGGTTCGACCCCTCACATGACTGGCTGGCAAATATCCAAGGGTATTCGGTGTACCGGAAGGACAGGGTAGGAAAAAGAGGGGGAGGGGTATGTCTCTACGTCAAGAACAATGTAAGTGTGATAGAGAGGAGTGACATTAAGGAAGGGATGAGTATGGAGTTAGAATCCGTGTGGGTAGAACTCCTTAGGGAAGGAGTAAAGGGAAAAGTAATTGTGGGGGTTTGCTATAGGCCACCTAAACAAGGGGAGGAGGTAGAGCTGGAATTTTTAGCACTTTTGGGTAAAGTGGCAAAGCTAGGATCAGTCATCATATTGGGGGACTTCAATTATCCCGACATTGACTGGGGAGAGGGGATTACACACTCACATAAGGCCCGTCTATTCACGGAAACCTTACAGGATAATTACATGTCACAGCTGGTGGATTCTCCTACTAGAGAAAACGCAATCCTGGATCTATTGATCACTAATGACCCAGACATAGTCTCGGAGGTAGGAGTCCAGGACAACCTGGGCTCTAGCGATCACAGGATGATCACATTTAGTGTAAATAACAATAGAACAAGGCAAGTGGGGAACATAAGAACCCTTAACTTCAGAAGGGCAGACTTTCCAAAATTGTACTCATTGATGGAAAGGGTAAACTGGGACCGAACCCTAGGATCCCTGACCACAGAGGAAAAATGGGAATGCTTTTAGGAACATATTAAGCAAAGGCATCTTGCAGTGCATTCCTATGGGAAATAAATTTAGAAGAGAAAAGGCCAAACCTGGCTGGCTAAACCGTAGCGTTAAAAACCTTGTAAACACGAAATCAAGATGGCTAAAGTAGACTTTGAGAGACAAATAGCGGAGGATAGTAAAAAAAAACCCAAAGAAATTCTTTAAGTATATCAACAGCAAAAAAACTAGGGCAGAGCATATTGCACACATAATTAGCGATGATGGGGGGATGGTTACAGAGGACACTGAAAAAGCAACCGTGCTGAATGCTTTTTTCTCGTCAGTATTTACACAGGAAACGGAGGGGTACCCTGACCATGACTGTTTGGTTAGTAGTAATACACAGGACTTGCCACTATGGCTAACAGAGGGTGTAATCAGGGAAACGCTGAATAAAATGAACACAAACAAATCACCAGGCCCGGATGGCGTACATCCGAGAGTACTCAAGGAACTCAGTAAGGTTATATCCAGACCACTGTTCCTGATCTTTGCGGACAGTATTAGGACAGGAGATGTACCAGGAGATTGGAGGAAAGCTAACGTGATTCTGATATTCAAAAAGGGTCAGAGGCATGTCCCGGGAAATTATAGGCCTGTCAGTTTGACATCGATAGTATGTAAACTTCTGGAGGGGATGATAAGGGACTATATCGTAGAGTTTGCTAAAGACAACAGCATCATCAGTAATAACCAGCACGGGTTTACAAATGGGCGTTCTTGTCAAACCAATCTATTAGCATTCTAAGAGGAGGTGAGCTGTGAGCTAGATAGGGGCAGACCAGTGGATGTGGTGTACCTAGATTTCGCTAAGGCGTTTGATACAGTTCCCCATAAGCGCTTAATTTATAAAATAAGGTCTGCAGGTATCGACAGCAGGGTTTACTTTTGGATACGGAACTGGCTAAAAGGGCGTGTCCAAAGGGTGGTAATAAACAGCGCATACTCAGACTGGTCTGAGGTAGTAAGCGGGGTCCCCCAAGGCTCAGTCCTGGGACCAACCTTGTTCAATTTATTCATAAACAGCATTGAGGTCGGGGTCAGTAGTTCAATAGCAGTTTTTGCAGATGACACAAAATTGGGCAGGGCAATAACTGCACAGCATGAAGCAGATATCCTACAGGATGACCTGGACAAAATAACGGAGTGGGCAACGACTTGACAAATGAGGTTTACATGGAGAAATGTAAGGTTTTGCACTTGGGGACTAGAACCATAAAAGCACAATATACGTTAGGAGGGGAACCCTTGGGGGAATCAAAAATGGAGAAAGATCTGGGAGTCTTGGTTGATGATAGACTAGGCAACAGCATGCAATGTCAAGCGGCAGCTGCCAAAGCTAGCAGAATATTAGCATGCATAAAGAAAGGGATGTATTCCAGAGATAAGACTATAATCCTTCCAATTTATAAAACTCTGGTCCGACCGCATCTGGAGTATTCTGTCCAGTTCTGGTCGCCAGTCCTCAGAAGGGATGTGTTGGAGCTGGAGAAAGTCCAGAGAAGGGCAACTAAACTAATTAGGGGATTGGAGGACCTTGATTATGAAGAGCGTCTGCAATCGCTCGATTTATTCTCCCTGGAGAAGAGACGCCTGAGGGGGGACATGATAGCAATTTTTAAATATCTCAATGGGGATCTCAGCTTAGAAAAAAAGCTGTTCAGTCGAAGGGATTGCATGAGGACTCAGGGGCATACAATGCGATTAGAGGAGAAGCGTTTTAACCTCAGGCAACGTGGGGGGTTTGTTTACTGTTAGGGCTACAAGATTGTGGAATTCTCTACCACAAGAGGTGGTTTCTGCGGGTAATATGGTGGCTTTCAAAAGACTATTGGACGTGCATCTCAAGGATCAGAACATTCAGGGGTATGTGAGATGATTACAGCC
Source organism: Pelophylax lessonae (assembly GCF_965119305.1). Lineage (NCBI taxonomy): Eukaryota > Metazoa > Chordata > Amphibia > Anura > Ranidae > Pelophylax > Pelophylax lessonae. Next base: position 887,637,262 of record NC_138768.1, read on the forward strand.
ACACACACCTACACAGGTTGAACTGGATGGACTATTGTCTTTATTCAACCTCACCTACTATGTAACAAAAAGTGTTTGTTCATTTGTTTGCGCAAAAGTTATATCCTCTACAAACGATGGGATATTTTTATAGAATTTTATTTTTTTAATATTTTCTAGTAATGGTGGCGATCAGCGACTTATAGCGGGACTGGGACATTGCGGTGGACAAATTGCACAGCTAACTGTTGCTTTTTATGGGACCAGTCACACCAATACAGTGATCAGTGTTAAAAAAAAAAAATATGTACTGTCGGGGGGGGGGGGGGGATCAAAGGGTTAAATGTGTTCCTAGGGAGTGCTTACTCACTCATTGTGGGGGAGGTGCTTTAACTGTGGGAAGGCAGAGACACTTAGCAGAAACACACAGGAAGCTCGGGTTGCCACCTTTTCTTTAAGCCAAACCTGAACACTTTAGCCGCACATGGCAACATTTTATTTTTAAGGAGGAACCCTGTGCACTCTGATGTAAAGGGGAACTCTAACATAAGGGGTTTCTGCTCACCAAACCTCCCACTTACATCAGAGTCTCCAGCATTTCCCCTTTAATTTGGGTTCCCAAAGCCCCCCTTACATCAGAGTCCACAGAGCACCCCTTAAATCTTACCTTCGTGAACTTACTCACTTGGAGGCACGAGAGAGAAGGGAGAGAGGACAGAGACTTCAATCATAGACATTGGATGGTGAGCTCACTCACCCGAGGATGGAGGCTCAGGCATCAAAGCCTTTCATCCACTGTGTATCTGCCAGTTGCTGAGCTTCAAACTTCCAGCCCACACATCCCTTTCCTGAAGCACGGAACACCAGGGATTGGAGTGTGGGTGGGCAGACAGAGGGGTAGGGGTGGGAGGAAGAGGAGTAGATCAAGCCCTTTCTTCTCTCCTGTCTGTGTATGGGGGTGGGGCCGGTGTGTACATCTATGCACTCTGTGGTTGTGGTACTAGGTTATTCCGGGAGCCACAGTCCATTCTGAATATTGTGTCTGGATTTCAGGTGGCCTGAAACCCAAACACATGACTCAAACCCCGAAGTGTCCAGGTGAATCCTAGATAGGTGGCAACCCTACAGGAAGCGCCAGCAAAGCGTAGTATCCTATTTAAAGGGTTTTAATAGCGATGGATTAAAAACACTCACAAGAGGTAAAATATACAAGTGCTTATCTGGTCTCAGAGTCTGTGGATCCTCCTAGAACCATCCTGCAGGACCGCTGTCCTCTGTTCCGGCTGCTGGGCACAGAGATGGCTGGCTCAGGAGCCTGGAGGAGCCCCAAGAAGCCATGCTTACCAGTGTGGAAGGCACAGGGAATGTGCCATCACCGGAAGGATAGGAGGTACCAGACGAGAAGAGAAGCAAGGCTTTCCTTTTGATCTATACAGAGCCAGTCACAAGGACAGCAGCCATAGTTGGTCCTGTGCATTCCTTTATTGTACCCCCATAACCAAAGAACAGTGACATTTTATGAATTACCCTCTATATATTTATTGCTGGCTGGACTATATATAAACTCTATGTGCCAGTATCTCCTTCCTCCATTACACAGGATCTCCATCTTCCCTACTAACAGAACGGGGATCTGCCTTGTTTACATCGGCAGACTACTGTTCTGCCTCTCTTGGGAACGATTGCCGGGTGCAGGTGGACATCATGTTCACTGGACCCGCTGATTGGCTCTCGCTGTGTCCACTCTCACCCAAGACCCAGAAATGCAGATGATGTAGAGGTACGTGATTCTGCGCCGAATGGCCACCCTGCTGCAGTACATGTATGTGGGTGGACCAAAAAAAAGTTTCTCTGATAAAGAGAGAGGCTATGACCTGGTGGATTGCATGCAGAACTCCTGGGCCCAGCTGAGGACATTTCGGGCCTTAAGATTGAAGATGTGGTGGATGTCTCCTTTTGGTTTGGGAACTGTGGACAGAGAAGAACTCCTGGAACTCTTCTGGCCTTAGCTCAGTGAGATAGAGTTTGGAAGACGAATGTCATAGACAGGTTAGGGCTTTAGAAAGGGCCTCCAATGGCTGTCAATGTGGTGCCTTCTCCACTCTCCATCTCACTAATAAAACCCCAATGGATGACTCTCTATGAACTGATCACATTCCAATCACCGATCATCTAATCATTGGTAAAAAAGAAGACTCGGCACAGAATATTGTACGAAGAGTTTTTATTGGACAAGATGAGAATAAGCGATTAAATGATATGAATAAAATGAAGCTTAAATCTTTTAGAATTAACAAATGTGTCAAATGTATTAATAATCATACATTGGTTGGACCAATAAAAAGCCGGCTACTTTAATAAATCTAAAGGAGCAAAAAAAAAAATTAAGCAACCAATCATCAGGTATGCATTCTTGACCGTGATGCGATTGAGGACCCTATAATCAATGCAAGATCTCAACTCACCCCCCTTCTAAGAAGGTTCACCAGTGAAAGATGAATCCTGATTGGCTGCTGTGGGTTAATGCATGTTACAGTGATCTTTTTCCATCCAGTAGGTTAGATCTGTATACATATTTATAAGTAGAACACAAAAAGAATGTATTGTCAGAATTGTTTGTCTGCTGCCCCATGTATTGTCATGAATGCCCACTTGTTGCCCCCATGTATTACCAACAGGTGCGCACACTGTGGTGAACAAGCACAATATTACGTGTGAAACGCGTCCACCTTTCTGCATCCCGTATTGACTGTCTGCAATAAATATCATCGCTATAACCTGTTGGAGTGCGACCATTTTCATTGGTTTTATGCCCCATATATTGTCAGGATTGCCCACTTATTATCCCATGTATTGTGCGGATTGCCCACCTGTTGCCCCATGTTTTGTCTTTATTGCTCACTTGTTGCCCCATGTATTGTCATGATATCCTGCCTGTTGCCTCATGTGGGGAGGGATCGGTAAAGGAAGACAGTTGAGTCATGATTTTACCACCCCCTTAACCTTAAATGGGGCGGTACACATGGCACTGCAATTTGCGGCTGCTGCCAACCTCACCCCCCCCCCCCCCGGTCACATTGGGCAATGCTATTCAACTGAATGAGGTTGTGCCGCAACAGCCCCGATGCATACAGTTGGGGCGTACTGGCGTGGGCTTTACAGGGTTAACATAAGGGATCCCAGCTGCCTGCCAACCCCACAGCGGGTCAGAGGGCGATGCGGGTGTAAACCCACCCCGAGTGGACTGTGGTGGTTTCACATTTGTTTATGGACTAAACAGTTCCACCCGTTACAATCCAGCGTCCATTTCCCGTAGTACCAGCAGCGGGTGCACTCTGATGTTTCATTATATTTCCTGTATTTGGTAACTTTCCCGTACTCTGAACATGAAATAGGACGCTCGCCCGTATGAACTTTGTGGTTTCTAAGAAATAAACCTTTGTTTGGAAAACATTTCCCGCACTCGTAACAATAAAAAAGGCCCTCACCTGTGTGTAAGTAGGTGTTCTTTCTTAGTTAAACATTTCCCGCACTCTGCACAAGATTAGAGATGCTCAACTGTGTGTATTCTCTGATGGTTAAGAAGGTTTCCTTTCTCAGTAAAACATTTCCCGCACTCTGAACATGAATAGGGACGCTCACCTGTGTGTATTCTCTGATGCCTAAGAAGGTTTCCTTTCTCAGTAAAACATTTCCTGCACTCTGTACATGAATAGGGAAGCTCACCTGTGTGTATTCTCTTATGTCTAAGAAGGCTTCCTTTACGATTAAAACATTTCCCGCACTCTGAACATGAATAGGGACGCTCACCTGTGTGAATTCTCTGGTGCTGAAGAAAGTGTCCTTTTTCATTAAAACATTTCCCACACTCTGAACATGAATAGGGACACTCCCCTGTATGAATTCTCTTGTGCTGAAGAAAGTGTCCTTTTTCATTAAAACATTTCCCACACTCAGAGCATGAATAGGGAAGCTCATTTGTGTGTATTTTCTCATATCTAAGAAGGCTTCCTTTACGATTAAAACATTTCCCGCACTTTGAACATGAATAGGGACGCTCACTTGTGTGTATTCTCTGATGGTTGAGAAGGTTTCCTTTATGATTAAAACATTTCCCACACTTTGAACATGAATAGGGACGCTCACCTGTGTGCATTCTCTGATGGTTAAGAAGATTTCCTTTCTGAGTGAAACATTTCCCGCACTCAGAACATGAATAGGGACGCTCCCCTGTGTGAATTCTCTGGTGCTGAAGAAAGTGTCCTTTTTCATTAAAACATTTCCCGCACTCAGAACATGAATAGGGATGCTCACTGATGTGTATTCTCTGATGCATAAGAAGGTTTCTTTTACAAATAAAACATTTCCCGCACTCTAAACATGAATAGGGACGCTCACCTGTGTGATTTCTTTGGTGCTGAAGAAGGTGTCCTTTTTCATTAAAACATTTCCCGCACTCAGAACATGAATAGGGAAGCTCACCTGTGTGTATTCTCTTATGTCTAAGAAGGCTTCCTTTACGATTAAAACATTTCCCGCACTCTGAACATGAATAGGGACGCTCCCCTGTGTGAATTCTCTGGTGCTGAAGAAAGTGTCCTTTTTCATTAAAACATTTCCCGCACTCTGAACATGAATAGGGAAGCTCATTTGTGTGTATTCTCTGGTGCTTTAGAAGGTTTCCTTTTTTACTAAAACATTTCCCGCACTCTGAACATGACAATGAATTGTCTCCTGTATGGTATAAAGAAGATTCCCTGAGATGAGATGGTTTCCCGCACCCGTCGGCACTGTCAGATATTAGAGGACTATGTGAAGTATCAGGAGATTCCAATGATCTCCTCCAATGGTGAGGTCTGTCATGTATATTATGAGGAACGGGATTTACTTCTGGAGAAGATGCCATGTCATTATCTTCTGTAGTCACATCTTCCTCCGATGTCCTTCTATTCCCACCACAGAGTCCGTCTGTCAGAAGACAAGAAAAATTACCAAGAGTTTTCCACACTCATATACACTGCTCAACACTTTATAATCAGAGTATAGCATCAAGTCAGGGAAACTCCTGGGATATTCATCTGGTCAGTCAAGTAGCAGAGGGGGTTGTTACCAACATGTGCACTAGATGGGCAACAATGAGATGACCTCCAAAACAGGAATGGTTTTACAGGTGGAGGCCACTGACATTTTCCCTACTCATCTTTTCTGAGTGTTTGTCACTAGTTTTGCATTTGGCTGGGGTCAGTGTCACTACTGGTAGCATGAGGCCATACCTGGACCCTATAGAGGTTGCACAGGCAGTCCAACTCCTCCAGGATGGCACATCAATACCTCCCATTGCCAGAAGGTTTGCTGTGTCTCCCAGCACAGTCTCAGGAGCATGGAGGAGATTCCAGGAGACAGGCAGTTACTCTAGGAGAGCTGGACAGGTCCGTAGATGGTCCTTAACCCATCAGCAGGACCGGTATCTGCTCCTTTGTGCAATCAGGAACAGGATGAGGACTGCCAGAGCCCTACAAAATGACCTCCAGCAGGACACTGGTGTGAATGTCTCTGACCAAACAATCAGAAACAGACTTCATGAGGGTGGCCTGAGGGCCGACGTCCCCTAGTGGGCCCTGTGCTCACTGCCCGGCACTGTGGAGCTCGATTGGCATTTGTCATTGAACACCAGAATTGGCAGCTCCACCACTGGCACCCTGTGCTTTTCACAGATGAGAGCAGGTTCACCCTGAGCACATGTGACAGACGTGAAAGGGTCTGGAGAAGCCGTGGTGAAAGCTGAGCTGGCTGTAACATCGTTCAGCATGACCGGTTGGGTGGTGGGTCAGTGATGGTCTGGGGAGGCGTATCCATGGAGGGACGCACACACCTCTACAAGCTAGACCAGGGGTGGGCAAACTTTTTGACTCGAGGGCCGCAATGGGTTCATATATTGGACCCGGGGGACGGACCAAGAGTAGATGGACGGTGTGTATGTGTGAATTAATATAAACTCAATTTAAATTTCAATGCAGATATGCCAGCGTGCCCCCTTTCAATGCAGATATGCCAGGGGGCCCCCTTACAATGCAGATGTGCCAGCGTGCCCCCTTTCAATTCAGATATGCCAGGGGGCCCCCTTTCAATGCAGATATGCCAGGGCCCCCTTTCAATGCAGATATGCCAGTTGGCCCCATGTCAATGCAGATATGCCAGCGTGCCCCCTTTCAATGCAGATATGTCAGTGTGCCCCCTTTCAATGCAGATATGCCAGCGTGCCCCCTTTCAATGCAGATATGCCAGCCTGCCCCCTTTCAATGCAGATATGCCAGGGCCCCCTTTCAATGCAGATACGCCAGTTGGCCCCATTTCAATGCAGATATGCCAGTTGGCCCCATTTCAATGCAGATATGCCAGTTGGCCCCCTTTCAATGCAGATATGCCAGTTGGCCCCATTTCAATGCAGATATGCCAGTTGGCCCCCTTTCAATGCAGATACGCCAGTTGGCCCCCTTTCAATGCAGATACGCCAGTTGGCCCCCTTTCAATGCAGATACGCCAGTTGGCCCCATTTCAATGCAGATATGCCAGCGTGCCCCCTTTCAATGCAGATATGCCAGCGTGCCCCCTTTCAATGCAGATATGCCAGGGCCCCCTTTCAATGCAGATATGCCAGGGCCCCCCCCCCCCCCCACGCGAGACCAGTGCACTTACCTCAGGCAGTGCTTCTCTTCAGTCCCCCGATGTCTTCTCGAGTCCTCAGTCCTCCCACCTCCTCCTCGGCCAATGGCATGGGATTTGCCTTTCAGCCAATCAGGAAGCGGGAGGACCCGCTTCCTGATTGGCCAGGAGGAGGATTCGTGTGACAATAGCGGATTTTCATTCGCTATTGTCACACAAAGGACGGGCACAGAGCAGTGCGCCCCGGCCGCCACTGCCCAAGTTCCCAGGGCGGCCCGGTACCGTTTGATCCACTGTACCGGTCCGCGGCCCAGGGGTCGGGGAACACTGCGCGCTCCACGGACTGGAATAAAAAGGTCCGCCGGGCCGTAGTTTGCCCATTCCTGAGCTAGACAATGACACCCTGACTGCCATTAGGTATTGGGATGAAATCCTTGGACCCATTGTCAGACTATATGCTGGTGCAGTGGGTCCTGGGTTCCTCCTGGTGGACAACAATGCCCGGCCTTATGTGGCGAGAGTATGCAGCCAGTTCCTGGAGGATGGAGGAATTGATACCATTGAATGGCCCCCACGCTTGCCTGACCTGAATCCAATAGAACCACAAATCCTCTTTAACTTTGTCCATCATCCCAACCTCTTCCCTGAACTGCTGATCACCCCTCACATACGTCTCTTCTTCCTCTTTAACCTCATCTTTTATATCTATCAGATTTTCATTCTAAACAAACAAAATAGCAGGGAATGGTTTCTTTAAAATGTGAGCACAAATAACCTTATACCTAAAAGTGGAATATATTTTCATACAGTCAGATCACTTTTACGATCTCTACTTCCATCTTTACCTACCTGATGATGGTGGGGGATGGTGTGATCTTCCTGTGTGGAATCCCGGGAATACAGAGGACGGGGACATCTCTCTGGTGGGTTCCCATTACTGGATCCATCTGTAGGAAACACACACACTGACTGAATACATTGTTTCTCCGTACTGCTCTCTCTTTTACAATAAAGTCTCCTCTTACCCGGTGATGTGAGGGGCGGCTGATTCTCCATCATGAAGTCCTTGTAGAGATCCTTGTGTCCTTCTAAGAATCTTCTGAGAATCCTCCGCACCTCTCTGGTCAGGTCTGTGTTTTATTAATAGAGATAAGAGTGATGTCATGTGATCTCTCCTCACCTCTCCGATCAGGTCTGTGCTTTTTTAATAGAAATAAGAGCGATATCATGAGAGACGCGAGAGAAAGAAAGGTGGCAGCATTGGGTAGTGGGGGACAACAGTGTCAGTGGGGGTTGTGGAATATAGGTGAGCAGTGTGGGAAGGGGGGTGAGGAGAAGGGAACAACAGTGTTGGATGAGGAATGATAAGTAGGGAACAGGGGTGATAGATGGGGGTGAGTAATGGGGGACAGCAGTGTTAGATGGGGGACAGCGGTATTAGATGGGGGTGAGGAGCGGGGCACAGTGGTGTTAAATGGGGGGGTGAGGAATGGGGGACATCGGTGTTAGATGTCGGTGAGGAATGGGGGACAGTGGTGTTAGATGGGGGTGAGTAGTGGGGGCCCAGTTGGTGTTGGGGCAGAGGACGGGATTAATGTTAGTAGTGATGAGGGAGGAAAGCTGCTGAATATTTCCAGAGGTGAGTGTCGGAGTCACCTCGAGCTCTGCCTCTTCCCCAGATAGATTATGAGTACCTCGGCTCTGCCTGGTGAGGGCGCTACAGGAGAGCTGGAGGAAGTTTTGCTGCTCATCCTACTTATGTGATTTCACCGGGGACTGAAATCTGATTCTCAGTGTTTTTGTTCCTCTGTTTCTGTTCCTCCGGCATAAAAATGGAAGGAGAACATTTTCTTTATGTAATTAAAGATTATATATAGAAAATAATATCTTATTACCTCCTCTGCTGCCACTTCAAGCTACATCTCCTCTCTTCTTCCTCCCGCCTCGCTTCTGAAATTCCTATTTATATCTGACATCACTTCCTCTGTGGAACTACATCACTTCCTGTCAGTATTTTACATCTCTTCCTGTTTGTACCTCATCACTTCCTGTCTGTGCGTTCCATCTGGGAGAAGTCAGGTCACCGCCTTGTGGACCATATTGTAAGGTGACCAGATTTTTAAAATGAAATCCGGGGACATATTTGTTTTTTTTGGGCAAATGGTAAACTATTTTATAAGCATATTTCCTTGAAATGATCTATGCAGTGTATGTGGGATGTGTTTATGGAATGATTGTATGATATTTATGTTATTTCTCACATTTCGTCCATGAGATAGAAAAGAAATACGGCAGAGTCGCAATGTGCAAATAGTGGTGAAACACCCTATATAATAATAAAATGTAAAATATGCACATAAATTTTACTATGTATTGTGATTATATATGGGGGAGGGGGGGTCACCACTATTTGCACATTGCAGCTCTGCGATATTTCTTACCTTTTGCAGAGAGGGTGACACCATCACTACTATATTGTAATAAATTGGTTGATTTGCACAGGATATTCATTTATAGGTTTTACCATTATAAGTCCATTTGTAGAATTTTATAGATGAAGTGTAGGGCAGTGCAGCATTTTTTGTTGTTTATTGTTGCACGTTAGATGAGGGAACCGATAACAAGATTCTCTTATTGCTTTTCAGATTTTTTTACTTGCATGGTAGTTGTTTTACTTGATTTGTTATGTCCCCTGTATGCTGGTGGTCAGTGTGCCCCCTGTATGCTGGTGGTCGGTGTGCCCCCTGTATGCTGGCGGTCAGTGTGCCCCCTGTATGCTGGCGGTCAGTGTGCCCCCTGTATGCTGGTGGTCAATGTACCCCTGTATGCTGGTGGTCAGTGTTCCCCCTGTATGCTTGTGGTCAGTGTACCCCCTGTATGCTGGTGGTCAGTGTGCCCCCTGTATGCTGGTGGTCAGTGTGCCCCCTGTATGCTGGTGGTCAGTGTACCCCTGTATGCTGGTGGTCAGTGTGCCCCCTGTATGCTGGTGGTCAGTGTGCTCCCTGTATGCTGGTGGTCGGTGTGCTCCCTGTATGCTGGTGGTCAGTGTGCCCCCTGTATGCTGGTGCTACGTGCAGGGTGTGGGAGGATTCTACATGCAGGAGGATGCTATGTGCAGGAGAATGCCACGTGCAGGGTGCAGGAGGATGCCAGGTGCAAGGTTCAGGAGGATGCCACATGCAGGGTTCAGGAAGATGCCACGTGCAGGGTTCAGGAAGATGCCACATGCAGGGTTCAGGAAGATGCCACATGCAGGATTCAGGAGGATGCCACGTACAGAGGGCAAGGCTATTACCTATTCTTTTTTCTACTGTATGTAATCACGGTATGCATATAATTATTTTTGTGTGTGTATGTTTTGTCAGTATATGTGTGAATATTATTTTCTGTGTGTGGGTGTGTCTGTGTAAAGTCACTCACACCCAGCCTGTATAAAACATATACACCTCACATCACCTCACCACCAGAGATACACTACAGGAGATGGTGAGAGACTGCAGATACATTATTACAGGAGACTGCAGACATGGTACAGAAGATGGTCAGAGACTGCAGATATGGTACAGGAGATGGTCAGAGTCTTCAAACATGGTACAGGAGATGGTCAGAGACTGCAGACATGGTACAGGAGATGGTCAGAGATTGCATATATGATACAGGAGATGGTCAGAGACTGAAGACATGGTACAGGAGATGGTGAGAGACTGCAGATATGATATAGGAGATGGCCAGAGACCGCAGACATGGTACAGGAGATGGCCAGAGACTGCAGATATGATATAGGAGAGGGCCAGAGACTGCAGACATGGTACAGGAGATGGTCAGAGACTGCAGACATGGTACAGGAGATGGCCAGAGACTGCAGACATGATATAGGAGAGGGCCAGAAACTGCAGACATGGTACAGGAGATGGTCATAGACTGCAGACATGGTACAGGAGATGGTCCGGGACTGCAGATATGATACAGGAGATGGTTGGAGTCTGAAGACATTGTACAGGAGATGGTCAGAGATTACAGACATGATGCAGGAGATGGTCAGAGCCTGCAGATATGATACAGGAGATGGTCATAGAATGAACACATGGTACAGGAGATGGCCAGAGATTGCAGACATGGTACAGGAGATGGCCAGAGACTACAGACATGGTACAGGAGATGGCCAGAGACTGCAGACATAGTACAGGAGATGGTCAGAGAATGAAGACATGGTACAGGAGATGGCCAGAGATTGTAGACATGGTACAGGAGATGGCCAGAGACTCCAGACATGGTACAGGAGATGGTCAGAGATTGCAGACATGATACAAGAGATGGTCAGAGACTGAGATTACAGCTGAACCCGGTGTAAAAGTGTATAGTATCGCAGTGCTGCTCCACTCTATTTAATCCAGCTCTGCAAGATCAAGTCAGTAATCCTCCTTTGAAAGTACAACCAAGTGACAGAAGACAGCAGAACATCCAATTTCCAAAATAAAAATTGTCTTACAAACAGTTAACTGCTGAAGATTAGTGGAGGACAGTAAACAGTTAATGGGTCTCTGAAGCTTCTAGCCTGAACCAGCAGTAAATCCTCCAACAAAACATAAAAAACCATGCAGCACACACAGAGCTCCGGCTAAATAGCTGAACAGAAGCTTTTCTTTAAAGCCCGTAGCGTGTGCAACACACTCAAAAGACTCCACCCGGTGCATAAAAAAGTGCACACACACAAAGTGAGAACACAAAAAAGCACAGGGTGTGCGAAAACGTATGGTCTTCCCTCCGAAGAGGTAGGACCCGAAACCTCGATCCCCCGGGGCGCAAGACTCCTGACAGGGATTTAAGGTACTTGTGGTCAGTTGGCCGAAACCAAACTGACCCCGTTCTTCAGGGGGACTGCCGAAACAGCCCACCCCAAGTACTAAGTGGAGCTCCCCCGAAGGGAGACCCCATGAGAGAGAGTGGACTAAGCCAAAAGGCCATATTCACCCCCTCCCAAGACTCAAGGCTGGGCCCGAGGACCCACACACTCCAGCCGTGCAAATAAAGAAAAAAGGTGAAAGTGCAGGTGACAAACTCCAAAGAAAAGGACAAACAAACAAAAAGGTGGGGAAGGGGAAGTGGGGAAAGTGCAATGGTGCCATGTGAGGAACCAAGGCAGGCCTTCCAGCCGGAATAAAAAATTCCTCTGGTGCAAGCCAAAAGGCCTGTCCCAAGAGGCAGGTGTGAAAAAGGTGTGCATAGTGCAGTGACCAATAGCTGAACAGAAGCTGAAATGGGTAACGGCCATGTGTCCCTGGTTTTGGAGAATGCTGCTGCAGGGTCTTCTTATCAGTGTATCAGGCAATGTGCAGCTCAAGTTAGGGAGATAAAAAAAAAGGTAAGGAGTGAGGGGAGAGGAGGCTGATTGGTGACCTCACACTGCCTGAACACCTAGATATCTGGAAGACACTGCAGCCGACCAGCATTACATGTAACAGTGCTTGCTCTAATTGTAGTCATACCTTCTTGCATCTCCCTTCTGGTGCCCTCATTCAGCCCGGCTCCCAGCCAAATGTGGCGGGCTGGAGAGGGGCGGGGGGGGAGGAGTGTTATACTGCCTGCTGACTGGCTGTGGATGGAAGGGAGGAGGAGCTCCACATTTCAGCCCGCCCATCCCCGACATCAGAGCTTCGATTTGACAGCTCTGCTCCACTCACTCTCACTGACACTGTGCTGGATGGATGGTCACACTGCTGAATGTACTGCTAGGCTGTCAGCAATAGGTACACCGCCCCTGAATCCGGGGACAGAATCGGGAACACACGTAGTCCGGGCACAGTGTCCTCATTCCGGGATCTGTTCCCGAAAACCGGGGACGTCTGGTCACCCTACCATATTGGGATTTTTGTACTTAGCGTACTTGCGGTGATTGTAGGCGTATTTGTTCCTCGCAGCAAAACAGTTGAGTTCTCTCGGTGATGTTTTGGTTATTTGCTCTAACAGGTAACTTTTCAGGACTGGCCTTCAGGGTGTTCTCCCTTCATCTTCTTCCCAACAGTATCAGTATTTCTTGCTAGAAAACTACTTAGAACCCCCAAACATTATACAATTTTTTTTTATTTTAACAGAGACCAAAGAGAAAAAAATGGCGGTCATTGCAATTTGTTATGTCACACGGTATTTGCACAGCGGTTTTGCAAACGCAATTTTTTAGGGGAAAAATAGACTTTAATCATTCCCCAAATGGACGTACCCATACGTCTTTGGGGTTCAGTGGTAATAGCGGGGTGGTGGGTGCACCTACAGGCATCATCCCGGTATCATTTTGTTCAGTTGGTGATTCTGAACAAGGCAGAAGTGATCTGAGTGGATAATTAGCTACTCAATCACTTCTGCGGGTGATGGAAGGAGGTTCCACCCCCTTCCCAACGCCTCTCCCGGGCTCTCCGGTCCCATCGCGGAGGTCGGGAGCGATGTGACCAGCGGTGATGGCTGCCCTGTACACAGAGATAGGACCTGACTTCATTCCCCTCGCTCTGTAACCCTGGAGACCAGGAGCGGCGAGTATTCCCCACTTCCGGTTCTGCCCCTTTGTTTACCTGGCCACCAATCTCAGTCTGATCGGCTGCAGGGGGACCAGAGGAGAGATTTGGAGCTCTAATAGACCCCCGATCTCCCCATAAAGAGGACCTGTCATGCCCTATTCCTATTACAAGGGATGTTTACATTCCTTTTATTAGGAATATAAGTGATCAAAAAAAAAAAAATGTAAAGGGAAAGTGTAAAAAAAGGAAATTAATAGAAAAAATTTAATAAAATAAACAATTAAAAAATAAATAAATAAAGCGCCCCCGTCCCTGTGTACTTGCACACAGCAGTGAACGCATATGTACGTCACGCCCACATATGTAAACGGCGTTCAAACCACACATGTGAGACATCACCGCGAACGTTAATTCATTTTTTTTTAATTGGTGAAACTGTTTTTTTTTGGTAAAAAAAGCGTTTGAAAATGGCTGCGCAAATACCGTGTGACATAATAAGTTGCAACGACCACTATTTTATTCCCTAGGGTCTCTGTTGCAAAAAAAATATATAATGTTTGGAGGTTCTAAGTAATTTTCTAGCAATAAATTATGATTTTTACATGTAGGAGAGGAGTGCCAGAATAGACTAGGTATGGAAGTGGTTAAAATTGCGCACGCTCGTGGAATTGCGACAAAGTACGGTACTTAAAAATATCCACAGGCGATGCTTAAAAAGCCTTCACAGGTTACCTTTTTGGAGTTACAGAGGAGTTCTAGCGCTAGTATTACACATGTGTGGTGCGATTACCGTTTACTTAAGCATGTGTGACTTACGTATGCGTTCACTTCTGCGCACAAGCACCGAGCAGGGATGGGGTCTCTTCAAATTTTTTCTTCTATTTTTTACTTTTTATTTTTGCTCTGTCCCTTTTAATTTGTTTTTTTTTTTTTAATCACTTTTTTTCCTATTATAAAGAATGTAACCATACCTTGTAATAGAAATAAGGACGACAGGTCCTCTTTATGGAGACATCTGAGGTCAAAAAGACCCCAAACCTCTTCTTTAACTTTAAAAGCAAAAGATAAAAAAAAATGATTTACTTCCAGCCTGGACCAGAAGTGACGTCATGACGTCGCTCCGGTCCTCCAAGGCCATAGAGGCGATGAAAGAGTATCCACTCTTTGATCGTCTATGAGAGCAGCCAGCCGCACCATCCGATCGTTTTCCAGGCAAAACCGGGAAGCCCAAAAAACATCGGCAAGCGGCAGGAGGGGGAGGAACATCCCTTCCCACTGCTTCGGAAAGCTCATGATCCGCTCGGAATGGTTTCATGAGAAAGCCAGCCGCCAGCTGGAAAAAACAATACAATGATAGCTTCAGCCATAACCCTGGTAAACCACAACATATACAATGAGGACACCAACAATGGGGTCCACTGACACAAATGATAGGGCCCAATTAATCCCACTAACACCAATGATGGGGCACTATTCCTCCCAATGAAACCAAAGATGGGGCATTGTTTTTTTTTCCACTGACGGGACCCTATCTACTCCCAATGGCCACAGTCCAGCCCCCCATGAATTATGAAGTAAACTGGCTCTTTTGTTTAGAAAGTTTGGAGAATCCCCTAGTCTAGAAGAACACTACTATGAGCTCCAGAACTCTCATGCAGAAGTAAAAAAATTGGGTGACCCTTGGACTAAAGAGTCCGAGCCTGGTAAAAGAGAGTTTGAAGTTTCTCTTGGGGAACAAAAACTCTGGCCTGAGGTGTGTTTCGGATGAGACCCAGATATTCCTAGCCATGAGTTGGTTCCAGTACTGAGATCTGAAGGTTCAGGACCCAGTTGCACCTTGGCAATGTCAGGACAGTTCTAGCTATGCTGTCTGCCAGAACCTGAGCGATTGGAGGTCTTCCAGATTTCCCACAATGGGAATGCCCTAAGAGTACAGAAAGGCTAGCCCTGGGGACAGCACCTGGGTGAACACTCAAAGTGACTACTCCCTACTTCTGAGTAGGATTCCTGAGCCTCCAGTTCAGTGCCAACCTGATTTTCAGTGCCAGGTGACCTGGACTGTCCAAAGAAGGGACTAAATTATCCCACCATGTCACAATGTTGTGCTTTTGGGTCTGTAGTGAAATTGGGCAAATGGAGCTGTCTACAACAGTGGTCTCCAAACTGCGGCCCTTTAATTGATTTTACCTGGCCCTTGGAGCACTATTTCATCCAATGAGACAGACAATGTGGCATAATCAGTGGTGGGATTCAAAAATTTTAGTAACCAGTTCCGACTTTCAATGCACAGTGACCAGCGTGCCCCCTTTCAATGCACAGTAACCAGCGTGCCCCCTTTCAATGCACAGTGACCAGCGTGCCCCCTTTCAATGCACAGTGACCAGCATGTCCCTTTCAAAACAGTGACCAGCGTGCCCCCTTCAAAACAGTGACCAGCATGCCCCCTTTCAATGCAGTGACCAGCGTGCCCCCTTTCAATGCAGTGACCAGCCTGCCCCCTTCAAAACAGTGACCAGCGTGCCCCCTTCAATGCAGTGACCAGCATGCCCCCTTTCAATGCAGAGACCAGCGTGCCCCCTTTCAATGCAGAGACCAGCGTGCCCCCTTTCAATGCAGAGACCAGCGTGCCCACTTCAATGCAGAGACCAGCGTGCCCCCTTCAATGCAGAGACCAGCGTGCCCCCTTCAATGCAGAGACCAGAGTGCCCCCTTCATTGCAGAGACCAGCGTGCCCCCTTTCAATGTAGAGACCAGCATGTCCCCTTTCAATGCAAAGACCAGCATGCCCCCTTTCAATGCAGAGACCAGCGTTCCCCCTTCAATGCAGAGATCATTGTGCCCCCTTTCAATGCAGAGACCAGAGTGCCCCCTTTTAATGCAGAGCAAACAGCATGCCCCCTTTCAATGCAGAGTGAACAGCGTGCCAACCATCCCCCCCCCCCCCAATACCAGTGCACTTACCTGTAGCGGCGGCTTCTCCTCAGTCCCCCGGCGTCTCCTCGAGTCCTCAGTCCTCCCGCCTCCTCCTCGGCCAATGACATGGGGTTAGCCTTTCGGCCAATCAGGAAGCGGGTCTCAAGCTAGGAGGAGGATCCGTGTGACAATAGCAAATTTTCATTCGCTATTTTCACACAATGGGTGGGCACAGGGCGCACTGCTCTGCCCCCCGGGTCCACCCTTTGCTGGAGCCAAGTTGTAATAGGCGGGGACTGGGAGGCAGCAGCCTGGAGGAGAAAGGGGGTGAAGTCACTGGTTGCTAGATGCTAAGCGTCTCTAGCCTAGCAACCAGTGCAGTGTGTGGGCTCTGGCCGCCTCCCCACAGAGAGAGAGCACCGCCGACGCGGCCACAGGCAGGGACAGAGGCAGAGAGAGCCAGAGCGGATAATACAGATGGTCACAGTAAGGCGGTTCGGCGAACTTCCAAATGTTTAGTAACCGGTTCTGTGGAACTGGTGCGAACCGGCTGATTCCCACCACTGGGTATCATAATTCCTCCCACTGACATCAATGATGGGCAGAATTCATCCTAATGTCACCAACCAAGGGTGCACATTTCCTCCCACTGACACCAACAATGGGGAACAATTCCTCTCACTGACATCAATGATGGGGCACAATTACTTCCACTGACACCAATGATGGGGCACAATTCCTCCCATTGGACCAACGATGGGGCACAATTTCTCCCTTTGGCACCAATGATGGGGCAGAATTCCTCCCAATGTCACCAAGATGGGGCAGAATTCCTCCCACTGGCACCAACGATGGGGCAAAATTTTCGCATTGGCACCAACGACGGGGCAGAATTCTTTCCACTGACACCAACAATGGGGCACAATTTCTCCCACTGACACCAACAATGGGGCACAATTCCTCCCATTGATGAACACTCAAAGTGCAAAAGAGAAGACGAACCAGAGAAGCTGAAGACCCACAGCAAAGGGGAAGAATTGCTGGTGCGCCAGAAAAACAGCAACATTCAAGTATCCATCCTTGATGTCCACAGCGTTTAGAAAGTCTCATTGATTATATAAGTATTTGCAGGAAGTGTTAGATAAGCGAAATTCTGTATATGATATTGTGCTGACTCTGGATCACGTTCTATTTCTTCTGGGTTATGTAGATTTTCCACAACAGATCATGACCAGGTAGTGGCTATTACGAGATCACTTTTTTTACAGTGAGGGAAAAAAGTATTTGATCCCCTGCTGACTTTGTACGTTGGCCCACTGACAAAAAAAGATCAGACTATAATTTTAATGGTCGATTTATTTTACCAGTGAAAGACAGAATAACAACAAAAATATTGTCTTTCAAAAAAGTTATCAATTGATTTGCATTTTAACGAGTGAAAACATGACTTGGTACTTGGTGGCAAAACCCTTGTTGGTAATCCCAGAGTTCAGACGTTTCTTGTAGTTGGCCACCAGGTTTGCACACATCTCAGCAGGGATTTTGTCCCACTCCTCTTTGCAGATTCTATCCAAGTCATTAAGGTTTTGAGGCTGACGTTTGGTAACTTGAACCTTCAGCTCCCTCCATATATTTTCTATGGGATTAGGATCTGGAGACTGGGGCCTGTACATGTGCTTTCTTGAGCAGGGGGGCCTTGCGGATGCTGCAGGATTTCAGCCCTTCACGTCGTAGTGTGTTACCAATTGTTTTCTTGGTGACTATGGTCCCAGCTGCCTTGAGATCATTGGCAAGCTTCTCCTGTGTAGTTCTGGGCTGATTGCTCACGTTCTCATGATCATTAAAACTCCACGAGGTGAGATCTTGCATGGAGCCGTAGACTGAGGGAGATTGACAGTTATTTTGTGTGTCTTCTATTTGTGAATAATCGCACCAACTGTTATCATCCTCTCACCAAGCTGCTTGGCGATGATCTTGTAGTCCATCCCAGCCTTGTGTAGGTCTACAATCTTGTCCCTGACATCCTTGGACTTCTTTGGTTTTTGCCATGGTGGAGAGATTGGAATCTGATTGCTTCTATGGACAGCTGTCTTTTATACAGGTAACAAGCTGAGATTAGGAGCATTCCCTTTAAGAGAGTGCTCCTAATCTCAGCTCATTACCTGTATAGAAAACACCTGGGAGCCAGAAATCTTTCTGATTGATAAGGGATCAAATACTTATTTCACTGATTAAAATTCAAATCAATTTATAACTTTTTTAAAATGCTTTTTCTGGATATTTTTGTTGTTATGCTGTCTCTCACTGTTAAAATAAACAGACCATTAAAATTATAGACTGATCATTTCTTTGTCAGTGTGCAAACTTATAAAATCAGCAGGGGATCAAATACTTTTTTCCCTCACTGTAGCCCGTAAGCCTCACGTTGGCTTTCACCCAGTCCTGCTACTCTCGGAGACTGGATCTGGGAAATGGATAAACGAATGTTTGAGAAATATACTCATGCTCAACGTAATGCCTCCCGGAATTTTGAAAAAGAGTTGAAAATAATGGAAGGATGCATCACATTCCAAATTTTAATTTTAATTCTAACTCTAACATATAATAAAGGTTGGGTATGTTCTCTCTTATTGGTGGAGCTGGACAGGTCAGGGACAACCTTGTTTTTAGTGCCAGGTGACCTGGACTGTCCACAGAACGGACCGAATTTTCCCACAATGACACGATGTTGTGTTGTTGGGGACTGGGATGGAACTGGGCAAATGGAGATATGTAGAGCAGTGATCTCCAAACTGTGGCCCAGGGGCCAGATTCCCTTTGCGTGTGTAGCACAATTCCCAGCCACGGTGCTGGATATGGGTCCCCCTGGGTCACCGGTAGCAACAACAGCACATTTAAGCATGTTTCTCCAAGTGTGAGCACTGAGACAAGAACCAGTCCAGTATCTTTGGGTTTTTAGATTTATTTAGGAACTTGGACGGGAGAAGGGATGAGTGGGATACTCCTGCAACTGAACTATGCACAATCTGGCGGGGACTCTGAAAAAACGCTGACTTGACGCTGGTTAACGCTGGATTGACTCTGTGACTTTGCCTTTGACTAAGGAAGTCCTTTCTAGCTCCCTGAGGTACTCTTGCCTGAGGTAGCTATTTGTACACCTTTGCTTTACTGCTGAACGCTTCAGGGCCCATACTGGCACCCCTTTTACTTCCCTATCTTCAGGGTTTGGACACTTGGCACCCCCCTTTCACTCCCACAACTATTGGTGAGCTGGCTCCTGGATCCCCTTGACCTTCTGGAGTGGTCCCCTCTCTTAGGCAGACCCCTGGGCAGATCTTAAGTACTCACAATACTGTTTTTCCTGAAGGCCTCTGCCCAGCAGCTCCACTCAGTCAGCAACACTCTGGATCCCTCTCTGCAGCGCAGCTCAACTTCCGGTCCCCTAGGGCCTAGGCTGACTGCCTGGACCACCTTCACTCTCTGACAGGAGGAGAGAAAGCCGTCACCTCCTCCTGGGACTGATGCTCCCGCCAAAAGACGCTCTGTCACATGCTCCCTCAGGATTTATTTCCAATCCCAGGGTGCACTGCGGCAAACTCCACCCACTGAGACAGTTATAAACCCTGGTGTGCTATTAGCAAGGTTTCCTCCACCGTCCAACAAGATCCCTTATTGGACACAGTGGGGAGACTCCCCAGACTCAACAGACACACCTGGAAACATGTGACAGACTAGCTGAGAATTCAGGCCCCCCTGATAAGCAGACAGGGCCATATATGTTTTACCTAGCACCTACCTAGGAGGGTGCTACACGTGCTTTTATCTGGCCTTTGAGGCACGATTTCTCCCACTGACATGAATGATGGGGGGAGAATTTCTCCCAATGACACCAGTGATGGGGCACAATTCCTTCCATTGGCACCAACAATGGGGCACAATTCCTCCCATTGGAACCAACAATGGGGCATAATTCCTCCCATTGGCACCAATGATGGGGCACTGCGTTATATTAACCACTTAACGACCGGCGCACGACGATCTACGTCGGCGCTCAGCCCCGGCCAGGCAAACTGACGTAGGCCTACGTCAGCACTTTTTGCCGGCCCTGTGCGCGCTCCCGCGCCCCGCCGCCGCCGCCGATGACTCAATTGGGTTCAGAACCGATCAGTCATCAGGTCCAGGCCAATCATTTTTGGTCTGGACCTGTTGATTGGTCCTGCCCAATCAGATCATCCTCTAAGCCTGTGAAATGTAAACACAGGCTTAGAGGAGATGTGCCCTCCCCCCACAACGGTCTTTTTGGATCCAGCGTGAGAGGAGAGCACATCTTACTGTGAGTAATTGCACCAAGCACATCACACACAGCTAGATAGGCACATTTCACCCCCGATCGCCCCCCCAATTAACCCCTACAGCACCTGACACAACACACACTATATACAGCATATAGCATATACCTATATACCTGTATAAGTGTGATTTGTGAACAGGTGTAGCCCTTGCGACCCCCCCCTTTTCCACTCAAATTACCCCCCACCCCCCCCTAATAAAGATTTAACCCACTGATCCCCCCTGAACCCCCCCTGATCACCGCCGTTAACCCCTACACCCTCTGTCACATCAGCACTAATACAAACGCAATATACGGTGTTATTGTATTTTTGTATTAGTGTCATTGTGATCAGAATTAGCGCAGGCGACTAAGTTTCTGTCCCAAGAAGGTTTAGGGTCCCCGCCACCCGCCCAATAAAGATTTAAGCCCCTGACCCCCCCCTGATCACCCCTACACCCCCTGCCATAACACACACCGTATACAGTATATAGCATTTTGCTATATACCCGTATAAGTGTGATTTGTGGTCAGGTCTAGCGCTTGCGACCCCCCCTTTTTCCACTTGAATTACCCGCCACCCCCCCTAATAAAGATTTGAGCCCCTGATCCCCTCCTGATCACCGCTAGTTAACCCCTACACCCTCTGTCACATCAGCACTAATACAAACGTAATATACCGTGTTTTTGTATTTTTGTATTAGTGTGATTGTGATCAGAATTAGCGCAGGCGACTAAGTTTGTGTCCCAAGGAGGTTTAGGGTCCCCCCCACCCGCCCAATAAAGATTTAATCCCCTGATCCCCCCCTGATCACCCCTACACCCCCTGCCACAACGCACACTGTATACAGTATATAGCATTTTCTATATACCCGTATAAGTGTGACTTGTGACCAGGTTTAGCGCTTGCCACCGTTCCTTTTATCCTTAGGATACCCGCCAGTCCCTTCCAATAAAGATTTAAACCCCTGATCCCCCCCTGATCACATCCCGTTAACCCCTACACCCTCTGTCACATTAGCACTAATACACACATAATATACTGTTTTTACTGTATTTTGTATTGGTGTCATTGTGACTTGAGGTTGTGCTAGCGAGCTAGTTTCTTTCCCAAAGGAGGTTTAGGGTCCCCGCCACCCCCCCCCCAGATCCCCAGCGCATAGTTTAGAAATAACCCCTTGATTGCCACACACACACGCACGCACGCACATACACTTCCATTTCTAGTATAGTGTTTGAACAGATCAATATCTGATCTGATCAGAACTATACTAGCGCCCCCATAGTTTAGGGTTCCCAAAACGCAGTGTTTGCACGATCAGCACTGATTCCTGCCAGCACCTGCGTTTAACCCTTTCACCCAGGTAAGTGTAGTAATCAACAGATTACTGTCACTTACAAAAAAACACAAGACACAAAACCGCTGTGTTAGCAGAGTCAGGCCTGATCCCTGCTAGCATTAGCAGTTTTTTTGGTAGCGCTTGAAATAATCTTCGACAACCAGGTGCTTTTATTACCTGTGAGTCGCATCACTGTACGGGTAAATTTAGTTACCAAAATGTCTAAACGTTCGTACAGTGATGAAGCTATTTATAGTATAATGACCATGTCAGGTGAGAGCGATGGGGAAGCCTCACCGGCAGAATCAGGGTCAGTATACGAACCAGATGACAGCAGCGGCTCCCTGACAGATAGCTCCGACGACAGATGGGTCCCTGTTAGACCCAGGCGTACCCGACCCCATTCTGGTGTTGTTGAGATGCAGGAATCGCAGGGTGCTCGTATGGAGCAGAGTGTGGGTACTAGTGCCGCTCATCCTTCTGGCGACCTGGCAAGCGCCAGCGGCCTAGTACACCCTGGACCTAGTACAACCAGCACTGCAGTAAGACCTGGTGACGTGGCGAGTCCCCTAAGTGCAGTTGAAGCTGGTGCGGTGGCTAGCACAAGTAGTGGCCCGCAGCCACCGCGTATTCGAAGACAGGCCCGTAGAGCCCATAGTGCCCTCCCTGATGCGCTGGCATTTCCTAATTGGCAACCCACTGATACTACAGCGCCAGTACTTCCCCCATTCACCGCCCAACCTGGAATCCACGTGGAGACAGCTGGTTTTACGCCCCTGAACTTTTTTGAGCTGTTCTTCACGGAAGATCTTTTCAGATCTATTGTGGATCAATCAAATTTATATGCTCAACAATTTATCGCCGCCAACCCAAATTCGCCCCTTGCCAGACAATTCGGCTGGAAACCTTTAACGGTTTCCGAATTTAAGATCTTTCTGGGCCTTTCCCTCCACATGGGCATAACTAAACAGAGTGAATTGCGGCTATATTGGTCCACTAGCCCACTTCACCATATGGCATGTACTCTGCCTCCATGTCCAGGGCGAGATATGAGCAAATTCTGCGATTTATGCATTTCAGCGACAATGAAATCTGTCGTCCTCGGGGAGACCCTGCATACGATCGGCTCCACAAAATTCGGCCCCTCATAGACCACTTCAATCAGCGGTTTGCAGCCTTGTTTACCCCCGAACAAGTTGTCTGCGTTGACGAGTCCCTGATTAAATTTACTGGCCGCCTTGCTATGAAACAGTACCTCCCCAGCAAGCGTGCCAGATACGGGGTCAAACTGTATAAATTGTGTGACAGGGCCACAGGCTATACAGTTAGTTTCCGGGTCTATGAGGGAAAAGATAGCTGTGTGGAGCCCCCCAACTGCCCAGACTACATAGGGAGCAGCGGTAAGATCGTTTGGGACTTGGTGTCACCCTTATCCGGAAAGGGGTACCATTTGTACGTGGACAACTTTTATACAAGCGTGCCACTATTTAGTCACCTGCTCGAATTACAAATTGGCGCATGTGGCACCGTGCGACCTAATCGCCGGGGCTTCCCCCAACGGCTTGTAGATTCCCGTCTTAGTCGGGGGGCGAGAGCCTGCTTGAAAACGGACAAATTGCTTGCGGTGAAGTGGAAGGATACACGGGATGTTTATGTTCTGTCCTCCCTTCAAGCAGACACGACAATCCAAATCACTACGGCAACTGGCGTTGTGGAGAAACCCCTCTGTGTCCACGAATATAACCTTAACATGGGAGGGGTGGACCTTAACGACCAGATTTTGGCGCCGTATTTAGTTGCCCGTAAAGCCAGACGCTGGTACAAAAAAGTGTCTGTTTATTTATTCCAATTGGCGATGCTGAACGCCTTTGTCCTATACAGGGCGTCAGAACGAACTGGATCTTTCCGGGAATTCCAGGAAGAGATCATCCTTGCCTACCTGTACCCAGGAGGCATGCCTGCCCAACTTCCCCTTCCAGATGCAGTGAGCCGGCTGCATGAGAGGCATTTTCCTTATGCCCTCCCGAGTACCCCTACCCAAAGATGGCCCCAAAGAAGATGTCGTGTCTGTCGCAGGCGCGGATTTAGGCGTGACACCCGTTATTATTGTCCCAAATGTCCTGACCAACCTGGTCTCTGCATCGGGGAATGTTTTGAGCGCTACCATACACTAGTGGAGTATTAGTGTAGGGTACAGCACGACACAGTGTAGGGCACACAAACACAGGGTCTCGAAGGATGTTGGATGTCCATCGACATTTTGAGAGACCCAAGCTGGAAGAGAAGATCGCAGAAGATCGCAGTCCCAAATCAAGACATGAAGAAACAGTTAGAAAGAAAAATAAAAGGATCCAAAAACTGTTGTTGTGTCAGTCATTTTATATGTCCTTCTACTCTTCTTACTGTACATTTAAATGTCCTTTGTTTGTTTTTTCATTCTTTTGTGACCTGTTTCTCCTGCAGGTACTCGTCGGCTACCACGCATTGATTTTATATATTCTGACACAAACAGTGTTTGCGCTCAGCATATATAGATACCTTTGCTGATAGCAGCTGTGGTGATTTTCTGATTTCAGCACTGCAGTTAAAATCCTATTTTGGTATACGTGGATAGCGCCGTGTATACCCATCATTAAATTCAGTGGGTGGTTGTTTGGGCGGTTAATGATGAGAATCCAAAAACTTTTGTTGTTGTCAGTCATTTTATATGTCCTACTCTTCCTAATGTACTTTTTTTTAATGTACTTTGTTTTTTCATTCTTTTGTGACCTGTTTCTCTTGCAGGTACTCGTCGGCTACCACGCATTGATTTTATATATTCTGACACAAACAGTGTTTGCGCTCAGCATATATGGATACCTTTGCTGATAGCAGCTGTGGTGATTTTCTGATTTCAGCACTGCAGTTAAAATCCTATTTTGGTATACGTGGATAGTGCCGTGTATACCCATCATTAAATTCAGTGGGTGGTTGTTTGGGCGGTTAATGATGAGTAATACTACGCATTATTCCTGTGCTGATTTCTGATAGGTTCTCTTTTTTTCCGTTCAGCCCACAGGCTGCATGAAAAAAAAAAAAACCTATATGCCAAACAAGGACCAGCAATGTACTGGTACGTTGCTGGACTTTGAGTGGTTATACCAGGATGATGCCTGCAGATTTAGGCATCATCTTGGTATCGTTTTTTACAGCCAGCGGTCGGCTTACATGTAAAAGCAATCCTAGCAGGTAATTGGCCGCTAGACTGCTTTTACATGCAGTGGGAGGGGCCTCCCCCCCCCCCCACCGCCGCCTTCCGCAGCCTTCCGTGGTTTTTCTCGGGCTCTCCTGTCCCACCGGTTAACCCGAGAGTGCAGCCGGTGGTTCAATTGTCTAACCATAGAGCTAATTGGAGATGAGAATGGCTCCAATCATCTCTATGGCCTAAGATGCCGGAGGCTACGAGCATTTCATGACTTCTGTTTCGCCAGAAATAAGCAGGGCCATTGGGAAATTGGGAAAGTATTTTATCACACCAATTTTGGTGTGGTCAGATGCGTTAAGGTCAGAGGAGAGATCTAGAGTCTAAAAGACCCCAATTTTTTTAAAAAAGAGTACCTGTCACCACAGATTGCTATCATGGGGGATATTTAAATTCACTGTGATAACAATAAAAATGATTTAAAAAAAAAAAAATGAAAGGAAAGGTGTCAAAATAACATAAAAAAGCAAAAGAAAAAAGAAAAAAAAAAAAAAATTGAGCCCCCCCCCTTTCCTCCGGTGCTTGCGCGCAATGGCGCACGCAAGCGGTGGTCTAGTGTCATATGTAAACCGCAATTGCAGCATGCATGTGAGGTATCGCCGCGATCGCCAGATCGAGTGCAGTAATTCTTGCAGTAGACCTCCTCTGTAAGTCTAACGTGGTAACCTGTAGAGACTTTTAAAGGTTTTTAAAAATGTACGTATGTTTTTGCCGCTGCGCAGGCATGCGCAATTTTTAAAGCATGTCATGTTAGGTGTCTATGAACTCGGCATAAGATCATCTTTTAAATTTTACCAAAAAAATTGGAATTATATAGTGTATTTGTGCAATAAATTAAAAAAAAAATTATTTTTTTCGCAAAAATTGCGTTTGGAAAATCTGTGCGCAAATACCGTGTGACAAAAAAATTTGCAACATCCACCATTTTATTCTATAGGGCCTCTGCTTTAAAAAAATATATAATGTTTGGGGGTTCAAAGTAATTTTCTAGTAAAAAAAAAATATTTTTTCATGTAAACAAAAAGGCACAGAAAAGGCTTGATTTTCAAGTGGTTAGAAGAGTGGGTGATGTGTGGCTAAGATTGAGCATAAAATGCCGGGACAGTTCAAACACCCCCCAAATGACCCCTTTTTGAAAAGTAGACACCCAAAGCTTTTTTCTGAGAGGCATGGTGAGTCCATGGAGTATTTTATATTTTGCCACAAGTTTCGGGAAAATTATTATTATTTTTTTTGTTGTTGTTTTTTTACAGAAAGTTGTCACTAAATGATATATTGCTCATGCATGCCATGGGAATATGTGAAATGACACCCCAAAATACATTCTTTTGCTTCTCCTGAGTACAGGGATACCCCATGTGTGAGACTTTTTGGGAGCCTAGCTGTGTACGCGACCCCGACAACCAGTCCACATCTTCAGGTTTTCTAATGGCGTAAATTGCTGATTTTACCCCTGACTACCTGTCAGAGTTTCAGAGGCCCTGAAATTTCAAGATAGCACAAAACCCCCCCAAATGACCCCATTTTGCAAAGTAGACACTCCAAGCTACTGGCTGAGAAGCATGGTGAGTCCATGGAATAGTTTATATTTTGCCACAAGTTTCGGGAAAAATTTTTTTTTTTATTTTTTTATTTTTTTTTTACACAAAGTTGTCAGTAAATGATATATTGCTCACACATGCCATGGGTTTATGTGAAATGACACCCCAAAATACATTCTGCTGCTTCTCCTGAGTACAATGATACCCCATGTGTGAGACTTTTTGCCAGTCTAGCCGCGTACAGGACCCGGAAAACCAATGCGCACCTTTTGGCTTTCCAAGGGCGTAAATTGTTGATCTCACTCCTTACTACCTATCACACTTTTGAAGTCCATAAAAAGCCAAGATGGCACAAAACCCCCCCCCAAATTACCCCATTTTGCAAAGTAGACACTCCAATCTATTTGCTGAGAGGCATGGTGAGTATTTTGCAGCTCTAATTTTTTTTGGAAAATGAAGAAAAAACAGGAAAATGCATTTTTTTTCCTCTTTTTTCAATTTCCAAAGCTTTGTGACAAAAAGTGAGATCTGCAAAATACTCAACATGCCTCTCTGCAAATAGCTCAGGTTGTCTACTTTCCGAAAAGGGGTCATTTGGGGGGGGGTTGTGCTGTCTTGGCATTTCATGGCCTCCAAAACTGTGATAGGTAGTCAGGAGTGAAATCAACAATTTACGCCCTTGGAAAGCCTGAAAGTGGAGGTTGGTTTTCGGGGTCCTGTACTCGGCTAGACGGCAAAAAAGTCTCACACATGGGGTATCCCTGTACTCAGGAGAAGCAGCAGAATGTATTTTGGGGTGTCATTTCACATATACCCATGGCATGTGTGAGCAATATATCATTTACTGACAACTTTGTGTAAAAAAAACAAAAAAAAAATAATAATAATATATTTCCCGGAACTTGTGGCAAAATATAAAATATTCCATGGACTCACCATGCCTCTCAGCAAATAGCTTGGGGTGTCTACTTTCCAAAATGGTGTCATTTGGGGGGGTTTTGTGCTATCTTGGAATTTTAGGGCCTCCGAAACTGTGATAGGTAGTCAGGAGTGAAATCAACAATTTACGCCCTTGGAAAGCCTGAAAGTGGAGGTTGGTTTTCGGGGTCCTGTACTCGGCTAGACGGCAAAAAAGTCTCACACATGGGGTATCCCTGTACTCAGGAGAAGCAGCAGAATGTATTTTGGGGTGTCATTTCACATATACCCATGGCATGTGTGAGCAATATATCATTTACTGACAACTTTGTGTAAAAAAAAAAAATATATATATATATATATATATTTCCCGGAACTTGTGGCAAAATATAAAATATTCCATGGACTCACCATGCCTCTCAGCAAATAGCTTGGGGTGTCTACTTTCCAAAATGGGGTCATTTGGGGGGGTTTTGTGCTATCTTGGAATTTTAGGGCCTCCGAAACTGTGATAGGTAGTCAGGAGTGAAATCAACAATTTACGCCCTTGGAAAGCCTGAAAGTGGAGGTTGGTTTTCGGGGTCCTGTACTCGGCTAGACTGCAAAAAAGTCTCACACATGGGGTATCCCTGTACTCAGGAGAAGCAGCAGAATGTATTTTGGGGTGTCAGTTCACATATACCCATGGCATGTGTGAGCAATATATCATTTACTGACAACTTTGTGTAAAAAAAAAAAAAATATATATATATATATATATATATTTCCCGGAACTTGTGGCAAAATATAAAATATTCCATGGACTCACCATGCCTCTCAGCAAATAGCTTGGGGTGTCTACTTTCCAAAATGGGGTCATTTGGGGGGGTTTTGTGCTATCTTGGAATTTTAGGGCCTGCGAAACTGTGACAGGTAGTGCAGAGATGACATGAACAATTTACGCCATTAGAAAACCTGAGAGTGTTGATTGGCTTTTGCGGTCCTGTACACAGCTAGGCTCCCAAAAAGTCTCACACATGGGGTATCCCCATACTCAGGAGAAGCAGCAGAATGTATTTTGGGGTGTCATTCCACATATACCCATGTCATGTGTGAGAAATTTATCTTTTAGTGACAACGTTGTGTAAAAAAAAAAAATTTAAAAAAAAAATTGTAATTTTCACAAAACTTGTGGCAAAATATAAAATATTCCATGGACTCACCATGCCTCTCAGCAAACAGCTTGGGGTGTCTACTTTCCAAAATGGGGTCATTTGGGGGGGTTTTGTGGTATCTTGACATTTCAGGGCCTCCTAAACCGTTAGAGGTAGTGAGAAAATGCAATGAAAAATGTACGCCCTTTGAAATTCTGATGGTGGTGATTTGTTTTTGGGGACCCCTACACAGCTAGGCTCCCAAAAAGTCCCACATATGTGGTATCCCTGTACTCAGGAGAAGCAGCAGAATATATTTTGGGGTGTAATTACACATATACCCATGGCATGTGTGAGCAATATATCATTTCAATGACAACTTTGTGTAAAAAAAAAAAAAAATTTTTTTTAGTCATTTTTCAAACACCTGTGACAAAAAAATGAAATATTCAATGAGCTCAACATGCCTGTCAGGACATTCCTTAGGATGTCTACTTTCCAAAAAGTGGTAGTTTGGGGGGGTTTTGTACTGCCCCGCCATTTTAGCACTTCATGAAATGAGATTGGCAGTCAGAAATTAAAGCTGCGTAAATTTCACTATTTACACCATAGTTTGTAGACGCTATAACTTTTGCGCAAACCAATAAAAATACGCTCATTGATTTTTTTTTTGTCAAAGACATGTAGCTAAATATATTTTGGCAAAAAAAAATGACATAAATTGAGTATATTGGATATTTTTTAAAAGACAAAGTTGAAAATGTCATTTTTTTGCAAAATTTTCGCTCTTTTTTTATTAATATCGCAAAAAATAAAAAGCGCAGAGGCGATCAAATACCACCAAAAGAAAGCTCTGTTTGTGAGAAAAAAAGGACGTAAATTTCGTTTAGGTACAGCATTGCATGACTGAGCAATTATCAGTTAAAGTCACGAAGTGCCAAGTTGAAAAAAGGGGTCTGGTCTTTAAGCTGCAAAATCCTCCGGTGGGAAAGTGGTTAAAGCCGCTATCGGAAGGGCGTGGTGACTGCCCAGCAAGATGAACGCTAGATCTTGAACTCCTCATGTCCGCCAGTAGAAACACCAAAATCAAGAGCCCACAGAGCAACCCGGCCACCACACTTGAAGCCTAAGCCTGCTGAGAACCGCCAACCATGAGTCGGAGGAAGAGAGAACCCCCACAGCCTCAGAAACTTTTCGGTTTCTTCCCGACCGCCTCTTGCGGGCCTCGACAAAATGGCGGTGGAGACCGAACCTCCGGCTCCGCTGCCGGTCCTCTAGCGCCTGACTCCTCTGCAATCGCTCCAGCTACCACAGCAAATGCCGCTGTGACAAGCGGCTCTGGGACATCCACCCCCACATTCTCCAGCCCTGTGAAGTCAAAACCACGCAGAGAATACTCACCAGGAAATGAAGATGAAAAGCAGGAAGACTGCCTGGAGAACATAATTCAACAAAATGTCTATAGGACTCTTGAAACAAAAACCAAGACCCCTATCTCAGCCCTCGAATTCCATATCCCCCACTTATCCACGAAAAAGTGGACAGAATCTACAGTGTTTTGGATAGAGGATCTACTAAATGACTCCAAACCTTTATCCTTTGCCGTCTTACAACATTTCTTCAACATTTCACCTCAGGAAGTATTCAATTACTTACAGATGTTACCATTCCTAGAACATTACTCCAAACCTTCCCTTTCTGTACCTCATGTAGCATGACAATTCCTAAACGATAAACCTAGAAGCAAGGGTATTCCATGTTCTACTCGCTCCCGCAGAATAAACAGATTTTTCTTAAAACATCCCCAATGTGGTTATAGGAAATTGATCTACAAATTGATCTCTGAAAACCAATGGCTTACAGCCATAAAATACTCTCAACATACCACTCATTGCATAAACCATTGGGAACTTTCACAAAAAGTCCTCTCTTGGTGGTACTAAACACCAAAATTCCCCCCTCATATCACCTCCCTGTGTTGAAGAAACTGCAACCAAACTGGCACCCTCATCCATGTCTTATGGCAGGGGTCTCAAAACTATGGCCTTCCAGTTGTTCAGGAACTACAATTCCCATCATGCCTAGTCATGTCTGCGAATGTCAGAGTTTGTCAATGCCTCGTGGGATGTGTAGTTCCACAACAGCTGGAGGGCCGTAGTTTGAGGATCCCTGTCTTATGGTCATGCAAAAGCTTATCAAGCTACTGGCATAACGTTTTCCAGTTAATATCACAAGTGACAGTTTTTTTTCTTAAACCCCAGGATCTTATTATGTACCTCAACCTCACCTTTGAGTACAAAAAGGCTCTTGCTATTAGTACGAACACATACCCTAAAGATTTGGGGACTTTGGCTTCCAATGACTGCCAAATAAACCCCCAGGTTTGCTCTCTGGTTGCTTTACTCCCCTTAAACAAGTTTTTATTGATACTTAACGTTTGATTATCTTAGAATGGTTCTCTGTTACCAGGGCCAGATTAACATAGGGGCTATTGGAGCTGCAGCTCCAGGCCCCTACCTTTTATATAGGCCCCGGGTTGGCCATATTCACTGTTACCGCTCTTCTGTCACTTGTAAACACAGAAGTCTGGCTTCTATGCTCGCTTCCCCAGGCAGCACCCTCAGAACCTCCCCACACAGCACGAAGGACGGACAAGGAGGGACAGTTGCCGATGCATGGATGTGTTTATGGGCTTCAGAGACAGCATCCCATGTTGAATTAGGCATGCATGGCTGCACCCTTCCTCCTCTGGGTGCATGCCAAGGCACGGCCCTTAAGGCCCTTCAAAATCCTCAGCACCAAGCCCATGATGCTCTTAATCCGGCCCTGTCTGTTACACAATCATATATTGATCATAACTATCACAAACATGAACTTGTGTCCTCTACCTTCTGTAAGTTGTTATTTTTCTAAAATTCAATAAAAATGTATTGGGAAAAAAAAGCCGCTCTCCAGCCAAATATTGTCCCCCGCCCCCACCCTTCCTCCACCCTTCTCCCACCAATTTACATATTTAAAAAATGGAAAACTTCTTCTTTCTCACTTAAATCTGGTCATATCCCCTATGTAGGTGCATCTTTCAGAAATGGAGACTGGTGACCCACCACTGCTGTGCCGATGGTCCCCTTCATCATGACATGATCTGGTCTTCTAGATCCTGAGAGAACCTCACACTGGGCAGCCAATAGGAAATGCCCATGTCACCCAGGCAGTGACATGGGCACCCAAAAAATGGAACCTTCCACTAAGTAGGATATAACATTCAGGACCAGCGTTTTGTGTAACCACAGATTTAGGTAAATAAAACTGGCACAGAGATTTTATTTTTTTCGTTTTTTCGTAAATTTTTTCCAAATTTTTCTTAATTGCTACATCAGTTAGTTAGAGAGAGGTTGGCTCTATGGTTTGTTAAGATGGGAATTCCTTCATTTAGAGGAGTTTTAACCAGTAAATGTTGAACACCTACCTCGTAAGAACAGCTGAACCCAATCAGCGCCGGGCGCACTGCCCCACATTCCTGCAGAGAAAAAAGACTGCCTTAGTGAGGTTTGCAAATTAACGTTATTTCTTTGAATGCTGGGACATGGGATCACCATGTCCTGTGAACAAACACTGCTGTGTCACACATTTTATAGATCCTGTCTTCTGGGAGGTGGCAGAATACAGGAATCAGCAAGGTACCATGGGATATGTAGTCCCTAGCAATAGAGAAGCTGCAAGGCATGCTGGGAATCCAGAAAAGCTGTGGAAAGCAGACGTTCAGGGCTAACAACAATGAAAGTTATCTTATATTGGATTGTCAGTAATAATGACGGTTTGCATTGTTCTTACAATGCTGATGTTATAAACTGAAGGTGTTTGCTGTGATCACTCCCCTTTCATCCATATTCTATTCATTTTAGACTAATATTGTCTGCTATGTTGTGATTATTAGGGATGAGCCGGCGGTTTGGTGTGAACCTAGGTTCAGATTGAACATTAGCTATTCGGGTGTTTGGACATATGACCCAACTTTTACCCCCAATGTAATTTTTTAAGATGCATGGTGAGTTTTTGGAAGATTTTATTTTTTGCCACAAGTTTTTGGAAAATGCAAAAAGAAAAGGAATTTTTTTTTACACAAAGCTGTCTGGAATTATGGTATGGAAATATGGTCAAATATTCCCATAGACACACTCCTAAACCTTGTGGACAGTCTTCCAAGAAGAGTTGAAGCTGTTATAGCTGCAAAGGGTGGGCCAACTCAATATTGAACCCTACGGACTAAGACTGGGATGCCATTAAAGTTCATGTGTGTGTAAAGGCCGGCGTCCCAATACTTTTGGCAATATAGTGTACTTTTAATGTCACCCTAAAACACATTCTGCTACGATTCCTGATTATGGAAATATGAAAATGGTGTCTGGGCTGATTATATACCAGATATTGTATCTTTTGTATAACACAAATCAACCAATTGTAACAAAACCATTGTAATATAACGGTCATCTCTAAAAGAGTGATCAGGGAATATAGCTTAGTGTAGTGTCACCAACAGCAACCCAAGTTCCTAGCCTACTGGCACATGGCTGCCCCCAGGAATGTCATGGTCACTGATTAGGCAGGAGGCTGAACAAAGCACAAACAAAAGATTTCCTGTGGTCTCAGGAGAGCAGTTGTCTGCAGGGAATGGCTGGGACTGATGTCTCAAAGGAACATAGTCAGTGGGACATGCAGATAGATCAGTTCAGGCGGTGGACAGAGACATGGTCAGCAAACAAATAAAGGATCAGTCCAGGCAGCAGGCATAAAAGTGGTCAGCAAACAAGTAAAGGATCAGTCCAGGCAGCAGGCATAAAAGTGGTCAGCAAACCAGTAAAGGATAAATCCAGGCAGCAGGCATAAAAGTGGTCAGCAAACAAGTAAAGGATAAGTCCAGGCAGCAGGCATAAACATGGTCAGCAAACCAGTAAAGGATCAGTCCAGGCAGCAGGCATAAAAGTGGTCAGCCAACCAGTAAAGGATCAGTCCAGGCAGCAGGCAAAAAAGTGGGCAGCAAACCAGTAAAGGATCAGTCCAGGCAGCAGGCATAATAGTGGTCAGCAAACCAGTAAAGGATCAGTCCAGGCAGCAGGCAAAAAAGTGGGCAGCAAACCAGTAAAGGATCAGTCCAGGCAGCAGGCGAAAGGTGGTCAGCAAACCAGTAAAGGATCAGTCCAGGCAGCAGGCATAAAAGTGGTCAGCAAACCAGTAAAGGTTCAGTCAAGGCAGCAGGCAGGAAAATTGGCCAAGGTCAATACAAGTGGCAGGCAGAGGCAACACTGCACTGGTGTGGCGGTGATAAGAAACATTCTTGTTGGCTGCACTGGCCTGGTGACATTGTAGCTGGTGTGGCAGCAATCAAGAACACTGTTGGTGGCTTACATGGGTCTGGTGACATTGACACTGGTCTGGTGACACTGGGACTTGTGTGGTGGTGATTAGGAATGCTGTTAATGGCTACACTTTTGTTTTTAACACTGGAAATGGTGTGGCAGCAATCAAGAACACTGTTGCTGGATGGCACACTGGTCTGATGATAGTGGGACAGATGTACCAACAATAAAGAACAATGTTGCAAACTTGGACTGGTTTGTTATCATTCGGACTGGTATGGCAAGGATTAGGAACAATGTTGATGGCTACACTGGTCTGGTGACACTGGGACTGGTGTGGCAGCAATTTAATTGGACCATGTATCCCAGTCTGTGATCTGCTGTGTCCAAAGGATTCCAGATTCCGATAAGCCCCCTGCCCGCAGACCCCCCCTATGTTGAGGGCATTTGGCCTGGTATGGTTCAGGAGGGGGGGGGGGCGCTCACTACTCCCTCCCCCCCCCCTTTCCTGGCCTGCCAGGCTGAATGCTCAGATATGGGTCTTGTATGGATTTTGTGGAGGACCCTACGCCATTTTTTATTTTAATTTTGGCATGGGGGTTCCCCTAAAAATCCACACCAGATCTAAGGGTCTGGTATAGGTTTTTTGGGGGGGACCCCACATATTTTTTTTTTTTTTTTCATTTTGACGTGGGGTTTCCCTTAAAATCCATACCAGACCCAGATTGGGGGAGGGGGGGAGCGCCACACAGGTTTTTAAACATTTTTCTATTGCCGGCAAACTCGGCAATGGGTTTTTTTTTTTCATTTAGCTGTCAGTGGATGACTCATCCGTTGTTAAGGACGCAGCAGCCGGCTTTCCGGCCCCCCTCCTTGACAACCTATTCACTCACTGTGCACTTGGAAGGCGAATATCCCACCAAGTGCCCCAAAAATTTGGATGTTCAGCGAACACCCGATGGGCAATGTTCGGGGCCGAACCGCTCGCCCATCCCTATTATTACAAAATTACTGATGTGTGATCGGTAACTTCTGTGTTCTAACCATTGATGGTGAATCCAATTCAGTATACCCTCTCTCCATAAATGTATTCATGTACGATCGCTCTGTATTTACACAAAACACTTGAATACAACTTAAACAGCTCAGTGTCAGTTGCTGGTGTATATGTGGTGCTGTTTTTGGCGGTATTGATACATCAGGCCGAACAAGTGTGTCAGAGAGTACAGAGATGTCAGCAGAGTCGTGGGTGCAGAACAGAGGACCCGACACATCAAGTGGCTCCTTTGGTGGTAAACGCGACACACGTAAGCTAAATATTATGTCCAATATTTCTTTGTATGCAATCTCCATCTCAAAATTTATAAAAACAGATTTTGAGTATGAAAGATTACACTGTAATAGAGAGATTTTTTGCCTCGTTCAATAATGACCATTTCTAATTCGGCTCACCTTGAAGATAAATCAAGTCATATTCAGGCTTCTCCTCCAATAATCGTCCTTCTTTAAACCTACATCCCAGATGCTCAGTCTTTACATAGCATTGGTGGGCAGGAAATCCGGACCTGTGTGGAGGGAACTCAAACCAGGCTTCTGAAATGAAAAATTTCATCCAATTATTGTCCATCCAGAGATGTCTCCTCTACACAATGAAGAAGCAATTCTATTTCCTGACCAGTGCAAACAGTGACCTTCTAAGCTTCATCAAGGACAAGAAATATGAGAAACTGTATTGGCGCTTTTCCACTGCATGGAACCGAACGGTTCGGCTCGCTTTTGTGCTTTTCCACTGCTGGTACCGCATGGTACGGTGTTGGAACGGTTCGGTACGGTACGGTACGGCGGCGCTTTTCCACTGCATGGAACCCAACGGTACGGCTCTCAAAAACAGTACCACCTCGATTGTGGTTCCAACAGGTACCATATCCCACAATCCTTTGCATGCAGTCACTACTACCCACTGATTGGTCAGAGAATCCCACCCACCCCGTTGTTATCCCACCCACTTAACTTTAGTACTACTTTAGTGGAAAAGCGAACCATACCGTACCGTACCCAACCGTTCAAACACCGTACCATGCGGTACCAGCAGTGCCGGTGTAACGTTAAAAAACCATACCCCGTGAAGAAACCATACCCTCGTCACTTCCTGTGTCAAACAGCTGAGCAGCGCAGCAGTGCGCATGCTCAGAGCCCCGGAGACGTAACAGAACAGCAAAGAAGAACACAAGTGCGCATGCTCAGAGGGTAGGAAAAACTCACGGCACTGTGTGAAATGTCATACTTGCGGTGGTATAATTAAAACAGTTCGGCTTCAACATTAAACATCTCCTCTTCTATCGCTGTGACTTCCCTGATCTCCCCTAATAAATATAAAAGCGGCGGCGGGTGTATGAGATGAAAATGACGCCGATCTCGGCTCCGTGATCCGCTTTTATATTTATTAGGCGACATGAGGGAAGTGACAGGGGAAGGAGCGGAGATGACTGATGTTGCAGAGGATTTGTTTTAATGTAACGGCGGCAAGTGTAAGGACCGTGAGAAATCCATACCATCCGTAGCAGCACCGGAAGTGACGAGGGTATGGTTTTCTCACGGGTATGGTTTTTTCACGGAACACCGGTACTTGCAGTGGAAAAGTACCATAAGTGCTCCACTGACCTTATACAAAAATGGAAATGAAGTGTCACACCACTGCTAAGAGGTCCAGATGCAACTTTATTCTGATAAAAGTCAGGGTAACAATCTAAAAAGTAGTCAGCATATTTCAGGGGTCCAAGAATGCCCTCTTCATCAGGACTAGAAGGAACATAAGGGCGTGTCTATAGGCAGGAGCAGTGGCAGAAAGGAACTTAAGGGGAACATAATTCCTCCATGGTTTCCTGAGTCACTGGGTTAGCAATCCGGTTGGATGCTGGCTGTCCATGTGACTCTGGCAGCCATCTTAGTTGTGGCAGAGTCTATTTAAGACCCTGATTCTTGGGTTTCAGCGTATGGGTAGTGTAGGGACAGGTCCCCCTTCTGTTAGGGACAGTAATAGCGGTAGGGAAAGCACAGGGCTCCCAAATCTCTTTAGACACCTTCCCATTTGGGCTCGGACCGACCAGTCTGCATTTTTTCAAGCGCTCACTACCATAGGAACCTGACAATGATTAGAAGGGCTCTAGCTGGGTGGCATCAACTTACCAGGTAAGGAGCTTTCACCTTCTGGCTGTAATGAAATGGGTAAAGCAGTATATGGAAGCAGTATATGGGAGCGGTATATGGGAGCGGTATATGGAAGCAGTACATGGGAGCAGTATATGGGAACAGTATATGGGAGCAGTATATGGGAGCAGTATATGGAAGCAGTATATGGAAGCAGTATTTGGGAGCAGTATATAGGAACAGTATTTGGGAGCAGTATATGGGAACAGTATATGGGAGCAGTATATGGGAGCAGTATATGGAAGGAGTATATGGAAGGAGTATATGGGAGCAGTATATGGAAGCAGTATATGGGAGCAGTTTATGGGAGCAGTATATGGGAGCAGTATATGGAAGCAGTATATGGAAGCAGTATATGGGAACAGTATATGGGAGCAGTATATGGGAGCAGTATATGGAAGCAGTATATGGGAGCAGTATATGGGAGCAGTATATGGGAGCAGTATATGGAAGCAGTATATGGGAGCAGTATATGGGAGCAGTATATGGAAGGAGTATATGGGAGCAGTATATGGAAGCAGTATATGGGAGCAGTATATGGGAGCAGTATATGGGAGGAGTATATGGAAGGAGTATATGGAAGCAGTATATGGGAGCAGTATATGGAAGCAGTATATGGGAGCAGTATATGGGAGCAGTATATGGAAGCAGTATATGGAAGCAGTATATGGAAGCAGTATATGGGAGCAGTATATGGAAGCAGTATATGGGAGCAGTATATGGGAGCAGTATATGGGAGCAGTATATGGGAGCAGTATATGGGAGGAGTATATGGAAGGAGTATATGGGAGCAGTATATGGGAGCAGTATATGGAAGGAGTATATGGAAGCAGTATATGGAAGCAGTATATGGGAGCAGTATATGGGAGCAGTATACGGGAGCAGTATATGGGAGCAGTATATGGGAGCAGTATTTGGGAGGAGTATATGGGAGCAGTATATGGGAGCAGTATATGGGAGCAGTATATGGGAGCAGTATATGGGAGGAGTATATGGAAGGAGTATATGGGAGCAGTATATGGGAGCAGTATATGGAAGGAGTATATGGAAGCAGTATATGGAAGCAGTATATGGGAGCAGTATATGGGAGTAGTATATGGGAGCAGTATATGGGAGCAGTATATGGGAGCAGTATATGGAAGCAGTATATGGAAGCAGTATATGGGAGCAGTATATGGAAGGAGTATATGGGAGCAGTATATGGGAGCAGTATATGGGAGCAGTATATGGGAGGAGTATATGGGAGCAGTTGAATAATGGCCAGCCCATGTTCAAATGTTAGTTTTATTATTCCTCACTAGGAATGAGATGACAGATCAGTCCAAACCTAGAACGCTCAAACTTTAGCCTGCTCAGCCCCTTTTTCGGTGAAAACTGCACATTATATACAGTATCTCACAAAAGTGAGTACACCCCTCACATTTTTGTAAATATTTTATTCTATCTTTTCATGTGACAACACTGAAGAAATGAGACTTTGCTACAATGTAAAGTAGTGAGTGTACAGCTTGTATAACAGTGTAAATTTGCTGTCCCCTCAAAATAACTCAACACACAGCCATTAATGTCTAAACCGCTGGCAACAAAAGTGAGTACACCCCTAAGTGACAATCTCCAAATTGGGCCCAATTAGCCATTTTCCCTCCCCGGTGTCATGTGACTCATTAGTGTTACAAGGTCTCAGGTGTGAATAAGGAGCAGGTGTGTTAAATTTGGTGTTATCGCTCTCTGTTGGAAGAGTCAGGAATGTATATATGAACCTATAAATGTAGATAGAAGTTATACTTTATGTAAATTACAGTTAGAGTGATGCTTTATGATTAGCTTGTTTTGAGACACACATTCCTTCCTTTGTCTGTATGAAGGGGAGGGAAGTTCATTTTCTTACTTCTGCAGAGAGAAGACCTTGAGAGATAACAGGACAAGACTTCCATATGGAGAATACAGCAGGCAATGACCAAACCGGTTCTTACCAGTTAGATTGCAAACAGCCCCACATATGAGCCATTAACTCTTAATTTAAAAGAGGAAGAAGTGGACATTGATTGGATGAATTATACTGTTACACCTTGGACCAGCCCAGAACACACCTATACCTCATAAATATTCATCACTATAAAAAGTACAAACCCCATTGTCTTGGTAGATTTGTATGCACGAGGCAGGCTATGACTGAACTCTGTATATATCTCCATGCACATGTAAATAAACGAATTCCTCTTGTTTTCCAATATCACAGAATCTGAGTTTTTCCAACTCTTACACTCTCACTCTCTCATACTGGTCACTGGAAGTTCAACATGGCACCTCATGGCAAAGAACTTCCTGAAGATCTGAAAAAAAGAATTGTTGCTCTACATAAAGATGGCCTAGGCTATAAGAAGATTGCCAAGACCCTGAAACTGAGCTGCAACACAGTGGCCAAGACCATACAGCGGTTTAACAAGACAGGTTCCACTCAGAACAGGGATCGCCATGGTCGACAAAAGAAGTTGAGTGCACATGCTCAGCGTCATATCCAGAGGTTGTCTTTGGGAAATAGACGTATGAGTGCTGCCAGCCTTACTGCAGAGCTTTAAGGGGTTGGGCAGCCTGTCAGTGCTCAGACCTTACACCACACACTGCATCAAATTGGTCTGCATGGCTGTCATCCCAGAAGGAAGCCTCTTCTAAAGATAATGCACAAGAAAGCCCACAAACAGTTTGCTGAAGACAAGCAGAATAAGGACATGGATTACTGAAACAATGTCCTGTGGTCTGATGAGACCAAGATAAACTTATTTGGTTCAGATGGTGTCAGGCGTGTGGCAGCAACCAGGTGAGGAGTACAAAGACAAGTGTGTCTTCCTACAGTCAGTCATGGTGGTGGGGTTGTCATGGTGTGGAGCTGCATGAGTGCTGCCGGCACTGGGGAGCTACAGTTCATTGAGGGAACCATGAATGCCAACATGTACTGTGACATACTGAAGCAGAGCATGATCCCCTCCCTTCAGAGACTGGGCCGCAGGGCAGTATTCCAACATAACGACCCCAAACACCTCCAAGACAACCACTGCCTTGCTAAAGAAACTGAGGGTAAAGGTGATGGACTGGCCAAGCATGTCCCCAGACCTAAACCCTATTGAGCATCTGTGGGGGATCCTCAAACAGAAGGTGGAGGAGCGCAAGGTCTCTAACATCCACCAGCTCTGTGATGTCATCATGGAGGAGGGGAAGAGGACTCCAGTGGCAACCTGTGACGCTCTGGTGAACTCCATGCCCAAGAGGGTAAAGGCAGTGCTGGAAAATAATGGCGGCCACACAAAATATTGACACTTTGGGCCCAATTTGGACATTGTCACTTAGGGGTGTACTCACTTTTGTTGCCAGCGGTTTAGACATTAATGTCCGTGTGTTGAGTTATTTTGAGGGGACAGTAAATTTACACTGTTATACAAGCTGTACACTCACTACTTTACATTGTAGCAAAGTGTCATTTCTTCAGTGTTGTCACATGAAAAGATAGAATAAAATATTTACAAAAATGTGGGGGGTGTACTTATTTTGTGAGATACTGTATTTCCACAAGAACTATTTCCACAACTCCAGTATATATGACAGTTTCCCGCTGTCATTGGTTCATAAGGAAGCACCGGCAGTGACCCTAGGAACCCCTGACATCATGGGGAAGCCCCACTCCTTTTAAGCAATGGATCAGGGAGAGTAAAGACATCACTGCTCAAACATGGCCACTGGATGTATTTGGGCGATGACACTGACCAATAATGTCCATGACCATATTTGTTCAATGATATCAACACTATCCCGGCCCCCTCCCTTATATAGCTTATGGCAGCTCAGGGAG
The DNA here is from genome assembly GCF_965119305.1 of Pelophylax lessonae. NCBI lineage: Eukaryota > Metazoa > Chordata > Amphibia > Anura > Ranidae > Pelophylax > Pelophylax lessonae. Next base: position 887,678,234 of record NC_138768.1, read on the forward strand.
GTGTCATTCTGCTAATGTTACCATCAAGATTGGGGCTTCCTAAATCTGATAACACCCCACCCACAGACCCCCACAACCTTAGCTAGTGGTTGTGGGGGTCTGCGGATGGGGGCTTATCAGAATAGGGAAGAGGTTATTGAGGACAAGGTGGTTTGCCATGAGGTACCCTTGGTAAGGCACCCCCCCCCCCCCCATGTTAAGGGCATGTGGCCTGGTATGGTTTAGGAGGGGGGTGCATGATCAACCCTCTTTTTCCTAGCCATCCAGGCTGCATGCTTGGAAAGGGTCTGGTAGGGATTTTTAGGTTTTTGCAAGGAGTATCTCTTAAAATGCATATCAGACCTGAAGTTCACCAAACCCTGGTTGAACCAAACCCAGGACAGTTTGGCTCATCATTATTCCTCCCAATATAAAAATCATAATTCCCATAGGATAAGGGATTACTAAATCTTGGTAAAATCACCTGAACTGTTTGTGCGCATTTTATCCTTTGCTACAGCAGAGTAGATGGGATACGGGACTTCACCATTCTCACAAATCTCCTTGTGACTGGACAGCTTTCCTTCATTGATCTGGAGAAGAAAGATGAATATTAATTGTGATGTACCCCAAGGTTCAGTGTTATTAATAGTGTACAATACAAAAATGTTAAAACAGCGTGGAGGACTCTCCCCAATCCATACTAGGCCCTTTGGGTCTGGTATGAATTTTAAGGAAAACCCCACGCCAAAATAAAAAAATAAAAATGGCGCCCCCCCCTAAAATCTATTGGCGCTTTTCCACTGCATGGAACCGTAACGGTTCGGCACGCTTTTGTGCTTTTCCACTGCTGGTACCGCATGGTATAGGGTCGGAACGGTTCGGTACGGTACGGTATAGGTTTGTTTTTCCACTGCATGGAACCGAACGGTACGGTACGGCTCTGAAAAAACAGTACCTACTCGATTGTGGTTCCAACAGGTACCAAACTGGTACCATATCCCACAATCCTTTGCATGCAGTCACTACTAGCCACTGATTGGTCAGAGAATCCCACCCACCCCGTTGTTATCCCACCCACTTAACTTTAGTACTACTTTAGTGGAAAAGCAAACCTATACCGTACCGTACCGAACCGTTCCGACACTATACCATGCGGTACCAGCAGTGGAAAAGCAAACCGGGCCAAGTAGGGCCGAGTAGAGCCGAGCCGGTACTAGCCGGTACTTGCAGTGGAAAAGTGCCATAAGCCAGACCTTTTTTTGTGATCCCATGCCAACCGCCCCTCCTAAACCATACCTGGCCTGCTTTGGAGCAGGGGGGGCTCTGCCTGACAACCCTGGGCTGTGGTTGCGGGGGTCTGTGGGCAGCAGTGTTAATTTTGGCAGCAAATTTCGACTCAGTTTTAGTCTTTAGAATAAAATGCCATTTTAATTTTAGTCCCATTTTAGTCATCTGCAATTGTTTTAGTTTTAGTCTTATTTAGTCAACTAAAATCTCCAGTACCCACTTCAGTCATCTAAAATGTATTGGGTTTAGTTAAATTGTAATGCATTATTTAAGCATTTCTCTACTTTTTCCAAATTCAGAAATCAAAAATCTAAAAAAAAACCTATAAAAACCCTTTGCGTGAAGATGCCACCATGCAGTGCACTGTTACATGAATTTTAACAGTTCAAGAAACTGAACAGGCCTGGTGCTTAGTGGGAGGAGATAGGGAGTCTTGGAGCTTAGTGAGGGGAGATCAGGGTTCCTGGTGCTTAGTGGGGAGAGATGGGGGGTCTTGGTGCTAAGTGGGGGTAGATGGGAGGTCCTTGTGCTTAGTGGGGAGAGATGGGGTTCCTGGTGCTTAGTGGGGAGAGATGGGGGTCTTGGTGCTTAGTGGGGAGAGATGGGGGTCCTGGTGCTTAGTGGTGAGAAATGGGGGTTTTGGTGCTTAGTGGGGGATGATAAGGGGTTATGGTGTTTACAGAGGAGAGATGGGGGGTCTTGGTGCTTAGTGGGGGAGAAATAGGGGTCTTGGTGTTTTGTGGGGGAGATAGGGGGTCCTGGTGCTTTGTGGGGAGAGATGGATGGGTCGTGGTGCTTAGTGGGGGATGATGGGGGGTCATGGTGTTTAGCGAGGAGAGATGGGGGTCTTGGTGCTTATTGAGGGGAAATGGGGGGTCCTGGCACTTAGTCAGGAGAGATAGGGGTCCTGGTGCTTAATGGGGGAGACAGGGGGTCCTGGTGCTCAGAGATGGGGGTCTTGGTGCTTAGTGGGGAGAGATGGAGGGTCTTGGTGCTTATTGGGGGATGATGGGGGGTCATGGTGTTTAGTGAGGAGAGATGGGGGGACTTTGTGCTTAGTGGGGGGGAGATGGGGGGTCCAGGTTCTTAGTCGGGAGAGTTAGAGGGTCCTGGTGCATAAAGGGGGGGCATAGAGGGCCTGGTGCTCAAAGATGGGGGTCTTGGTGCTTAGTGGGGAGAGATGGGGGTCTTGGTGCTTTGTGGGGGATGATGGGGTCATGGTGTTTAGTGAGGAGAAATGGGGGGACTTTGTGCTTAGTGGGGGGAGATGGGGGGTCCTGGTTCTTAGTCGGGAGAGTTAGGAAGTCCTGGTGCCTAAAGGGTGGGGAAACAGAGGGGTCCTGGTGCTCAAAGATGGGGGTCTTGGTGCTTAATGGGGAGAGATGGGGGTCTTGGTGCTTTGTGGGGGATGATGGGGTCATGGTGTTTAGTGAGGAGAAATGGGGGGACTTTGTGCTTAGTGGGGGGAGATGGGGGGTCCTGGTTCTTAGTCGGGAGAGTTAGGAAGTCCTGGTGCCTAAAGGGTGGGGAAACAGAGGGGTCCTGGTGCTCAAAGATGGGGGTCTTGGTGCTTAATGGGGAGAGATGGGGGGGTCTTGGTGCTTTGTGGGGGGAGATGGGGGTCCTGGCACTTAGTGGGGGCAGATAGGGCAGCACTGCTTGATCCATATGGAATCCTGTAGAAGAATCACCCCTCTCACTTTTCTTGTCTGCTGGTTTTTCTAATCTGAAGGGATGCCGGGGATACCAGTTCAGTAATAGCACAGACGATCTCACAAAGAGCCGAAAGCAAAAGAAAACTTTCTCTACCCACTTCTCTGCCAGGCTCTGACTGATGACTCATCTATTGCAGAAAAGTTGGGCCCCGATGGCTGTACCAATCATCCCCGATAACCCGGGACATATCACCCATGCTTTCAGGGTAGGTCAGAGCACAGTGGGCCCCCCTCCTCCTCTGGGCCCGTGTGCAGAGAACACCCTGCATCCATGGATGATACACCACTGATGCTTCTGGATCAGCATTGGTACCAATTCTTTGGCACCTGCACACTCTTGCAAGGGCAATGCATTCACCTGAGGGTCTGGAAACGCACACAGGCTGTGCCTTTCCCGCACCGTGTTTTGGTGTGAACCGACCCTAAGGCAGGATGTAGAAACAACAAAAACTGATGATTTGCGAAAAACAAAGACTTTGATACCCCCATTAATCGGGAAGACAAAGGAAAGTCACCCAGAGCTCCTATGTTCCAAAACTTGGAGAGGACCCAGCTTGTACTTACTCTATTCATGACAGAGAAGACGAATGTATAGGCCCAAAGATCTGTCAGAGAGTACGAATCTCCGCCAAATGTCTTTTTGATCTTCTCCCATGGCTCTGTCCATTCCCGTTCATTCTCTGACTTCATTCTCCTACATAACCGATTCTCCAGATATTCCATGTGTGAAAAGTCTGACCAGATATCATCAGAATACAGAGAGGACATACACCTGGAATGGTAAAGTAGTAAGTTGGATATTTCAGAGGTAAGTTATTCATTTACCATGGAAAAAATAACCAGTGCAGCGCTCAGAAAACAATTGTGATACAGATGGAACAATGTATCTTCCAATAAATACAATAAATGAAAATAAGTCCCAAGTATTGGGAAGTGAAAACTTTCAATGTAGGTGAAGATGATTCAATCCAGTGAATAAATAAAGGTGACCGGATGAGATGTGCGATAAGCACCACCACCATAGATACAGGGATATGCTCACCAGGCGATATGGACCCAGATACCATATAACATGTGGGTCTAAAAACGCTCGATATCATCCTTGGATACCCAGCTGGACGGTAATCCCAGAGGATGAAATTCTGCATTTCAAGAAAGGTTTCCTGGGTCCATCCTGAAGCTTGTAATGTCCTGCTGACCAACATGTGGCCATTTGGGACTTGCTGGGTGATGGCCCTTTGCAAAGGTCCATCACCCAGCAAGTACCAAATGGCCACATGTTGGCCAGCAGGACATTACACGCACAATCACAGCTGTACTCATTACTAATGGTGAGAACTAATTATTATTTCACCTGTGAGCCCGCCAGAGAACATGGACCATCAGCAACGCTTCAGGATGGACCCAGGAAACCTTTCTTGAAATGCAGAATTTCATCCTCTGGGATTACCGTCCAGCTCAGTATCCACGGATGATATCAAGCGTTCATGGACCCACATGCTATATATTATCTGGGTCCATATCGTCTGGTGAGCATATCCCAGTATCTATGGTCCCAAATCAAAAGGAGAAATGACCGCACTCAAATCTTGATGAAAACCTTGAAGTATTTATTCCTCACCACAGGTAAAACCTAGGACAGTACAGCACGGGATCATGTAAAGGTTGACATGTTTCACGATACTGTAGATCGCTTACTCATAATAACCATTAGTTATGAGTAAGCGATCTACAGTATCGTGAAACACGTCAACCTTTACATGCTCCCGTGTTGTACTGTCCTAGCTTTTACCCATGGTGAGGAATAAATACTTCAAGGTTTTCATCAAGATTTGAGTGCGGTCATTTATCCTTTTGATTTGGGACCATAGATACTGGGATATGCTCACCAGACGAAATGGACCCAGATAATATATAGCATGTGGGTCTAAAAACGCTTGCTATCATCCGTGAAAAATGGACCTTGAAAACGTCATATCTGATGAAACGTACGTCGGTCGCGGCGTGCTGACGTCACCAATACGAGATTGAGGACGGGCGGAAGATTCGACCGGCCGGCGGCTCATTCAAACAAACGCTATCTATTTCTGATGTTTGTAAGTTGCTTCCCTTATATTTTTTTTGAATAAATGTTATGGTTTTACACTATGGGGCACCTTATTCTTTTTTATACGAACCTGTGACTTGATGCCTGCTGGGGATTTAGTTTGGAGGCATGTTGGGACCTGCTGAATTCTATGATCCTGAGTTTACTGAGTGTATCTGGATCCTGGGAGTATACACCTTTGAATCAGGCACTCGATATACCTCAATCTGGTAAGCAGTCTGTGTATCTACTGGCTGTTCCTTGCAATAGGAGTGATCTAACACTTTGGAATCTCACACGGACTACTGGATTGATCCCCAGGAGTTTTCCAGCAGTTTTTGTGGTCAAGATCATTTTTGACCTTTAGACATTTTTATTTGTCACTGTTGATTTTTTGGGTCCTTATAGGGACTATTGAACTTTAATTAACTCTGCACACAACTTGCTTTACACACTTTCTGGTTTGGGTGTATGTCACATTCAAGTTGTTGTTATTATTATTTTTATTCACTGTATATTTCAAGTATTTAACTTGGTATTTTCACCATACTCACAATCTTCTTGAACAGAAGAGTCCAACACTGAACTCTGTGAACTCCTTTTTCGAGGCAATGGCTCAATTGTATGAAGACCCCCAGCGCACTGTTACGGCAGAATCGGCTCTGCATACCTTACAACAGAATAAACGCCCGGCGGAGGATTACACCGTTGATTTCCGCAGATGTGCCGCCGACACAGACTGGAACTATTTTGTGTGTTATAGCACAAATTCAATGCTTAGCGCGGCTTACCTTGATATAATCATCCGTGGAGACTCAGCTGGACAGTAATCCCAGAGGAGGAAATTCTGCATTTCAAGAAAGGTTTCCTGGGTCCATCCTGAAGCGTTGCTGATGGTCCATGTTCTCTGGCGGGCTCACAGGTGAAATAATAATTAGTTCTCACCATTAGTAATGAGTACAGCTGTGATTGTGCTTGTAATGTCCTGCTGGCCAACATGTGGCCATTTGGTACTTGTTGGGTGATGGACCTTTGCAAAGGGCCACATGTTGGTCAGCAGGACATTACAAGCTTCAGGATGGACCCAGGAAACTTTTCTTGAAATGCAGAATTTCATCCTCTGGGATTACCGTCCAGCTGAGTATCCATGGATGATATCGAACGTTTTTAGACCCACATGCTATATAGTATCTGGGTCCATATCGCCTGGTGAGCATATCCCAGTATCTATGGTGGTGGGGGTGCTTATCGCACATCTCATCTGGTCACCTATATTTATTCACTGGATTGAATCATCTTCACCTACATTGAAAGTTTTCACTTCCTAACACTTGGGACTTATTTTCATTTACTGTATTTATTGGAAGATACATTGTTCCATCTGTATCACAATTGTTTTCTGAGCGCTGCACTGGTTATTTTTTCCATTTTGTATGACAATTTGTGTGGATTGTAGTGCTGGCAGCTACTATTATTATTATTTTTTACTCATTTATTAGCACAGTTTTAACACACTTTTATTCATTTACCATGCATCGTCCTGATAGCAATCAATTTAAATGAAAAAAACATAAAGGGTAACTCCACTTTTGTGGGGGGGGGGGGGGAAGTAGCAAACAAGGAAAAAGAAAATTCTAGCATGTACAATTTTGACACGAGTCACATTGTAACATTAAAAATTCCCTTTCCTTATCAATCTGCAGTGCTGTAATCTTCTGTAAAATGCAATATGGGGGGGCTGTGATATAAAGGAGACTGCACTGTAATGTAAAGGGGACTGCTCTATAAAGGGGGCGCTGTAATGTAAAGGGGACTGCACTTTAATGTATAGGGGACTGCTCCATAAAGTAGGCACGGTAATGTAAAGGGGGGCTGTGATATAAAGGGGACTGCACTGTAATGTAAAAGGGACTGTGATGCAGTGGTGTATTTAGGTTCTGTGCTGCCCTAGGCCTGACTAAACTAGTGCACCCCCTAATTTACATATGACCCACCCCTTCCTGTGAAGGCCACGCCCTTTACTGTTTACGACCCGCCCTGTCATCTGTGATCCACAGACCACAAGTCTATCAGTGCCCATCAGCGTAGCCTCATTGTTTCCCATACGTTCAGCATCATCAGTGCCCATCTGTGCAGCTTTATCAGTGCCGCCTCATTACTACCCATCAGTGCAACCTCATCACTGACCGCTTTATGGGGGTGCCAAACTGTTTTGCCTCCTGGACTCTGCCCTCTGGCCCAATTCACCCCATAAGACTGGCACCATACTAAAAGTGTAGCGCAAGCCGACGGAGACCCTTTTCGTGCAGGACCCGGGAGAAGGCTGTTTTTTCGTGCAGAGTGCAGCTTTTTTGCTGCCCCCCTGTGAAGTGCCTCCCTAGGCCTGTGCCTTGTCGGCCTAGGCCAAGATACAGCACTGCTGTGATGTAAAGGGGACTGCTCCATAAAGTAGGCACAGTAATGTAAAGGGGGCTGTGATGTAAAGGGGGCTGCTCCATAAAGGGGGCACTGTAATATAAAGGGGGGCCGTGATGTAAAAGGGACTGCACTGCAATGTAAAGGGGGGCTGTGATATAAAGGGGACTGCTCCATAAAGGGGGCTGTTGTAAAGGGGACTGCACTGTAAAGGGGGCACTGTAATGGAAAGAGGGGCTGTGATGTAAGGGGGCGCTGTTATGTAAAGGGGACTGCTCCTTTAAGGGGGCCCTGTAATGTAAAGGGGGGCTGTGATGTAAGGGGGACTGCTCCTTAAAGGGGGCACTGTAATGTAAAGAGGGCCTGTGATGTAAAGGGGGGCTGTGATGTAAGGGGAATGCTCCTTAAAGGGGGCACTGTAATGTAAAGAGGGCCTGTGATGTAAAGGGGGGCTGTGATGTAAGGGGAATGCTCCTTAAAGGGGGCACTGTAATGTAAAGGGGGTCTGTGATGTAAAGGGGACTGCTCCATAAAGGGGCAGGTGGGGGTGTGGGTGGGGGTGTGGGCGGGGCATACCCAGTGGTAGGCTGACATGGAGCTTTCAGGGAAAAAAAAATTGCAACTGCCACCATTTTATTGTACAAGGCCTCTGTTTTCAGAAAATGTTTTTTAAAAAAAATGAAAAAAGGCAGATTTAAGAAAGTGCAAAAAATTTCAAAGAGTCCCAGACTCCAAATGGATAAAAAGCAACAATAACTGTTAGATTATGGAAGTAACAAATTGCTGTATAAATTGTTATATTGTACATACCATGTGGATCCAGATATCCCGGCAATGTAAGTAACGGCACCTAAAAGGTTGAGTTCAGCCAGTTTCGAAATTGTTCCTAGAAAACCAATCATGGCGCGGAGTCCGCCCCCCGATCCCAGGACCGCGATTACAGGAGGGTCACAATTCTTAAGAAAAAAAAAAAAAGATCATCACTGTTATAAGTTATGTTACAGATGGAATATGTATTGGACAGTAATAAGAAATTACCCACAATGTTTTCCCCCCCTTATGACCAGGGCATTTTTTGCTATTCAGCACTGCGCTATTTTAACCGGCAATTGCAACATTGTACCCAAATGAAATATATATATATATATATATCTATATATATAGATATATATATATTTCCCACAAATATAGCTTATTTTTGGTGGTATTTGTTCACCACTGGGTTTTTTATTTATTTATTTATTTTTTTTTTTTGCTAAATTAACAAAAAAATACCAAACATTTTGAAAAAAAAAAAACAAGTTTTTTTTTACGTTATGTTTTAAAGTTTTACAAAATAAATAAGCTTTCTTCATAAACGTAGGCCAAAATGTATTCTGCTACATTTCTTTGGTTAAAAAAAAAATAAATAAAATAACCCAAATCTGTATTTATTATTTAATCTTTTATAAAACATTTCCAATAAAATCAAATTTCTTCAAAAATGTATTCTGCCTAAAGCCTTGATAAAAAAAAAAATAAAAAAAAATCCCAGTAAGTGTATATTGATTGGTTTGTGTGAAAGTTATAGAGTCCACAAACTATGGGATATACGGGAGCATCTCATAAAATAAGAATATCATCAAAAAGTTAATTTATTTCAGTAATTCAATTCAAAAAGGTAAACTCCTATATTCTATATAGATGAGTCACACACAGAGTGAGATATTTCAAGCATTTCTTTCTTTTAGTTTTGATGATTATGGCTTACAGCGAGTGACACCCCAAAATTCAGTATCTCAGAAAATTAGAATATTACATAAGACCAATAAATAAAGGATTTTTAATACAGAAATGTTGTCTTAGTGAAAAGTCTGTCCATGTACAGTATAGGATGCACTCTATACTTGGTCGGGGCTCCTTTTGTATGAATTATTGCATCAATGCGGCGTGGCATGGAGGCGTGGCATGGAGGCGATCAGCTGTACATGGACAGACTTTTCCGTAAGACAACATTTCTGTATTAAAAATCCTTTTTTTTTATTGGCCTTATGTAATATTCTAATTTTCTGAGATACTGAATTTTGGGGTGTCGCTAGCTGTAAGCCATGATCATTAAATTAAAAGAAAGAAATGCTTGAAATATCTCACTCTGTGTGTAACACATCTATATAAAATATAGGAGTTTTCCTTTTTGAAAGAGTGGAGATTGTAGTTTGGCTCTCATTCATCTATTCCTTACAATAGTGGGCGAGGATCGGAGTCATGGTCAGAGGTCATCCTCAGAGACCGGTAGCTATAGCAGTAGAGAGGCTCCCACCGACCAGCTAGACAAATACACAGCAGGACACCCCTGCGGATAACGTGGGCTCATCCGAGGTGTGGGGTCTAAGCAAGCACTAACCGGTCTTCACCAGAGCTCCTAATGGTGGCGATGGGTTTTGCTGCATTATAGTACCAGGTGGTGGTCCTCAGAATCACTCCACCAGGTGGTGAGCTAGCCGGGGTCCAGCAGCAAATATAGCAGGTATGGATCAAGCAGAAGCATAGTCAGTAAAGTAGACAAAGGTCCATAAGAAGTGGTTGAAGGTTGGGATCAAGCAGAAGCGTAGTCCAGGAACAATTTAAAGGTCGATAGTGAGTGATAACGGAGTTATGGATGGCAGCAGGAGTGGCAAGAGCCAGATATTGGCTGGATGGAGAACAATAATCTGGCAAACAGGAAGTGCCAAAGCATAGCTTTAAAAGGTAGTTTGTGGGAGGAGCAAAGGGTTCAACTTTCACCAGATGAGGCAGGAATTTTCCAAAAGATCAGACCGGGAGCTTTCCAGCATCTCAGGAGGCACAGCAAGAAGCGATACTGCCTGATGCAGCAGAGGTTGCAGGTTCAGACCCAGATCCTGGCAATGGGCTTCTCTGAGCCCACACCCTGTTTGTCCATATACAGGTGAGAGGAGCAGGTCTGGGTTTGGGATCACTAGCTCTAATACTTTGCTTTAGGTTGGTTCAACATCTAGTTTACAGAACAAATACTCAAGACTTTTACCTCTCTAACATTCATGCCTAAGGACGAAAGGGTCTCAGTTACTTTTCTCTTCCTTGCCTTGATAGATATGGCTTCCCCTTCTAATCTGTGAAAAAAACAAGAAAAAAATATCACAAACCAAATACAGTTGGAATTATTTTGCTGCAACCACGAGATTGTGTGTGATTACTGTGAAAGACTCTTGCCTGTCAGGTGAGAGCATTCGGAAGGCTCTGCTGCTGCCCAATCGCTTGCACACCCTCCCATTCCAGCGATCCCCCCCCGCACCGCCGCCGGTCATAAAGTCATACTTTCCAGGCTCCGCTTGCCCATCGGCGGGCTTCTTGGCAGATGCTGGCAGGTGGAGGTGAAGAAGAAGAGCATACACACGTCTGCTCTCCTCCCCTTCTTTGTGTGACCCGGAATGCGACGTCTCTGGCGTCACTTCCAGGTCAAGCTCTCGGTGTCCCTGCCTCGCTTAACCGGGAAAGGATTGTAACAGATCCCCAATACTTGGACCAAGTATTTCTGTCTTAGGTCTCCAGAATCTCACATGATGCAGTGACCTGGCCCCTCAATTCCCCCCAAACATCAGCCTAAGCTCGATGAAGAGTAAAACAAAAGACGCTTTATTCAACAACTCACTTCCAATATATACAGTCTCATATGTTTGATTTCATTATCATATGCAAATGTAATTGTATACAGAACATAGTTAACATACCTTGGCCATTTGGAAAGAGACAACAGGTGAATGAGACCGCAACATTATCATAATTAACTCAACAAACAACAATCCCCCAAAACAAAGCCAAATACACATTCCTAGAAGTGTAAATACAGAACCACCTCTAAACAGATGAAAATAGAAGACGTAGGCTTGCAGACTGCATGTCTCCGTTTTCAAAATACCTTCTTATGAGTGTCAATACACATCCCCACAGTAGGTAATAGCTGAGTTTGACGTCGTTAGCATCTCTTTAGTCTCTCATTGTGTGGAGAAGTCTTCGGCTGTAACAGGCAGCTTTAGGCCTGTAACATTGATCCTAGTCTCAGAGTCTATATCTTGGGGTGACATGGATTTGAGTCCAAAGTAAAACTACTCCCATGGTCCTCCAGCATATACCCCCACACAGAGGTGCACTCCCCTACAAGCCAGGGCCCATAGTCTGTGGGCAGGAGTCTGGCCTCCACACACCTCCAGTAGCCCGTGGCGAACGTCCCAGCAAATGGGCGTTCGTCACACGGATGTTTTACAATGCGATCTGCAAAACATTCAGCGGAGCACAGGGGAGACATGCATGTCTCATTACAGAGAACCTGATGCCTAAAAATCATCATCATCATACAAAAAAAAATAAAGTTACACGCAAGCGCATAAAATGCCCCCTGCCCCCCCCCCAAAAAAAAACAATATTTGGAGGCCCCCCACCCCCACATATACGCACATACGAACGTAAACGCATTGTGTCGGTGGTGCCCACACGTGAAAATGTCGCTTGTGATACACATGTTACACATCGCCACGCACGCCAGAGGGAGAGCAAGACCTCCTCCGTAACACTAAACGACGGATACTTATTGGGGGCTTTTGAAATGTCACCTATAGAAAATATCAGGTACTGAAGTTTGTCGCCATTTCACGGGCGCACGCCCTCTCTCTCTCACCCCCCCTCTCTCTCTCCCTCCCTCACCCACCGCCCTCTCTCTCTTATCCCCCCTCTTTCTCTCCCTCCCTCACCAACCCCCCCCCCCCCCCTCTCTCTCTCTCTCACCCACCCCCTTAGGAGTTCATTTTGGGACTTGTAGTCCTTCAATTTTGGAGGGAGTTACATCTGTTAAAAAAGGAGTGGGGAAAATTTACATGGGGGGCGCCCAATTTTAGTCTTGCCTAGGGCCGCACAAAACCCAAATACACCACTGCCGCTAGTGGGGCGCGTGCTTGCCACCGGAGGCACGCTTACACGATGATTGGCATCAGGGGCAGCCAATCAGCCCGTCCGGTGGCCGCCATGTCCGCCAGGCACCAGCGATCGCTCCCCGTGGAAATAGAATGGCGGTCTGCCATTGTAAACACAGCAGACCGTTGTTCTGTCTGTAATGAACACAGGGCTCCTCTTATTTAGGAACACAGGGCTTCTCTTATTTAGGAACACAGGTGCGCTCACACCCCCATTAGGCAGCCGGGAAGCCGATCCACAGGGCCGGTGGCCGCAATTGCCGCTGGGCACCCGCGATCGTTTCCCATGGAGAAAGAACGATGGTCTGCAGACCGTTGTTTTGTCAGGAATCAGCACAGAGCGCCTTATTTAGGAACACAGGTCTCTGTGTTGATTTCACAAGTCCCTCCCCCTTTACAGTTAGAAAACACTCCCCTAGGCTCACATTTAACCCTTTGTTCGCCCCTGGTGTTAACCCCTTCCCTGCCAGTTTTATTAGTACAGTGACAGTGCATATTTTTAGCACTGATTACTGTAGTAATGTCACTGGTCCCCCCAAAAGTGTCAGAAATGTCAGTTAGGGGTCCGATCTGTCTGCTGCAATGTTGCAGTCCCGCTAAAAATCGCAGATCGCCGCTATTACTAGTAAAAAAAAAAAAAAAAATGACATAAATTTTCCCCTAGTTTGTAGACGCAATAACTTTCGCGCAAACCAATCAAAATCCGCTTATTGAGATTTTTTTTTTTTACCAAAAATATGTAGCAGAAAGCAAACTGTCCTAAAATGATGAAAGAATTTGATTTTTATTTTTGTTTTAATTGGGAATGTTATAAAGCAGAATGTGAAAAATATTGTTTTTTTTTTTTTTTTTTCAGAATTGTCGCTGTTTTTTTGTTTATAGCGCAAAAAATAAAAATCGCAGAGGTGATCAAATACCACCAAAAGAAAGCTCTGTTTGTGGGAAAAAAATCAATTTTATTGGGGTACAGCGTCACACAACCGCGCAATTGTCCGTTAAAGTAATGCAGTGACGCATCGCAAAATATGGCCTGGTTATTGAGGGGGTTAATCTTCCGGGGCTGAAGTGGTTAAAGTGATTGTAAAGTAGAGTTTTTTTTTTCCGGGGGGAACCTGTGGGGTAAAGCCGTAATGTGCTAGCATGCATCACATACTAGCACATTATGTTAAACTTACCTGAAAACGAAGCCCTCCCGTGCCGAGAAGTCAGCGCTGCAGGCGGCTCCATCTTCACCCATCTTGCTTCCAGGTTCGCGGACTCCGGCTCTGTGACTGGCCTGAGCTGTGATGATGTCACTCCCGGACATGCACATGGGAGCTGCCATTCACGGCACAGGACTCTAAAGGAACGGCATGGGCAGCCGCTTGGGGTGGAGGAACGGGGATGAATTAAATCGCATCCTGCGAGCCAGACCTTCTCTCCAACATCAGTGCCTGACCTCACAAATACGCTTCAGGAAGAATGGTCAAACATTCCCATAGACACTCCTAAACCTTGTGGGTGGCCTTCCCAGAAGAGTTGAAGCTGCTATAGCTGCAAAGGGCGGAGCCAACTCAATATTGAACCCTACGGACTAAGACTGGGATGCCATTAAAGTTCATGTGTGTGTAATACTTTTGGTAATATAATGTATGCATGTATACATATACTGACAGTGTCAGTAGAGCAGTGGACGGTGTCAGTAGAGCAGTGGACGGTGTCAGTAGAGCAGTGGACGGTGTCAGTAGAGCATTGGAAGGTATCAGTAGGGCAGTGGATGGTGTCAGTAGGGCAGTGGATGGTGTCAGTAGAGCAGTGGATGGTGTCAGTAGGGCAGTGGACGGTGTCAGTAGGGCAATGGATGGTGTCAGTAGAGCAGTGGACGGTGTAAGAAGAGCAGTGGACGGTGTCAGTAGAGCAATGGGTGGTGTCAGTAGGGCAGTGGACGGTGTCAGTAGAGCAGTGGACGATGTCAGTAGAGCTGGGGACGGTGTCAGCAGAGCAGTTGGCAGTGTCAGTAGAGCAGTGGACAGTGTCAGTAGGGCAGTGGACGGTGTCAGTAGGGCAGTGGACGGTGTCAGTAGAGCAGTGGATGGTGTCAGTAGGGCAGTGGACGGTGTCAGTAGGGCAGTGGACGGTGTCAGTAGAGCAGTGGACGGAGTCAGAAGAGAAGTGGATGGTGTCAGTAGAGCAGTGGGTGGTGTCAGTAGGGCAGTGGATGGTGTCAGTAGAGCTGGGGACAGTGTCAGCAGAGCAGTGGACAGTGTCAGTACTGTCCACTACTGGGAGGGGTGGGCTTACCGGGAGGGGGTGGGCTCCTGGGAGGGGGTGGGCTTACCGGGAGGGGTGGGCTTACCGAGAGGGGTGGGCTCCCGGGAGGGGTGGGCTTACCGGGAGGGGTAGGCTTACTGGGAGGGTTGGGCTCACCGGGAGGGGTGGGCTTACCGAGAGGGGTGGGCTCCCGGGAGGGGTGGGCTTACCAGGAGGGGTGGGCTTACCGGGAGGGGTGGGCTTACCGGGAGGGGTGGGCTCCCTCCAGGCTCATCTGCCCTCTGCCTACCTATTATAATGCATGTGCTTCTTCTATGGAGGCTCTCATAAATTTACAGAGTTAGGACTTCAGATATCGGGGTGCCTGGACCAGGCCCTGCAGCTCACGCATGTATTTGTAAATATGTGCTAAATAAACCCCTGTTTTTAAAACAAACTGTTAGTCAGGAGAATTCGGTTGGTCGCAGACTGGTTGGTAAATTAAGCTGGGAGGTTCTTTGGTTTTGTTTTGCATGCGTTGCCCAAAGGTCAGTTATGGATGAGGGCGGTGGCCATTTGTTTGTGCTTCTGTTTTATTACTGAATTGGATTAGTCCTCCAACCCGGAGATGATATTGTTTTATATAAAGTTTTTTTAGATGGTTGTTTTATGTGATTGAAAAGCTATTTGCAAAGAAATATAGGAAAGTGTTGTCCTACATAGGCGTGCGCACAGGGTGTGCCAGGTGTGCCTGGGCACACCCTAATCACCCCAGGTGCCAGGTGTGCTTGGGCACGCCCTAATCACTCTGAGTGCCAGGCGTGCCTGGGCACATCCTAATCGCCCCGAGTGCCAGGCGTGCCTGGGCACACCCTAATCACCCCAGGTGCCGCAGATTCCTCCTGTTTAGACCCCCAGATATTTCACCAAAGCCCCCTAATGGGGCTCCTAAAAATATATATATATAAAAAAAGAAAATTGTAAAAAATTATAAAAATTAAAATAAGGAAAAATAAAAACTACTGACACCGTCCACTGCTCTACTGACACCATCCACTGACCTACTGACACCATCCACTGCTCTACTGACACCATCCACTGCTCTACTGACACCGTCTACTGCCCTACTGACACCATCCACTGCTCTACTGACACCATCCACTGCTCTACTGACACCGTCTACTGCCCTACTGACACCGTCCACTGCTCTACTGACACCGTCTACTGCCCTACTGACACCGTCCACTGCTCTACTGACACCATTCACTGCTCTACTGACACCATCCACTACCCTACTGACACCATCCACTGCCCTACTGACACCGTCCACTGCTCTACTGACACCATCCACTACCCTACTGACACCATCCACTGCCCTACTGACACTGTCCACTGCTCTGCTGACACCATCCACTGACCTACTGACACCGTCCACTGCCCTACTGACACCATCCACTGCTCTACTGACACCATCCACTAACCTACTGACACCATCCATTGCTCCACTGACACCATCCACTGCTCTACTGACACCATCTACTGCCCTACTGACACCGTCCACTACCCTACTGACACCGTCCACTGCTCTACTGACACCATCCACTGCCCTACTGACACCGTCCACTGCCCTACTGACACCGTCCACTGCTCTACTGACACCATTCACTGCTCTACTGACACCGTCCACTGCCCTACTGACACCGTCTACTGCCCTACTGACACCGTCTACTGCCCTACTGACACCGTCTACTGCCCTACTGACACCGTCCACTGCCCTACTGACACCGTCCACTGCTCTACTGACACCATTCACTGCTCTACTGACACCGTCCACTGCCCTACTGACACCGTCTACTGCCCTACTGACACCGTCTACTGCCCTACTGACACCGTCTACTGCCCTACTGACACTGTCCACTGCCCTACTGACACCGTCCACTGCCCTACTGACACCGTTCACTGCTCTACTGACACCGTCCACTGCTCTACTGACACCGTTCACTGCTCTACTGACACCGTTCACTGCTCTACTGACACCGTCCACTGCTCTACTGACACCGTCCACTGCTCTACTGACACCGTCCACTGCCCTACTGACACCATCCACTGCTCTACTGAAACCTATTGACAGCTGATGACAGCTGATGACTCATCAGTTGTTAAGGACACCACGACCGGCTTCCCAGCCCCGCTTCTTAAAAACCAGATTACACTGCACCCTGATTGGGCAAAGCTTTGCCCAATCAGGGCGCAGAATGCACTGTGCAGGGCTCAGTTCATTGCAGGGTGTTTGTTTGGGCAAACACCCTGCAAATATGGGTGTTCGTGAACTTATGCTCGACCCAAACCGTTTGCCCATCCCTATTCAGGATGACCGATCCATGTGGCCAACACCACTCAACTGCGGAGGCGCAGTCTGTATAAGTCTATGAAGGAACAGCAAATATAAAGCCACACAATCTATAATAAAATACAAATATGTCAAAATGACTTTACTTACCCGTCTACAACATCGATATGATCCTGTGAGAACAGAAAAGACACATTGTGAGGTTCAGAAGCAATCTGGTGATACAAATCAAATGACCAAAAAAAACATTTTTCCAGGATCAATGAAAAGTTCTTGTGACCTTGGGGGACGTTTTGCCGTTTGAGGCCCATAGAAATCGGATTTTGTTTCTCTCGTTATATCTCCACAAGTCTATAGGAATTCCAAAGCAGGAGCTTCATATAAAGGAACTCAGAATTTTATTGAAAGCAAGAAAACATTGAACCTGAAAGTACGCTGAGTCCATGTACACAAGCCCCTCCCCCACTGACCGCCCAGAGCAACAATGAACTTTAAAATGACTCTTCCAGTATTATTCTAATTAGTAGAAGTGATCCGGGCAGCTTTAAAGCCACCCGGTCACTTCTACTGATCGGCAAGTGGTCCCCAGGCCTCAGTAAGATCATTCAGAATATAGTGCAATGGGGGGATCAGGGTATTGGCCATTTACCAAGCAAATCAGGGACTCTGTGCTCCCAATCTGTATGCCTGGGTACAACAATAGATCACTGATGACTCCATAAAGAAAACCCATCACTGCCACTGTGCTATCACATCAATTTCCTAGTAATAGTAATACAATTATTTTTTTTTTTAAATTACCCTTGACCTCTGGAAAGTTTTACCCACCTTCATGATCAGGGCACTTTTTGCTATTCGGCACCGCGGCGCTGCAAAGTCAGGGTTGCACCAATTCGGACAGTGACATTGCCGGCAATAGGCTCTGATTTGGCATGCGATTTGACATGTCAAATCTGACTGATGTGAACAGGGGCTTAATGTTCCATGAACGACCCCCCCGAAACAGATTGTAAAATGCAGTGAGCCTGGCAGAATCGCATCGCATTGGTGTTCATACCCATGCGATGCGATTTTGATGCAGGAAAAAAAAAGGGTCCACATTTGCACCAAAATATTGTAGGACCCTTTTTTTCCCCGCACCTGAATCTTATCGCATGGATGGGAACACCCATGCAATGCAATTCTGGCAAGCATTGCATTGCATTGTGGGAATGTCAGAGTTACTAAAATAGCAGAGAGGTGATTTTTGGCTAAAAACGCCAAAAAACGCTGAAAAACGCCAATGCAAAAAAGTGAAAAAATGCTGAAAAACTCACTACAAACCTTCAGGCGTTTTTATAACATCCCGTGTGCATGAGGCTGAAGGATGTAAATGCTTATTGATCAAAAGAGGGGGAATCTACACAGGGTGATTAGGGGGTGCCTGGGCACATCTGGCACACCCTGTCTGCGCACGCCTATGTGCAGACAGCACAGGTATGGAAGTATCATTTAATCAGAAGTGAATGAGACGACCAATCTAGAAGGTTTCTAGACAGTAGACTTACTAAGGGGCTTCCATTGTAGGCCGTGTCTTCTGCACCCGCCTCCACAGCGAAGCCGCGGCTGACAGCTCAGCGTAGGATTGGCTCGCATCGGATTCAAAAAAGGTAAGTATACTGATTTCTTTTTTACAGGGCTTGATAGTAGGGATGATCGAACGGTTCGGGTCAACCATCGGTTCGACCCGAACATTGGGTGTTCGGAATTCAGCCGAATTTCGAACTTTTTGCGGTAAAAGTTCGGAATTCGGCCACCAGAACCGCCCAAAATGCAATAGTAACTGGGCTTTAAAAGCCTGTGATTGGCCCAGAAACGTCAGTAAAAGCCAATTGAGGGGGCAGGAGTCTGCTAGGAATGTGATCGGAGTGACTACGGGGTCCAGAGGCCAATCAGGAGTGAATACGCCCCCCAGTATATAATATAGCCCCGCCAAACCTCTAGCACTGTAATACAGAGGCTGTGGAAGAGAGTGGAAGCATTTGTGTTTTTCCTGCTGCTTGTAAAGCTCCAGTGTCATTTTGCAATTATCTTCTGCTGTATGGAGCTGTTCTTTTAGTGTGAGGAAAGGGATATGCAGTGTAGTTAGGGTACTATATACCACTATAGTTAGATTCAATAATCTAGTTTCTGTAGGGATACTTTTAAGTGTCAGGGTGACCGTAGTGTAAGTTAGGGTGACCTGACTCTGCCATGCCAGGGTGACCGTAGTGCACTTTAGGGTGACCTGACTCTGCTATGCCAGGGTGACCCCACTATGCAGATTCTGGGTTAGGGGTATACATATACCTATATATATATATATATACACACACACACACACACACACATATGTATATATACACACACACACACACATACATATATATATACACCCCTATACAGAAGTTCAGATGTCATGCCTGCCTCCAAACACCTTCAAAAAACGCCCAAAAAAAAAAACGCCTGAAAAACGCCTGAAACAAAAACGCCCAGGTGTGAAAGGAGCGGAACACCATCCCTGTGCTACAAAAATTCTAAGAAAAATAATCTGTTTTTTTTCTGGTTCTGGACATGCTACAGAGCTGAAACTTCACAGGTACACTTTTTAGACCCCCCAGACACTAAATCCAAAGAAATCTCTTTTTTTTTTTCAATAATTTTTTCAATAATTGGCTCGCTATCAAAAACGACAATTTTTAAGAACTTTTTTTTTGCCTGATTCATAGTCCCTGGGGCATGACCCAGAACCCTAGGCACTTTTTAGGGGCATTTATTGGGTTTTAGGGCTTCAAAATGGTGTTTTTTGATTCCCGAAGTTTGGGTCCCATTGATTTCAATGGGGTTCTGGAATGCGAACCGAACTTTCGGGAAATTCGGGTGTTCTGGTCGAACCAAACTTTTCAAAAGTTCGATCATCCCTACTAGATAGGTTAGTGTTAGAAAATGGAGATCTATAGATGCAGGAATCTTAGTGTTAGGGTGGACTTATCCTTTAATAGTGGTATCCACCATCCCCTATACACATATGGTAGTGAGACGTGGTACCAAATGACAGCGGTGAAATGAAATGGCACAGCAGCGGAAGATACTCCAATTACTCCTGAAACCATAAGTCTCCCCAGCTGGTGTGAAGCAACCAGTGAGAACCTTTACCTGATCTCACTACCATATGCGTATAGGGCAGTGATGGCGAACCTTGGCACCCCAGATGTTTTAGAACCATATGATGCTCAACTACACTGCAGAGTGCATGAGCATGGTGGGAAATGTAGTTCCAAAACATCTGGGGTGCCAAGGTTTGCCATCACTGGTATAGGGGATGGTGGATACCACTATTATCCTTAAGGGAACTGCTGCATTGTCTAGAAACCTTCTAGACTGGTCATCTCATTCACTTCTGATTGACTGATACTTCCATACCGGTGCTGTGCACACATACAGCACAGGAGGTTCTTTGAACTATAATCTCATCTGGAAATACCACTTTGCTGTACTGGAGCCTACACTGTCTGCATCTTTTGCTCAATAAGCATGTACACCCTTCAATTCATGTCACTCCCAATGCAGTGCTTGAGGCTTTTCATAGCTGGTACCATTCAGCTGGAAATCAGTTCTTTCCTCTTTCTGATCACCACAATACTATCTCAATGCATCGGTTACTGTGTGATTGTATGCACTCTGTTCAAGGACAAATACAGAGCCTGGAGGTCCTCAGTTAAACACAAGACTGGTACCCAGTGCGTGCCCTAGAGCAGGGGTGTCAAACTCAACTTCATCGAGGGCCACATCAGCATTATGATTGCCTTCAAAGGGCCGATTGTATCTCAACCCACTTACATCAGATGTCAAGAGTCCCCCACCACCCCCACCCCTTTCATCAAAGTGGACCCCCTTACCTTGTGTTGCTGCTGGGAAGAAGCTGGGAGCAGAGCTAGGAAGCAGAGAGTGAAGGGTCTGGGGAGGCCCAAAGGAGGGCTGGAGCTCTACTGAACCTCTAGGAGAGGTGTGAGGGCCACACAAAATGGCCTGGAGGGCCAGATTCGGCCCGCGGGCCTTGTGTTTGACACATGTGCCCTAGAGGTTTCCCAGGACAATGGCCGGCCCTACCATGGGTCCCACTGGGTCTGTAGACCCAGGTAGCACTTTGAGAGGGGCAGCAAATTGACACCCAAGTTTTGTTTTCAGCAGTTTTTTGTGTTATCAGTTTGCGGCACCTTTACGGGAGGCATTTCACTATCTCATACTGTCGCCTGTAGTGCAAAATGATGAGGAGGCGTAATGTCTCCTCCTGGGAACGTCTCTCAAGCAATCGTGGTGTGCGCAATGACGTCAGACATCATCACGCCCTATCTCACGCAGGGCAGGCTGGATCTTCTAGGGCGGTGGGTGTGGCAGACTCAGTTGTGACAGGTGGAGGGAGGACAGATATGGATGTTTGGTGGACTGGTCTGATGGTGAGTTATGGAAGAAGATAACAGTATATATAATATTTTCTAAATGTTTTTTTATATAAAATAATGGATGTGGGGCCTTTTGGTGGGCATGGTTTTATTTTTTTGTTGGGGGGAGGGTGGCAGCATTTCATTCATGGACCCAGGCAGAACCATGTCTTGGGCTAGCCCTGCCAAGGACGCTCTGAGAGCCGGTTCACACTGAGACGAAACGACTTCGGGGGGCGACCTGTGAAGTCGCGTGCACCGATATGCACCGCGACTTTGGCGCAACTTGCAGGGACTTCACATAATGGAAGTCAATGCAAGTTGCTCCGAGGTCGCCCCAAAGTAGTACAGGACCCTTTTTCTAAGTCGGACGACTTGTGTCACTCCTATTAGAATCGTTCCTGTGCTACTCAATGGACCGCGACCGACCGCGACTTGTCAGGCTGACAAGTCGCCTGACAAGTCGCGGCAGTGTGAATGGGCTCTGAGTCCTTTTACTATATCTTATTGTTCACTTATAACATTATTGGCTGACCTAGTTTGATTGACACGAGCGGAAGTATTGGTGCGGCTGAGTCCATGGGCATGCGTTTTTAACCACTTTAATACCGGAGGATTTTCCTGCTTAACGTCCAGGCCAGTTTTTTCAACTTGGCACTGCGCAACTTTAACGTACAATTGCGCGGTCATGCAACGCCGTACCCAAACAAAATGTACGTCCTTTTTTTCTCACAAACAGAGCTTCCTTTTGGTGGTATTTGATCACCTCTGCGCTTTTCATTTTTTGCGATGTTAATAAAAAAAGAACGAAAATTTTTCGAACAATTGACATTTTCTACTTTGACAGTTAAAAAATATCCAATATACTCAATTGTTGTCATATATTTAGGCCAAAATGTATTTAGCTCCATGTCTTTGACAAAAAAATTCTCAGAGTGTATTTTTAACCACTTTAAGATTGGAAGATTTTACCCCATTCCTGACCAGGCCATATTTTGCGATTCGGCACTGCACTACTTTAACGGACAATTGCGCGGTCGTGCGACGCTGTACCCAAATTACATTTATGTCCTTTTTTTCCCCCACAAATAGAGCTTTCTTTTGGTGGTATTTGATCACCTTTTCATTTTTGAAAAAAAGAGCGACAATTTTGAAAAAAAAAAACAATATTTTTCACATTCTGATTTATAATATTCCCCAAAAAAAATTTACAAATCAAAATTTTTCAAACATTTTAGGCCAATTTGTTTTCTGCTACATATTTTTGGTAAAAAAATATCACAATAAGCGTATATTGATTGGTTTGCGCAAAAGTTATCGCGTCTACTAACTACGGGTAAGATTTGTCATGTTTATTGTTTATTATTTTTTTACTAGTAATGGCGGCGATCTGCGATTTTTTTTTTTTGTGGGACTGCGACATTGCGGCGGACAGATCGGACCCTTGACTGACATTTTTGACACTTTTGGGTGTACCAGTGACCTTACTACAGTAATCAGTGCTAAAAATATGCACTGTTACTGTAATAAGAAAAAGAGAAAGTTCCCCAGTTACTGTAATAATGACACTGGCAGGGAAGGGGTTAACACTGTTGGTGATCAAGGGGTTAAATGTGTGCCTCATGCTTACTGACATGTGTGGGGGGAGGGGATTGTGTGACACAGACAGAGATCGCAGGTTGAGCTATGCTGAATCCTGTGATCTGTCCCTGTCTGTCACAGAGAAGATCCGCCTGCTTTGTTTAGACAAGCAGACGATCGGATCTTCTCACTCTTTCCCCGACGATCGGGGAAGAGAGACGGTGATCACCACCTCTCCTCCTCCGGACCGACTCCCACTGTGTCTAAACACAGCAGGACCCAGGGGAGCCACAAACACAGCGGGAGCCGCCTAGAGAGGGAGGTATCTGACGACGTAGGTCTACGTCGCCAGACCCAGCCAAGCCGCTCTGCTCTGCAACGTGAGTGGTTGGCAAGTGGTTAACTTGACAACGTTGTCATTTTTTAGTAACATGCAATCACCTATTGTCTATGCCTTTTCATGACATCATGACATCCCCTTAGGGTTACTGGATCCAAGACCGATTCCAGCTTTGTTGGGGTCTCCAGCCAGCCTCCAGACGTGCTGGCTGGTTACTTGGGGTCCCTGGCAAGCCACGTAGGTTTCCCCGGCAGGGGTGATAAGCAACCAGTGAGAACCTTTGCCTCTGTGTAGATACCTGGTCTCACTACCATTTGTGTATTCCAGCTTTATTCGGGTCTCTGGCCAGCCTGCAGACACGCTGGCTGGTCACTCGGCCTCCTGGTTGGACAGGAGAGCAGTGGAAGGTGGCAGAAGAGGGGAGAACGCCCCTTTTCTCTGCTTGTAATAACAGCCGAACGCCTGATTAGCCGCATCAGTTGTTATTACAAGAAAGCCAACCGCCGGCTCTAAAAAGAACGTACCGGGGTGATGCCTGTACTACCCCTGGAAGTAGAAAGATGCATATGTCGGAGTCAAGGGGTTAGGCAATGCTAAAGTTATTACCAAATAAATGAAACCACAGCAGAAATGTAAAAACTGCTCTGGCCTGTAGGGGGCGTACAGAGGGGAAGGGGTTAATGAAGCTTCCATTGACAATTCTGGCTTTTCCATATTTCTTGGTTTTATAAGCACACAACATTCTGAGACTAGATTTCATAATTATTAACTCAACGCAGCCAAACAAGTTTGAGTATTTTTATAAGGTTTCTACAGAGGTCCATTCAGTAACTTATTTAGAAATGTTATTACAGAATACAGAAAAGTTCTGGATGCATTTTGATTGGCTGCTATGAGCTCTTGCTTGTATTAAATGATTTGGTATCAGACTGGTAACAAATAGAAAGTCACTCACCTCAATGCCCGCCATTGGAGATGAAGGTCGGTCACCACTTATCTCCCAATGCAGCAGTAAGACTTCGGAAGAGGATGAGCTGAGATATACAGAAGACGGGATGGAGATGGCTGTACCAGTAATCCAATGATGATAGAAGTGTGGTTGGAACGTGTGTGAGTTTTCAGCAGTTTATAATCCTGGCCTTGCATCACATCATTGGATGGGTTCCCAGACACCATTAATGGCGTTCCAGTTTTACCAGTTTGGTTTTGTTTGAGTAAACCTCATCAGAACATGCTGGATCCTGTTGGTAAAGCCCTGGGGCTCATCAGCAAAAAAGAAAAAAGCTCCTCCATGGAACTTCAGACCGCAATGTAATTAAGAATACAAGCTATAATACCTTTAAAGTCCAATCCCGGCAACAACAACTTTACCTGGTATAAAGCCTATGGATACATTCCATTGGCACAAAAGCCTCATCCTGCCATGCAGACTTTGTTCTACCTCCTCATTTCCATGCTGGATTAGTAGAGCTCCCGCTGTACAGTAGGGTTGCACCGATACCAGTTTTTATAAGACCGAGTACGAATACCGATACTTTTCCTCAAGCCTCCGCCTACGCCAATTACTGACACCTATTTTTACATTTTTTTTTGTTATTTATTTTTTAATTTACATTTTTTTTTAACACTGTACCTTTAACTTTTTTTTGATCAATGATTTTGCTATTACAAGGGATGAATAACATTCCTTGTGACAGGTCCTCTTTATGGAGAGATCTGGGGTCTATTAGACTCCAAATCTCTCCTCTGGCCTTCAATGCAGCCGATCAGACACAGATCCGTCCGAGTGTCCACTACACTGACCACTACACTAACCTACCTGATTCCTACACTAACCTACCTGATCCCTACACTGACCTACTACACTAATTTACCTGATTCCTATACTTACCTACCTGATCCCTACACTGACCTACTTGATTCCTACACTGACCTACCTGACCACTACACTAACCTACCCGATTCCTATACTGACCTACCTGACCACTACACTGACCTACTTGCTTCCTACACTAACCTTCCTGATCACTACAGTAACCTACTTGATTCCTACACTGATCTACATGATTCCTACACTGACCTACCTGACCACTGCACTGACCTACCTGATTCCTACACTAACCTACCTGATCCCTACACTGACCTACTACACTAACTTACCTGATTCCTATACTTACCTACCTGATCCCTACACTGACCTACTTGATTCATACACTGACCTACCTGACCCCTACACTAACCACTACACTAACTTACCTGATTCCTATACTTACCTACCTGATCCCTACACTGACCTACCTGACCACTACACTAACCTACCTGACCCCTACACTGACCTACTACACTAACTTACCTGATTCCTATACTTACCTACCTGATCCCTACACTGACCTACCTGACCACTACACTAACCTACCTGATTCCTACACTGACCTACCTGACCACTACACTAACCTACCCGATTCCTATACTGACCTACCTGACCACTACACTGACCTACTTGATTCCTACATTAACCTACCTGACCACTACAGTAACCTACCTGATTCCTACACTGACCTACCTGACCACTGCACTGACCTGCCTGATTCCTACACTAATCTACCTGATTCCCACACTGACCCACCTGACCACTACACTAACCTACCTGAATTCCTACACTGACCTACTTGACCACTACACTAACCTACCTGATTCCTATACTGACCTACTTGATTCCTATACTAACCTACCTGATTCCTACACTGACCTACCTGATCACTACACTAAGCTACCCAATTCCTATACTGACCTACCTGATCCCTACACTAACCTACCTGCGTTATACACTGATCTTCCTGATTCCTACTTCCTGCACTACTCACACTACCCCCCACCCCTCACCCCCACGTGTACAATGTATATTTGTGGATTTTACTTACCTCTCCATGGCCTCTATGATCATCCATCTGATCAGGGCTGTCATGAGGTAACGTGGCAGAGCCTGACGTAAGAGGAGTGGCTTACCAGGTAGCTGGCATGGCACAGGTTCACCAGAGGCAGAGAAGTGTTAGCCGGTTTTCACCAGGGCCTCAGATGGTGGGGATGGACTTGGCTGCTTGCTAACACCAGGTCGGGATCCTCCAGATTCCTTGGGTGAGCCAGGAGCAGGTCCAGGACCAATAGCCGGTAGCAGGTAAACAGATCAGGACAAGGCAGGAGAATAGTCAGGACAAGCCAAGGTCAGGGCGGGCAGCAGGTAATCAGAATCCAAAGACAAGCTGGGTCAGGTAAACAGGAACAGCAGATGAAGACAAGCCGGGTCGGGTACACAGGAACAGCAGATATAAACAGGCACAGGGTACAGGAGAGCTGATGATCACACAACAATTACTCACTGGCTTTAAATAGGCCGTTTGGTGCCAAAAGTGGATTGCGTGCGCATGCGCGTTCGTGTCAACGCAAGATAGCCGCAAACTACCCAAGGTAGCCTCAGCGCATGTGCATGCGCATAGGCGTTCGCCGGTTAGCAACGCCAGTGCGCCTGCGCAGGGTATTGAGTCCCTGACAAGGGCTCTCCCCAGCACCGGGTACTGTTCTAAAGTCCTGATACCCAGCCACTCCTCGGTATCCCCTGGCCCACCGACAGCCGCCGTATGCTCTGCACCGAGCGCCTCCCCTCCGCCATACTCACACACACAGGCCGGCAGCACCAGGGAGGTTACGGGGGACAGGCTGCACCACAGGAGTCCCTGGGAGGTAACTGGAGAAACACCCGGGATATGCCTCATCTAAAAGGGGCAGGGGGCAGGGGGCCGGGGGGAGGCACTTGCCAGCAATACATAGCACACTTGGGATGGCACTGTAATCATTTTGCACCCCCCATGCTACACCACTGCCTGCGGGGCCCCTTTCATGGCCGGGCCCTCAGACCACAGCTGAACTGACAGACTGGTCAGTCCGCCCCTGCCACTAGGAGAAGTGACAGGAGTTGTGTTTGATTTTCCTCCCAATTGGTGGTGCCTGCATAGTTCCAGGGCCAATGACAGGTGACAGAGCCAGGTGAATACCACCAATGACCTTTATGGCTGTTTCTAAGGGTGGAATTCTAACCACCAAAGTAAGGGGTGTGGGGCATTCTTTCTACTAGCCACCAATGTAAGGGGCATTTTTCCTACTGGCCTTCAATAAATTGGTTCCCCAAGATATTTTAAAGCCCCTTTCAGGCAATTGTTAATGGGAAACACAAAACCGAGACTACCACCCTCCTGGGCCCTTCTCAGTTTATTGGCGGCCCGCAGGGTTCTATTGAAAGCTTGGACCTCCCCAGAAACTCCTGACATCACTACCGTCCAATGGGATTTAAAATCCCTTTTGTATATGGAGAGATTAGACACTATAATTCAAAACTTCCAGTCCACCAATTTTTTTAACAGTTGGAGACCCTTTATGGAGTCAACCTTTTCAGATCCATAACTACAGCTGTTGTTGACCTTTTCCAATTCATGGAATGGTATGCCAAGGCGGACCTGCCAAACTCACTACGGAGACCCGGGATTTGCCCCCTCTACTACTTCTTCAGGACCCTGATCAGACATTTCCTTCTTTCTCAATATAACTGAGGTTACCTATGGTTAACAAGCTAGGCCCTAGGCTGTTATAGCTACGTATTTCAGTTTTCCTATTACTTATTGTTTCTTTTATTTAGCTACTGGCCGGACATTCCCTCACTATCCACATTTCCGAAGGACTACGACTATGTTAGTAAGAGTCTGCATTACGATGTGTTAATACCATTCCTTGTAGTTCATGTAATTATTATTTATTAACTGCTCAAAAAAATTAAAGGAACACTTTGAAAACACATCAGATCTCAACTGGGAAAAATCTCATGCCAGATATCTATACTGGTATAGACTGAGTAATGTGTTAGGATCTATACTGGTATGGACTGGGTAATGTGTTAGGATCTATACTGGTATGGACTGGGTAATGTGTTAGGATCTATATTGGTATGGACTGGGTAATGTGTTAGGATCTATACTGTTATGGACTGAGTAATGTGTTAGGATCTATACTGGTATAGACTGGGTAATGTGTTAGGATCTATACTGGTATGGACTGGGTATATTGTTAGGATCTATATTGGTATGGACTGGGTAATGTGTTAGGATCTATACTGGTATGGACTGGGTAATGTGTTAGGATCTATACTGTTATGGACTGAGTAATGTGTTAGGATCTATACTGGTATAGACTGGGTAATGTGTTAGGATCTATACTGGTATGGACTGGGTATATTGTTAGGATCTATATTGGTATGGACTGGGTAATGTGTTAGGATCTATACTGGTATGGTCTGGGTAATGTGTTAGGATCTATACTGGTATGGTCTGGGTAATGTGTTAGGATCTATACTGGTATGGACTGGGTAATGTGTTAGGATCTATATTGGTATGGACTGAGTAATGTGTTAGGATATATACTGGTATAGACTGGGTAATGTGTTAGGATCTCTACTGGTATAGACTGGGTAATGTGTTAGGATCTATAATGGTATGGACTGGGTAATGTGTTAGGATATATACTCGTATGGACTGGGTAATGTGTTAGGATCTATACTGGTATGAACTGGGTAATGTGTTAGGATCTATATTGGTATGGACTGGGTAATGTGTTAGGATCTATACTGGTATGGACTGGGTAATGTGTTAGGATCTATACTGGTATAGACTGGGTAATGTGTTAGGATCTATGCTGGTATGGACTGGGTAATGTGTTAGGTTCTATACTGGTATGGACTGGGTAACGTGTTAGGATCTATACTGGTATGGACTGGGTAATGTGTTAGGATCTATACTGGTATGGACTGGGTAATGTGTTAAGATCTATACTGGTATGGACTGGGTAATGTGTTAGGCCCTATACTGGTATGCACTGGGTAATGTGTTAGGATCTATACTGGTATGGACTGGGTAATGTGTTAGGCTCTATACTGGTATGGACTGGGTAATGTGTTAGGATCTATACTGGTATGGACTCCTCTCTCTCTGGCCTCACGCCAGACGATCAGCTGTTCCGGTCCCAGCAAGTGTAAGGGAAGGCTCCATCACCAGCTCCTCCTATGCGTTGTGTCACCGACACATGACTTCTTTAGAGTGGAGCTAGATGACACAAAGCCGGAACTAAATAGCCAATGGCTCCTGTGTATATTTTACCATAGTGATGTCTTTCAACACTCGCTGTGATGATCAAAACTAGCAGTACCTCTATCAGGAAATTAAGACTAAAAAAAGATTACCTAAAGTGGAAATACCGTATTTTTCGCCGTATAACACGCACCGGCATATAAGACGCACCCAATTTTAAAGGAGGAAAATCTAGAAAAAAAAGATTCTGAACCAAATACTGCAGTAAAATATTTTATATCAACAGGTGAGGGTATAGGCATGGCACAGGTGAGGGTATAGGCATGGCACAGGTGAGGGTATAGGTATGGCACAGGTGGTGCTTTAGGCATGGCACAGGTGGTGCTTTAGGCATGGCACAGGTGGTGGTACAGGCATGGCACAGGTGGTGCTTTAGGCATGGCACAGGTGGTGGTACAGGCATGGCACAGGTGGTGGTACAGGCATGGCACAGGTGGTGCTTTAGGCATGGCACAGGTGGTGCTTTAGGCATGGCACAGGTTGGCTTCAATCACTTACCTGCTCTCCTGGGCTGCCTGCGAGACGTCCACGGCGCTGCTCCTCTCGTCCTCTTCTTCTGACGGCGGCGGGATTCCTGGAACCGTCCACGGCGCTGCTCCTCTCGTCCTCTTCTGTTTTCTTTGATGGCGGCTCTCTCGGTCCGGCTGGAAGGAGATCGGGCGGTGACAGTGCGTGACTGACGCATGCACCGGCACCGCCCCCATTGCAATGTCAGGACTCAGCAGGCAGCAGGCAAAATGTGTATTTGCCGTATAAGACGCACCAACTTTTCCCCCCCAGTTTTGGGGAAGAAAAAGTGCGTCTTATACGGCGAAAAATACGGTAATACTTATCCCCCATAACACCAGATAAAATATCATAAAAAGGGCATATCTATGCACAGCTATAAACATTGAATAAAAACGGACTATAAGGGAGCTGAGGTGATAAAAGTAAAAATATATAAATATATACTGTAAATAAAACATATATGGAAACAAATATAAGGATAACTGATGAGAGCAATAAAATAAAAGGCAGTGTGGTATCATACAAGAGGAATCAATAATTCAAAGTAGGAAACCCCAAGATAAAATGTTTAACAATATTGAAGGCAAGGCTGGATATCAACTGAGTATAAAAGATATAAAAGTGTAGGGCTAACAGAAAAAAAATAAATAAATATATATATATATATTATTAAAAGCCAGACACATTGGTGGAAGATTTTTTATATGTATTTGTTTTATGAGATTTGCTATTTCACTTTATTCCACACCTGAAAAGCGCACCGCCTTATTTTAAATGTATTTTTTTATCAAGCCCGTGAGTACTTGAATTGGTGGGGGCTGCAATTCGACCTTATAGGTGTTATTAGATCCCGCCCTAGCAGCACACCTTTCCCACTATCTAAATAGCATCAATCAAGACACCCGCCACACTGCCGGACCCAAAAAAAAAAAAAAAAAGCTCTCAGACAGGGATAATAGGAATAAATTCCAAAGAACTCATTGTTTACACAGTAGGCACATTGCTCAACACTGCCCCCCGGGTGATATTGGTAACATATGCCAAGACTCTATACTAACTTCTATACAAGACTGGAATTGTATGCCAACTGCAAAACCACTTGACATGCGCGCTGTGTTCATTGTCAGCCAGAAAAATGATGAGACTGACATAGTAGTAACCAGGGATTTTTTTCAGCAGGAACATTGGGGAACGCAGTTCCGGCACCTCCAGTCTGAATGTACGCAATGGCAAAGGGGTGCTGGGGTCAGTGGGGGGAGCTGAATGGCCTATTGATGCTGGCTGCTGGGGGATCTATTGTTGCTGGGTTGAATCTTTTGTTGCTGGAGGGCATTTTGTTGGGGGGGGGACTATTGTTGCAGTGGAGGATTTATTTCTGCTTGGGGAACTATTGTTGTTGGGGGGCTATTTTTTGGGGGGGGGTCGATTGTTGCAGGGGAGGATTTATGGGGGGGGGGCGATTGTTGCAGGGGAGGATTTATTGTTGCTGGGGGTCTATTGTTGCTGATTGCAGGGGATCTATTTTACAGTTTTTTCTATTGTTGCAGGGGAAGATTTATTGTTGCTGGGGGGGGATCTATTGTTGGGGGGGGTCTATTGTTTCTGATTCCACTGCTTTTCTAGTTATCATTAACAAATTCTATACAAATTACCTAGAACCACAACATGATACTTGGTTCTGTATTCTCTAAAGGGGGGGGGGGTGGGTACTGGGAGGTGGGTAGAGGGTGGAACCAAAGGACAGCGCTTGGAGGTGGTTAGGGGCCAGAGACAAGGGGTGACTCAGAAGAGGGGAGTACCTGCACCTATTCTCTGAGAAAAAAAGCCCTGGTAGTAACTAGTGATGGGCCTAACCCCCCCCCCCCCCCCCCAGTTCTGTTTGCACCAGAACTTCCAGAATTCATGGAAAAAGTTACAACCTGTGCCGGGCACCCTATTAAAGTCTATGGGACCTGGATTTGAAAAATCAAAACTCCCCATTTTGAAGGCTTATATGCAAGCTATTGGCCATAAAAAGTGGTATGGGGACCCGGGTACTGCCCTGGAGGACATGTATCAATGCAAAACACATTTTTTTAAAAGATTGTTTTTAAAGGAGCAGTGATTTTAATGATTCTTAAAGTGAAGCAATAAACATGAAAAATTCCATTCAATATAGTGCCTGGGGGATTCCCTTAGTCTGACTGTAAAGTGGCGCATGTGTAACATGTATAGAACCTGCTGCAGCAAAACTGACATTTATAAAGAATACAAAATGGCATTTAAAAAATTTTGCCCACTGCAAGCCATTGCCGGCAAAACAAAAATTGGTCTAGTATTAATTTTAAGGGGAAAACCATGCCAAAATTACATTTAAAAATGGCGTGGGGTCCCCCAAAATCCATATTCTCCCAAAATCCATACCAGACCCTTATCCAAGCATGCAGCCTGGCAGCGAGTGCCCCCCTCTCTTGAACCATACCCATATTGATGGGGACAAGGGCCTATTCCTGACAATCCTGGGCAGTGACTGTGGGAGTCTGCGGGGAGGGGGCTTATGGGAATCTGGACAATTCCTTTATTAAAAATAAAAAACAATGTCCCTTGATGTAGATCCATCAACAGTCACGGTGTCCACCACACTGTCAGACCAGTAAAAAAAAAAAAAAAAAAGCTCCTAGGGATTCAATTGGCCGACTCACTACTCCACCTCTATGATCTTAACTTCTGTGCCTTTCAAAGACATTTCCCCCAACTACTAAGTCAAATGGGCAGATATGGCCTTTCCAAAAGAGGAAGAATTGGCTCTTTCAAAATGTTGATATTGCCCAAACTCTTATATTTATTTGGCTCAATAACAATTCCTATACCCCTTACCTTCTTCACCTCAAAACAAAAATACTGTAAATATTGAGATTTTATGGGATGCAAAGCCACCCAGATGTGCCACGCCATAACCAAGGAGGAGTAAGTCTTCCTCACATCCAAACCTACTATTATTCTTCCACCCTGGACCAATTATACTACTGGTGGCACCCAACTCCTAATACGATTTGGTCTATCATGGAACCATCCTGCTACCAACCCAATACTTTATTTGACATTATCCTGCTAACAACTGCAGCCCCCCCCCCCAACACAATAACTACACCCCCCATCAATCACAGCATCATTGACAGTTTGGAAGAAGTTCACCCATCATTAAAATCACTGCTCCTGTAAAAACTTTTTTAAAGAAACAAATTCAATTGGTAGATTTCCCCCAGGGCAGTACCTTGGCCCCCATACCCCTATTATGGCCAATAACTTGCATATAAGCCTTCAAAATGGAGACTTTCCTTGTTTGGCTCCCATAGGCTTTAATAGGGTTCACTGCTCGGGTCAGAACTTTTTCCATGTTCGGGAGTTCTGGTGAGAACTGAACAGGGGGGTGTCCGGCCCATCACTAATTACTATTATCTCAGTTTCATCATGTATCTGACTGACAATTGATACCGCGTGCATTTCAAGTGGTTTTGCAGTTGGCATACAATTCCAGTCTCTTGTCTAGAAGTTAGCATAGAGTCTTGGCATATGTTACCAATATCACCCCAGGTGTGGTGGTAAGGAATGTGTCTACTAAGTAAACAATGAGTTCTTGGGAATGTATTCCTATTGTTATTATTATTTTAACTATTAGTTTTTATTGGAAAAAGAAATGTGTTTTGTAAGAATATTTAATAATAAATATCTCGCGCTCGTACTTAATTATATCAGAATATTTATACTGCTCTGAATATAGCAGTGTATTTATGGTTAATAAGCAAAGATCTGTGAAAAAGGAGAGTCTTCACCTATTGCCATAAATCAATGTCTTGAATTCTTTTTAATTGATTAATTTCTTTTTAAAAGCATATACCAATCTTAGTGATTTCAGTCTACAGTGTGGAATATATATAAAAATATTTATTCTCAAGACATGCAAACACGATATATGATCAAACAAGAAATGACACAAAAATAACTCTACATAAAAATACTAACTTCAAATAATCAATGCAATGTGATGTTTAGCTCCATAATGAAAGTGAAACTGAAACAAAATGAAACAAAGTGAAATGAAACAAAGTGAAAGTAAAACTAAGCAAGATTACCATTTCTTCCCAGGTATAGTATAAGCCATAAATTAATGTTCTATATAAACAGACTACAATGGTCTGCGAATCACATAGCCCAAAGTCATTCCACTGCAGAAGGAATGAGAATAAGCCATGCAAAATGGAAGACTTAAAATTGCAAATAATGCACTGAATCTGATATTAATAAAAATGTATAAAAACAAAAATCAGCTTTTTAGAGAAAAATATACCATGGCTTATACGGCTGGGATTGTAATCTCATTACCCTTAAATATGCAATATAAAACATATAAGGAAAGAATAAACAATTGTTGAATAAAATCAAATAATACAGCAAGGCATAATTACCACACTTAAGATGGTGTTACCAGAGTCCTAAGATGGATGCCAGTGAGGGAGGAGTTTCCTCCGAGTTTCAGATGAATGATGTGGATCAGGGAGTATGTCTGCATGAGTCTATTGAAAAATGTAATAGCGTGTGTGGTGTAAGTGTGAGGTGTGTTGTCAGTAGTGTAAAGTGATGTTTTCTCTCTCATCTGGGTTGGTCTTTTATATGGTAAGAACAAAGAGCTATAAAAATTACCATAAGTAAAACCCAGAGGGATGAAACATTATCCCTATTGGATGGGATATTCTATACCTAAACTAGTGAGGTCAGAGACACACCTCTTTTTATAATTAACCCCATATTTGGTCTAATAAAATTAAGGATGATTTCTCTATATGTGAGATTAATCATATAACACAACATAAAACTTTCTCCAGACTCCCAGTACATACATAAATGTCCACCTGTATTTCCATTATTCATCTTGGCAAGTAATGCCATTTCAATAATTATATTATTTAACACAATATAATATTTTTATATTGGAATATCTCAAATTATCTCAAGACTGCACCTGGTATTTCGTCTCCAGAGGGCAGTATTGTACCGTTCATTAGATTTTGTATTTAATATAATTAAAACAATTTGTTATCTGATGACCTATTGACCTGTCGGCTAGTGAAAAGCAATTACTTATTTGACCATGCCAAAGGGCTGTCAGATATAGTCTAGGTTTGGGAATATTTACGACACCTACTTCTCTGAAATGAGGTAATTAGTGACGAGATACATATGTCCTTACACTTATTAGAAAAAGAATTCTAAGTAAGATTATTACTGAGAATATAAACCCAAAATGTGATATAACATTCCTAAATATATATGTATATGCCTTACATAATATAATGACATAATTATGGCTAATATCTTCTCACATATGATAATGTATCTATAAAAACTTATATGGTTCATCTTTAAATGTCTGCTAGAATATACTGGGGTATTGTCCATTGTTATATACTTATAGACAAACTGAGATATCCCCCCTTAACATAGCGTCAGACTGACTAAGTTTTATCTGATCGAGATGTCAAAAGAAATCTTATTTATGACAAAAGAAAATAGAAATGTCTGCTGAAAGTATAGGACCCTATTGTTGAAATTCTATGCTCTCTTGTAAGCTTGTACGAGACATTTTGTTTAACAAATATATATGAACTTTGTTTGACCTTAGAAACAACATGGAAGCCATTCAGAATCTCTTATGCATTATATGAATACATGGCTTTTAAAATCACTTTTCTTTTTACCTATTATTATTTTAATCAACCCCCAATAACCCCGACATATCCCCCCCCTTTCTTCCAGGTAGACAAGTGAGCAACTTAGGCCTATCTGGAAAGAAAGCTTTTTAAGGAGTAGTAAAAGGGAAAAAAAAAAAATGTCTTGTTCTCTTTTTTTTTAAGAGAATAGTTCATATTGGGAATTGTTCATAACTTTTAAGTAAAGCGATAAAAAAAATTGAGAAAAAAAAAATCAGTTCAAAATGTCAGTTCGTAGCGACTTTGCTTAGCGTTAGCTGTGTCACAAACTGTTCCTTGTTCGTCTCTTTGACTTCTGATCTCCTAGTAAAGAAACTCAAATGTTCCTTGAAATCTGCATCTCCAGCTTGTAAAGTCTTGATGGAGACAGAAATTAACTGCTGCAATGGCATTGGCAACTACCATTCAAAGCGCAGTAAAACAATGTTGGCAATCAGGAATCCGAGAAATCGGTTTGGACGTTCAACCTTGGATGTTGGTTGAATAATGAATGGTTTCGGCATGGTCTAGAGTGTCATACACCCAGACTGAGGTTTGCTCACATGTGCAATGCACCATTCTCACATCTCCTTCAACTGAAAACAGGAGGTAATGCGATTCCTCTCAATGGATCTCCTCGGATCAAATGCACAAAGATCTGTTGAAACAAATCTTCCTCTCCGTCAACAAGAATCTGGAGCGTCTCGCAGCTTGATTCCTGAAGAGGGATCCAATTCAATGAGGTGTTCCATCCAGAGCTGGGCTTTAAGGAGAGATGACCCATCCGATCGCTGTGTCTTTGGCAAACATCATCGTCTGTACCAATCAGTGACCTGGCATGGAAGGTTAATCTCTTCCTATTGGATGAAACATATAGTATGAATATACATTCTTATCAATTGACATTTCAATGCGATGTTGGTACCCTAAGCTTTCTCAGAGTTCTCCTTTAATCCACCGTGTGATCAGTCCTTTTATGACACCAGGGAAGGTGAGACTATATATGCGACCTTTCCTTGGGCGACTGACTTCTGGGGCTTATTAACATGGAATGTATTTATCGCCACGGATACCACACATTGGACAATAATACAATGATACAATATGTTGTTAAAATTTACCTACTACTTAGGAGAAAAAAATATAATATCTCCCCCTTTGGGGCATCAATGCAATTTACTGTAGGCAATAAAACTACCTGGCAGTGAGGATTCCTTCTTGGTTACCGTATACAACCTTTAACCTCTTGACTGCATTACGTCATTAGGGTTTGATCCTCCTTGGTATCACCGTCATTGGCGATTTTTCAAAATGTGCCCGCTTTAAGCGACCTGTTTGAGTCAGAGGGATGAATTGACCACTGAAAAATAGGAGGGTAGTTAGTATCTAACAACCAAGATTCCCCCCTGACAGGGATTTCAGGATCCTCAATGCTGTGACCTGGGATAAAAGGGTGTTAGAACCTCTGCATCCTATGCCTCTATTCAGTGTATCCCTTCTGATTCCTTACCACTTGGGCATTTAAGGATTTTGTGGCCTTTGGCTGGCTACAGGATTTGTTCCTAGAGATGGATTTTATTTTAGTTCTGGGCTGCAGTGCCCTGAGTGAACCAATTGATCAGCTGATCAATTTGGCTTTTATTCTGTTGAAACTTTTTAGAGTTGGATTATTGGCTCCGCCTCCTGCGGTGCCTATGTCTCTCGGGTTCAGACCTATGGGACAGATCCCCATTAGAACCAGTTACTCGGTTCTGGCGTGAGGTCTGGGCCTTAATGTCACTTGATCTTCCCGAGGATTTTGGGGAACCCTAGGATGGGGCAAATCCCTATTTATTTGTGGGTGTCCCCCCCCCTTGTTAATGGGATGTCCGGTGTCCTCCTTAAGGTATCCGGTGTTCCCTTTGGGGCCTAGGTGGCATATCTTGCTCCTTTGCCAAACTTATTATTATGTACATGGGCAATGCCTCAAAGCATAGGGATTTAAATTACAGGTGGTTGTACTCAGCTCCTTCATTGAAGGGTGTTAGGCACTTTTGAGTACAGCAAAAAAAATGATGGGGCCTTGGTGCTGTCTACATTTTAAATTGTAGATAACAGCTCTAGCAGCAGTAAGGTTTTTATGTGGGCTGCATTTTAATTGACATCCTGCAGGCACAACACAGACAGTTGTTTTCATAGGCCTCAAGATGATCAATAATGTTTAAGGACCACTTTCATAACAAAATCAGGACAGTACTCTTTTTAAAACTTTGTTAAAAAAAAAAACTGGAGGTGCATGGTGTCTTTTTAGGGGTGCTAGTCTTTTTGCAATGACCTGATACGACTCATACCTATTTATGCATGGCTGCCCAATTTCTGCCCTCCTATATTAGGAATGTGGCTGGGGTAGGACATGGACTCTTTGCCTGATTCCCCCCCTTGTCTGGGTCATAACCAACAGACTGGGAGTCATATTTAATGTAGGACTAATTAAGCATTACCCTTTTGCATGGACACCATGACCTTATGGAACTCTATGTATTTACTGATGAGTTCCTGTCATGAATTAACTGTTACATTTTTATTTATTTTTATTTTTTTCAAAATTTTCCACTGCTGATTACTCGGCAACTTTTGCTAGAAAAACATTTTTCCTTGCTCAAAACTTCCTAATTATTGCATTAATCATTAACATTTCTCTTCCACATGATTACTTTCATTATAGCTTTCTTGATAAAACTTCTGCCACTGTTCTACTTTATTTTTCAGTTTCACGCTATATTCTCTTAACTTATGTGTCCCAATAGAGGTTACTTTCACCTGCTCAAGGAGGTTCCTAATCTCATTCTCTCATTTATTTGGAGTGGAGATTGAAACTTTACTAAACGCCTTTTTGCTGAGCCTTGTGGTGCAGTTCCTCACACAGACATAGTAAGATTGGCCATGATTCTAAAAGTATGTGACCACACTTCCTGACGTCTTTTGGTGTTAGATAAGCTTATTGGTGAGTTCATACATACAGGTTGTCCTCTACCCATGTCAGATGCCCTTTATTGGCCTGACTTTCTGAGGATTTTGATATATGACTCTAACCAGCATTTACATATTCCACCATTTCAGACTCAGAGAGGTGTTTCCACACATTTATGATCTGTGCCAAATCTACTGGGGTTGTGGCATTACCACTAGGGACTGACACCTTGCCAGAGTTGGCAGCGTGAACATTACCTGCTATAAACATTTTTAATTAAGGCATTTCTATCACATTCACAATTAATAAAAAAAAATTTTCAAAAAAAAAAAAAAAAAATTTTTTTTTTTTAAAGTTTTTTTTAAAGTTATTGATTATGTCACCTGATCAATATTTATGATTGGCATATGTAAGAAATCAATAATGATAATGATCTCACTGGGGCCTCCATTATATGTAAGAATATTTAATAATAAATATCTTGCGCTCGTACTTATGTCAGAATATTTATACTGCTCTGAATATAGCAGTGTATTTATTTATGGTTAATAAGCAAAGATCTGTGAAAAAGGAGAGTCTTCACCTATTACCATAAATCAATGTCGTGAATTCTTTTTAATTGATTAATTTCTTTTTAAAAGCATATACCAATCTTAGTGAGTACAGTCTACAGCGTGGAATATATATAAAAATATTTATTCTCAAGACATGCAAACACGATATATGATCAAACAAGAAGTGACACAAAAAGATAACTCTACAGAAAAATACTAACTTCAAATAATCAATGCAATGTGATGTTTAGCTCAATAATGAAAGTGAAAGTAAAACAAAGTGAAAGTAAAACGAAAGTAAAACGAAAGCAAGATTACCATTTCTTCCCAGGTATAGTATAAGCCATAAATTAATGTTCTATATAAACAGACTACAATGGTCTGCCCAAAGTCATTCCACTGCAGAAGGAATGAGAATAAGCCATGCAAAACGGAAGACTTAAAATTGCAAATAATGCACTGAATCTGATATTAATAAAAATGTA
This sequence comes from Pelophylax lessonae, assembly GCF_965119305.1. Lineage (NCBI taxonomy): Eukaryota > Metazoa > Chordata > Amphibia > Anura > Ranidae > Pelophylax > Pelophylax lessonae. The sequence goes on from NC_138768.1 coordinate 887,718,056, forward strand.
TAAAACAAAAATCAGCTTTTTAGAGAAAAATCTACTATGGCTTATACGGCTAGGATTGTAATCTCATTACCCTTAAATATGCAATATAAAACATATAAGGAAAGAATAAACAATTGTTGAATAAAATCAAATAATACAGCAAGGCATAATTACCACACTTAAGATGGTGTTACCAGAGTCCTAAGATGGATGCCAGTGAGGGAGGAGTTTCCTCCGAGTTTCAGATGAATGATGTGGATCAGGGAGTATGTCTGCATGAGTCTATTGAAAAATGTAATAGCGTGTGTGGTGTAAGTGTGAGGTGTGTTGTCAGTAGTGTAAAGTGTTCCTCTCTCTCATCTGGGTTGGTCTTTTATATGGTAAGAACAAAGAGCTATAAAAATTACCATAAGTAAAACCCAGAGGGATGAAACATTATCCCTATTGGATGGGATATTCTATACCTAAACTAGTGAGGTCAGAGACACACCTCTTTTGATAATTAACCCCATACTGGATAATAAATTTAAGGATGATTCCTCTATATGTGAGATCAATCATATAACACAACATAAAACTTTCTCCAGACTATCAGTACATACATAAATGTCCACCTGTATTTCCATTATTCATCTTGGCAGGTAATGCCATTTTAATAATTATATTATTTAAGACAATATAATATTTTTATATGGAAAATCTGAAATTATCTCAAGACTGCACCTGGTATTTCGCCTCCAGAGGGCAGTATCGTACCGTTCATTAGATTTTGTATTTAACATAATTTGAAACAATTACCCATCCTTCTTATCTCATGACCTCTTGACCTCTAGCTAGTGAATAGCCATTACTTATTTGGATTGTGACATAGGGCTGTCAGACATAGTCTAGGTTTGGGAATATTTACGACACCTTGAGCACTTAGACTAGACCTCTCTGAAATGAGGTAACTAGTGACGAGATACATATGTCCTTACACTTATTAGAAAAAGAATTCTAAGTAAGATTATTACTATGAAAATATAAACCCAAAATGTGATACAATATTCCTAAATATATATGTATATGGCTTACATAATATAATAACATAATTATAGCTAATATCTTCTCACATATAATAATGTATCTATGAAAACTTATATGGTTCATCTTTAAATGTATGCTGAAAAACACTGAGCCATTGTCTATTGTTAAATACTCATAGACAGACTGACACTACCATCCCCTTAACTTCTGTTATCTGATAGAGGTGTCAATGTATAAGCTTATTTATGACAAAAGAAAATAGAAATGTCTGCTGAAAGTATAGGACCCTATTGTTGAAATTCTATGCTCTCTTGTAAGCTTGTACGAGACATTTTGTTTAACAAGTATATATATGAACTTTGTTTCACCTTAAAAACAAGATGGACGCCATCCTGTTCAGAATCTCTTATATGCATAATATGAAATATACATGGCTTTTAAATCATTTTTCTTTTTACCTATTATTATTTGAATCAACCCCCCAATAGTCCCGACAGTTTGTACAAAATAAAACATTAGCTCTTTACACATAATGCCATCGGTCACCAATAGGAGATTGGATCCAGCAATGGGAAGCATTTGTCAGAGAAATGGCCATGCTGCAACTGGCAACTCCGCCAGTACTTCCAATGGCCGCAATGGACTCAGGCCATAGACTCATTGTCAGTGAAATGGCTGTGCTGCAACTGGCAAATTTGCCAGTACTTCCCATGGCTGCAATGGACTCAGGCCATAGACTAATTCACTGGCCTATAAAAGGACTCTGCTCAGCCCATCTGATTGCTGGATTGTCTTCAGCTCTTCCTGTTTCCTGTGCATTGCTACTTCCTGGATTCCAGTTTGACCCGGCTTGTTTCTGACCTGTCTGCTCTCTCTCCTGGCTTTGACCCACGGCTTCGTCTGACCCTTCGATCCTGCTCCAGTGTTTGACCCTCGGCTTGTGTGACCATCCTTGCTCTCTTGTCCTCTGCCTGACTTCCAGTGTACCGATCCCGGCTTGCTCAACGGACTTGCTTCTGCTCAATCCCCTTGTCTTGGCGACCTGTTTGGACTGATACCTGTGTATGACCCTCGGCCTGGCTTTTACCTGCACATTGCTTGATTCCCTGGAGGCCCTGCAAGTTGTTCCAGGATATCCTTGTGAACCTTTACCTGCACTCCACAAGCATCCAGTGCTCCTTGGGACGCGTCACCTCCTGTCCCACTTCCAGGGGTGATTCGCACCGAGCTGCAAGGGAAGCCCTCTCAGCATTTCGGCCTCTACCAAGAAGTGATCTGACAGTACAATCCAGCCATGTCAGAGGCCGACAGAGGTGCTTCCCAGCTCGAGGCTCTTTGTCAGCAAGTCTCCTCTTTAACACAGGCGGTCCAGAGACTGCAGGACGGTTATTTTCAACTAGAGGGTCGAGTGTTGAACCTAGCTGGCGCACCCTCTCCTTCCGACCCTAATCAACCGCCCGCTAGCTCCGGGGGCACCTCCACTCAGCAAGGACCAGCCGGCCCTGCGCAGGCAGCCATGGTTTTCCCACCTGAACCCAGGGTACCTACACCCGAACGCTTCCGTGGGGAACGGAGAAGGTTCAGATCCTTTAAGAATGCATGTCTCTTGTATTTAGCCCTTCAGCCCAGAACCTTCTCTTCAGAGACCGTCAAAGTAGGATTCATAATTTCTCTGTTGTCAGAAGAACCCCAGACCTGGGCCCATAACCTCCTTGAGCAAAAGAGCCCCTCATTGAACTCTGTAGACTCCTTCTTCCAGGCCATGGCCCAGTTATATGAGGACCCCCAACGGACTGTTACGGCTGAATCAGCCCTACATGCCTTACAACAAAATAAACGTCCTGTAGAGGACTATACCATTGACTTCCGCAGATGGGCCGCGGATACAGACTGGAATGAGCCAGCACTCAAGTACCAGTACCGTCACGGATTGTCTGAAGCCCTTAAGGACGAGTTAGCTCGGGTAGAAACCCCTACGTCTTTGGAAGGTCTAATCTCACTGGCAATCCAACTGGACAGGCGCCTGCGGGAGAGACGCTCAGAGCGCCTTCAAGGGGCCCGACCTACCTGGGTACTCCCGAAAGTCCCACTTGCTGCTTCACCCCATCCTGGGCCTTCTGTCTCCGGGGGTTCAGAAGGAGTACCCATGCAGATTGGTCTAATCCGTTCTGCCTTGACCCCCGAGGAAAGACAACGTCGCCGTCAAGCTAACCTCTGCCTTTATTGTGGGGAATCTGGCCACTTCCTACGCAATTGTCCTGTGAGACCCAGTAAGTCCTATTCACGGCCTCTGCTGAACTGTCAAGTCGCTGGGTCATCCCCTACTCATCTTATTCTCCCTGTCTCCCTACAGGTAGCAGAAAAGAAGATTCGGCTTCTGGCGATCGTTGATTCCGGGGCATGTAGTTGCTTTTTGGACCGTTCTTTAGCTCAAAGACTGTGTGTCCCCATGCAAGCTAAGGAACAGCGACTCCATATTCTTCTGGCTGATGGTTCTTTGCCCAGTTCCGGGCCTGTTACTGAAGAGACGTGCCCCATCTTCACCACGACAGATTCTCTTCACCAGGAATTCCTACGATTTGACGTCCTTTCCTCACCAATGTTTCCCATTATTTTAGGACTTCCCTGGCTACAGGCCCACAACCCACAGATTGATTGGGTTAAGAGAAGGATCTCCTTCACGTCTAATTACTGCCTGAACCATTGTTTCCTACCTGGATCTGATACTTCTGCTGCTTGCCTGGCCGTCCAACCAGTACATGATCTCCCGGAAAATGTCCCCGCAGTTTATGAGGAATTCATGGACGTATTTGATAAAAAAAAGGCTGAAGCTCTGCCTCCTCACAGGCCTTATGATTGCCCTGTAGAACTTCTGCCTGGAGCCGAGATTCCTTTCGGAAGGATATTTCCGTTATCTGAGAAGGAGCTGGAAACCCTCCGGATTTATATTAACGAAAATTTGGAAAAGGGTTTTATCCGCCCCTCCTCCTCACCAGCAGGGGCCGGGATATTCTTTGTCGAAAAAAAGGATGGCACACTAAGACCTTGTGTAGATTACCGGGAGCTTAATAAAATTACTATTAAAAACCGGTATCCTCTACCTCTTATCCCAGAACTGTTTCAACGTTTCCGGGCAGCTCGGATCTTTACCAAATTGGATCTCCGTGGAGCTTACAACCTTGTTCGCATTAGGAAAGGAGATGAGTGGAAGACGGCGTTCAGAACGCGGTTTGGCCATTTTGAATACCTGGTCATGCCTTTCGGGCTGTGTAACGCCCCTGCTACCTTCCAACATCTAGTTAATGACATTTTTCGGGAATTCCTGGATCTCTTTCTGATTGTCTACCTAGATGACATACTCATTTTTTCCTCCACTCTGGAACTCCACCGGACCCATGTTAAAAAGGTACTATTTACTTTAAGGAAACACGGACTTTATGTGAAACCAGAGAAATGCGAATTCGAGAAAGACTCCATTCAATTCCTGGGTCTCATTATCTCAACAAACGGCATTTCCATGGATCCACAGAAAGTGCAGTCAATTCTCGATTGGCCAGCCCCCTGTGATAAGAAAGGAGTTCAACGCTTTGTGGGGTTTGCTAACTTCTATCGGAGGTTCGTGAAGGGGTTCTCTATGATTATCTCCCCCATTACCCAATTGACCCGCCAACAGGTCCGTTTCCATTGGTCACAGGAAGCTCAAACGGCCTTTGACAAACTGAAGACGTTGTTCACCTCAGCACCTATTCTCCAGCATCCTGATCCAACCCTACCTTATGTGCTTGAAGTGGATGCTTCAGAAATAGCCACTGGAGCAATCTTATCTCAAAGACAAGGCCCGAAGACTCTTCTGCACCCTGTGGCTTTCTTTTCCCGGAAGATGACACCTCCGGAGAGAAACTATGACGTAGGGGATCGGGAACTCTTGGCCATCAAATGTGCCTTGGAAGAGTGGAGATACTTGCTTGAAGGGGCTACTCATCCCATTTTAATATTCACAGACCACAAAAACCTGGAATACCTCAGGACAGCAAGACGCCTGAGACCCCGTCAAGCTCGATGGGCCTTGTTCTTTTCCCGGTTTAATTTTCATCTTACTTACAGGCCAGGGTCCAAGAACGGAAAAGCAGACGCCTTGTCCAGAATGTTTCCAGATACCCCAAACACAGCCGAACCTAACACCATCCTCTCGGCTCAAAATTTTTTGCTTATTCAAACGGATCTGCAATCAGAAATTAAGCAAGCCTCAGTTCAATGTCTCGAGCCTGGGACCTCTTCCTTGGAAAAACGCGGGGGATTCTTGTGGTTCCAAGAAAGGATTTTTGTTCCTTCACAGATCAGACTACAGGTCCTAAAGACTTTGCATGATCACAAGCTTGCCGGGCACTTCGGGGTCAGGAAGACATGTGAACTCATTCAGCGCCACTTTTGGTGGCCCAATTTAGTTCGGGACTGTAAATCCTATGTGGGTTCTTGTATTACGTGTCAGCGTAACAAGGGGGCTAAGACCAAGTCCTGGGGCCTGTTAAGGCCATTGCCCATCCCGGAACAGCCCTGGAAGCAACTTTCCATGGATTTTATAGTGGAATTACCACCTTCAGAAGGTTTCACTACTGTCCTGGTGGTGGTGGACCGTCTCTCGAAGATGGCGCACTTTTTGCCTATGATTGGCACACCTTCTGCCGTGGAAACAGCTAACATGTTTATTAAAGAAGTGGTCAGGCTACACGGTCTCCCGGACAGTATAGTATCGGACAGAGGCGTCCAATTCACTTCCAAATTCTGGAAAGAGCTTTGCAAATCCTTGTCCATTAAGATATGCCTATCATCAGCCTACCACCCGCAGAGTAATGGTCAAACGGAAAGGACCAACCAGACCCTTGAACAATACCTACGTTGCTTTTGCACTTGCTCCCAAGATAACTGGGTCTCTTTACTTCCGTGCGCGGAATTCGCGTATAATAACGCCCTGCATTCTGCAACCAACCAGACCCCGTTCTGGGTGAATTACGGGTTCCATCCTTCTTTTTTGCCCAGTGCTTTCTCAGAAACATCAGTTCCTGCAGTGCAAGACCGGATAATGGCTATCAGGGATAACTACCGGGTGCTACAGGACTCCATATCCAAAGCCCAACAGGAGTACAAGAAATTTTATGACCGCAAGAAAAAGGAAAATCCTATGTATAAGGTCGGGGATAAGGTGTGGCTCTCCTCAAACAACCTACGACTATCTTGCCCTTCTAAAAAGTTGGGACCAAGGTTTATTGGGCCTTTTAGAATCAAAAGGATGATAAACCCTGTGGCTTTTGAACTGGCTTTACCTAATTCATACAAGATCCATCCTGTATTCCATGTTTCCCTGCTAAAGCCTGCAATTTCTAGCCCTTTCCCAGGGAGGGAAGAATTGCCTCCACCTCCAGTTTCAGTGGAGGGTGAACCTGAATATGAAGTGGAAACCATTCTGGATTGTCGAAGAAGGGGTGAGCTCATACAGTATCTTATTAAATGGAAAGGTTACCCCACTGAAGACAATTCCTGGGAACCCGCTAGTAACCTGCATGCCCCCAGGCTGGTACAGGAATTCCACAGGAGATTCCCAGAAAGATTGGCCCGGTTGGGCATCCGGAGGCTGCCCCTTGGGGGGGGGCACTGTCAGAGAAATGGCCATGCTGCAACTGGCAACTCCGCCAGTACTTCCAATGGCCGCAATGGACTCAGGCCATAGACTCATTGTCAGTGAAATGGCTGTGCTGCAACTGGCAAATTTGCCAGTACTTCCCATGGCTGCAATGGACTCAGGCCATAGACTAATTCACTGGCCTATAAAAGGACTCTGCTCAGCCCATCTGATTGCTGGATTGTCTTCAGCTCTTCCTGTTTCCTGTGCATTGCTACTTCCTGGATTCCAGTTTGACCCGGCTTGTTTCTGACCTGTCTGCTCTCTCTCCTGGCTTTGACCCATGGCTTCGTCTGACCCTTCGATCCTGCTCCAGTGTTTGACCCTCGGCTTGTGTGACCATCCTTGCTCTCTTGTCCTCTGCCTGACTTCCAGTGTACCGATCCCGGCTTGCTCAACGGACTTGCTTCTGCTCAATCCCCTTGTCTTGGCGACCTGTTTGGACTGATACCTGTGTATGACCCTCGGCCTGGCTTTTACCTGCACATTGCTTGATTCCCTGGAGGCCCTGCAAGTTGTTCCAGGATATCCTTGTGAACCTTTACCTGCACTCCACAAGCATCCAGTGCTCCTTGGGACGCGTCACCTCCTGTCCCACTTCCAGGGGTGATTCGCACCGAGCTGCAAGGGAAGCCCTCTCAGCATTTCGGCCTCTACCAAGAAGTGATCTGACACATTACAGCAGATAAACTAAGGATCTTATTATAAGAGAAAAGGGGGTGAAGCAGGGGGATGGGGGGAGGGGAGGTTTAGAAATGGGAGAGAAAAAGATGAATGAAGGATGTAGAGTGGTGGAAATAAGAGCCAAATGTATAGTAACTCTATAAAATAAAGGTACCATATCATTCTAGTTCCGGCTTTCCTTTTGTTTATGAACATTGATGGGGATCATTCCCAAGTATGTTTGTGGCAAAGAAAGAAAAATAGGTAGAAGTTTTAGGGAAAACAGGCATAACTGTATTAAGTCCCAACCGTGTTTCTGTCATCTTTGGTCCAATATGTCGAATTGTCCTGAAATGTGGAAGTTTTGCCCTGAATGCGGGCAAACATTTTCTCAAATGTGGCTTGCGTATTCAGGAACTCAATCACTATAGTAAGCGTTAGAGCACCATCTGATCTCCATGCATTCACCAAGGATCGCCTTGCAGCAATTAGGACTTGGGCGATGAAGATATGACCCTTGTAGGGTCATCTTTCTAGACCAGTGATGGCGAACATTGGCACCCCAGATGTTTGGAACTACATTTCCCATGATACTATGGCACTCTGCAGTGTAGTTGAGTATCATGAGAAATGTAGTTCCAAAACATCTGGGGTGCCATGGTTCACCATCACTGGTCTAGACCAATGACAAAAAAGGGGTGTTTCTGTTGTCGGGGGGTGAGACACTCCAGAGGTGGAGAAAATTAAGGCAAATACTTCCATACAGGTACCATATGATTCTAGTTCCGGCTTGCCTTTTGTTTATAAACATTGAGGGGGATCATTCCCAAGTATGTTTGTGGCAATCGCTGGTCTAGACCAATGCCAAAAAATAGCTGTTTCTGTTGTCTGGGGGGGATGAGACACTCCAGAGGTGGAGGAAATGAAGGAAAATACTTCCATTCTGTTGTCGTGGGGGGGGGGGGGGGTGAGACACTTAAGAGGTAGGGGAAATGAAGGCAAATACTTCCATTCTGTTGTCGGTGGGGGGGGGGGGGGTGAGACACTTCAGAGGTGGGGGAAATGAAGGCAAATACTTCCATTCTTCCATTCTGTTGTCGGTGGGGGGGGGGGGGAGGGTGAGACACTCCAGAAGTGGGGGAAATGAAAGCAAATACTTACATTCTGTTGTCGTGGGGGGGGGGGGGTTAGACACTGCAGAGGTGGAGGAAATGAATGCAAATACTTCCATTCTGATGAAGGAAATGAAGGCAAATACTAACATTCTGTTGTCGGTGGGGGGGGGGGGGGGTCAGACACTCCAGAGGTGGAGGAAATTAAGGCAAATACTTCCATTCTGTTGTCGGTCGTGGGGGGGGGGGGGAGACACTCCAGAGGTGGAGGAAATTAAGGCAAATACTTCCATTCTGTTGTTGTGGGGGTGGGGGGTGAGACACCCCAGAGGTGGCAAAATACTTCCATTCTGTTTGTCAGTGGGGGGGGGGGGGTGAGACACTCCAGAGGTGGAGGAAATGAAGGAAAATACTTCCATTCTGTTGTCGGTGGGGGGGGGGGGGGGGTGAGACACTCCAGAGGTGGAGGAAATGAAGGCAAAAAATACTTCCATTCTGTTGTCGGTGGTGGGGGGGGGGGGGATGAGACACTCCAGGGGTGGAGGAAATGAAGGAAAACACTTCCATTGTGTTGTCGGTCGGTGGGCGAGACACTCCAGAGGTGGAAGAAATGAAGGCAAATACTTCCATTCTGTTGTCGGGGGGGGGGGGGTGAGACACTTCAGACAGAGGTGGAGGAAATGAAGGCAAATACTTCCATTCTGTTGTCGGTGGTGGGGGGGGGGGGAGACACTCCAGAGGTGGAGGAAATGAAGGCAAATACTTCCATTCTGTTGTTGGTGGGGGGGGGGACACTCCAGAGGTGGAGGAAATGAAGGCAAATACTTCCATTCTGTTGTCGGTGGGGGGGGGGGGTTGAGACACTCCAGAAGTGGGGGAAATAAAAGCAAATACTTCCATTCTGTTGTCGTGGGGGGGGGGGGATGAGACACTCCAGAGGTGGGGGAAATGAAAGCAAATACTTCTATTATGTTGTTGTGGGGGGGGGGATGAGACACTCCAGAGGTGGAAGAAATGAAGGCAAATACTTCCATTCTGTTGTCGGGGGGGGGGGGGTGAGACACTTCAGACAGAGGTGGAGGAAATGAAGGCAAATACTTCCATTCTGTTGTTGGTGGGGGGGGGGGGTGAGACACTCCAGAAGTGGAGGAAATGAAGGCAAATAATTCCATTCTGTTGTCGGTGTGGGGGGGGGGGGTGAGACACTCCAGAGGTGGAGGAAACGAAGGCAAGTGCTTTTTTCCAAAATAGAGATATCTTTGGGCAGTACCCCCATATGTATCGGATAGACTCTACACTCCCGCATTGCCTCCACCATAACGCAGTTGGGTATCGGTGGTCTAACAATGGAGGTGCAAGGTACCACCTATGTAACATTTTCTGTATCTGCTCCCAGTGAGAGATGCAATGGGATGCCTTTTTAGGACATTAATGAGCTTGTTGCCATTGTTGAGTTGTGAACGAGAGCCCCAGGTCCTTTTCCCAATAAGTCATTGCTCAGAGTTTGTGCGGGAGCATCTTGGTGCGTATGGCTGTATATACAGTATCATGGAATATTATTATCATTATCATTAGTACTGTATTTTCTGGCGTATAAGACTACTTTTGAACCTCAAAAAAATCCCCCGAAAATGGGGGGTCGTCTTATACGCCGAGTATAATATCTCCAAGGTAACCTAAGTATAAGTATTACCTGTGGATGAAAATTAGGGGGGTCGTCTTATACGCCCAGTCGTCTTATACGCCCAGTCGTCTTATACGCCCATTCGTCTTATACGCCGGAAAATACGGTATACAGGATTTATATGGGGCCAACAGGTTACGCAGTGCTTTACAATATAAAAGGGAGACTATACTGTTACAGTACAATAAAATACAAGAGGACAAAGAGAACCCTGCTCAGAAGAGCTTACAATCTAATAGATATAATATAGCTGTAACTTTGAACATTTGCCATGTAATAAATCAGATGTAGCTCAGCACACTTTCTTAAGAAAGAGAATTAAAGTAGAATTATTTCAAGCCTATCACCAACCTGGCATCATTATTAAAGAGACTGTGGGCCCCATGAGCTCTTAGTGAAAGAGAACCTTGATGGAAGCTTGGCTCTTGGGCTATACTGAGGTAACCATCGGTGATCTAAAGATATTTGGCCCATCCACATAGATGGTTGTCACAGGTTTATTGGTGGCGGTTTGACAATGCCAGAAGTTCCATTTTGTTTAATGGTCCGTGTCCTCAAGTGGTTTTTAGGTTGGTCAGATGCCTGTCTGGCACTCATCTTAAAGTGTAACTCCACTTTTGTTGAGAAAAAAACATTCCCCTCTGGGTGATCTCTGTACATTGCAAGGATTATAACAACATTTATTGCAGATTCCTACCTTTTGTTGTTCTGATGAAATCCCTGTTTAAACAGTGTTCCTGATTGCTAGCCACACCACCCCCCAGTGTCACGAGACCAGTGTTCCCAATTGCTGCTACGCCAGTGACAGTGTCACCAGATCAATGTAAACCAACAACAATGTTCCTGATTACTAGACACACCAGTGCCAATGTCTTCAGAACCAGTGCACCCATCAATAGTGTGCCTGATTACTGCCACATCAGTACAGGGATACCAGCAGTGGCGGCCTGTCCATTGGGGGCGCCACCCTCCCCATCCATGCGTCCGGACCCTAATCTACATGCAGGGCGCCAGACGCATGGATTCCAATGTTTTTTTTTAAGCACATGATTTGAACCAGAGGCTCTAATAGGCTTCAAAAAAGGGTGGGCTCGGGGCGCAGAGCACTGTGCCCTGAGCCCACCCAGTTTAGTGACAATAGCGAATGAATATTTTCGCTATTATCACACTGATTCTCCTCCCAGCCAATCAGGAAGTGGGTCATGAGACCCCATTCCTGATTGGCTGAAAAAAGAAGCGATTTTACTGGCCATTGGCCAGGAAGAGGGAGGAGTGGTACGGCTGGAGGAGACTCACAGCCGCTCGGGGAACGAGCAGGTAAGGATGCTGTCTGTCCCGTAAGGGGGGGGGGGGAGGAGGGAGGGGGTGGTAGATTGGATTGCTGGCTGGCTGGCCGGCCGGTCGTCCCGCTGGGGGGGTGTTGGTTTTGCCGCCCCCCCCCCCCAAAAAAAAATGTTATTCACCAGCCGCCACCGGGGCCTGATTACTGCCACATCAGTACAGGGATACCAGGGTCAATGCAGCTAGTAACAGTGTTCCTGATCAATGCCATAGATATCAGTGCAATGTAATGCACATTCCTATCTGCTGCCTGGACCAATCCTTTGCCTGTTTGCTGACCAATGACCATGTCTCTGCCTGCAACCTGAATCAAACCACCTGGAACCAAAGGAACTCTTTTGTTCTTCCTTTCTTCAGCCTCATGTAATTCCTGGCCAATGAACATGGCATTTCTGGGGGAAGCCATGTACCAGTAGACTAGGTTTGCTTAGTTTAACTACTTCCCGCCCGCCCACCGTCAAATGACTGCGGAGCGGTGCGGCACTCGTTCTGGGATGACGTCATATGGTGCACTGATCAGAGTTGATGGGAAGATGGGTGGAGCCAAATACAGGACAATCTTAGAAGAAAACCTGTTAGAGTCTGCAAAAGACCTGAGACTGGGGTGGAGGTTCACCTTCCAGCAGGACAACGACCCGAAACATCCAGCCGGAGCTACAATGGAATGGTTTACATCAAAGCATATTCATGTGTTACAATGGCCCAGTCACAGTCCAGACCTAAATCACATTGAGAATCTGTGCCAAGACTTGAAAATTGCTGTTCACAGACGCTTTCCATCCAATCTGACAGAGATTAGATATTCTACAAAGAAAAATGGACAAAAATGTCCTCTCTAGATGAGCAAAGCTGGTAGAGACATCCCCAAAAAGACTTGCAGCTGTAATTGCAGGGAAAGGCAGTTCTACAAAGTATTGACTCCGGGGGGTGAATACAAATGCAGCCACACTTTTCACAGATTTATTTGTATCATTTATCATTTTCCTTCCACTTCACAATTATGATCACTTTGTGTCGTTGTTCTATCAAATAAAATCCCAATAAAATACATTTATGATTTTTGGTTGTAACATGACAAAATTTGAAAAATGTCAAAGGGTGTGAATACTTTTTCAAGACACTGTATGTATTCTTTTACATATTTTTGGTAAAAAAAATAAAAAAAAATCCCAATAAGCGTATATTGATTGGTTTGCGCAAAAGTTAAAGCGTGTATGGGATAGATTTTTGGAATTTTTATTTAATTATTTTTTTACTAGTAATGGTGGAAATCACTCATAGCAGGACTGCAACATTGTGGCGGACAAATAAGAGACTAATCTGACACTTTTTTGGGAGCCAATGACACTAATACAGTGATCAATGCTAAAAATATGCACTGTCACTGTACTAATGACACTGGCTGGGAAGGGGTTAACATCAAAGGGTTAACTGTGTGCCTAGCCAGTGTTTTTGTACAGTGGGGGAGGTGCTTTTACTAGGGGAAGGCATGGATCTATGCCCCTGCTTTGCAGAAACACGGGATCCAGAGCAGCGGGGATGCTGATCCATGGGGGACCGGCACCCGCGATCGCTCCCCGTTGAGAGAGAAGAATGGTCGGATGTTGTAAACACAGCCGCTAGTTCTTCTCTCTGGAATGATCACAGAGTGCCTGTGACCCTTCTATATAGGAACACAGGTCTCTATGATCATTTCACAAGCCACGCCCCCCACAGTTAGAAAACACTCCCCTAGGCTCACACTTAACCCTTTGATCGCCCCTGCGTTACCCCCTTCCCTGCCAGTGTCATTATTACAGTGACAATGCATATATATAGCACTGATTACTGTAGTAATGTCACTGGTACCCCCAAAAGTGTCAAAAATGTCAGTTAGGGGTCCGATCTGTGCGCCGCAATGTCGCAGTCCCACAAAAAATCGCAGATCACCGCCATTACTAGTAAAAAATAGATAAATAAAAATGACATAAATCTTTCCCGTAGTTTTTAGAAGCAATAACTTTTGCGCAAACCAATCAAAATACGCTTATTGGGATTTTTTTTACCAAAATTATGTAGCAGAAAACAAATTGGCCTAAAAGGATGAAAAAGTTTAGATTTTTATTTATGTATTTATTTATTTATTTTTTTTGGGAATGTTATATAGCAGAAAGTGAAAAAAATATTGGTTTCTTTTCAGAATTGACGCATTTTTTGTTTATAGCGCAAAAAATAAAAATCACACAGGTGATCAAATACCACCAAAAGAAAGCTCTGTTTGTGGGAGAAAAAGGACATCAATTTTATTTGGGTACAGCATCGCACGACCGCGCAATTGTCAGTTAAAATAACGCAGTGCCGAATCGCAAAATAGGCCCTGGTCTTTGAGCAGCCAAATCCTCTGGGGCTTAAGTGGTTAAGGGGGCAAATCCTTCTGGTCCAGAAGTGGTTAATAAAACGGTTTCTATTTCTTGTAAGTGGCTTGCATGTCACGTCGTATTGCAGTTGGCGTACAATTCCGGTATAGAAGTTAGCAGAGAGTCTTGGCATGTCTTACCAAAATAAACCAGGCTGCGGTGTTGAGAAATGTGCCTACTATGTAATCGGAGAGTTCTCTGGAATACATTCCTATTATACTGTACCTGGCATAGATACAACAAGGTGCAGGAAACGTTCCTCAGAGATTTTCCTCCAGAGTGACATGATAGCATCAGGAAGTTGCTGCAGATTTGGCGGCTCCATATCCATGATGCCAATCTCCCGTTCCACCACATCTCAAAGGTGCTCTATTGGATTAGATATGGTGAGTGTGGAGGCCATTGGAGGACAGTGACCCAATCTGGTGAGTGTGGAGGCCACTGGAGGACAGTGACCCAATCTGGTGAGTGTGGATGCCACTGGAGGACAGTGACCCAATCTGGTGAGTGTGGATGCCACTGGAGGACAGTGACCCAATCTGGTGAGTGTGGAGGCCATTGGAGGACAGTGACCCAATCTGGTGAGTGTGGAGGCCACTGGAGGGCAGTGACCCAATCTGGTGAGTGTGGAGGCCATTGGAGGACAGTGACCTCATTGTCATGGTGAAGAAACCAGTGGTGAGATGATTGGAGCTTTGTGACATGGTGCATTATCCTGCTGGAAGGAGCCATCAGAAGATGGGGACACTGTAGTCATAAAGGGATGGACATGGTCAGCAACAATACTCAGGTAGGCCGTGGTGTTTACACCATGCTCAATTGGTACTTGGGGGCCCAAAGTGTGCCAAGATAATATCCTCCACCCTCCTTCTCCACACCATTACACCACCATCACCAGCCTGAACGTTACCCCCCCCCCCTCCACCTCCACACCATTACACCACCATCACCAGCCTGAACGTTACCCCCCCCCCCCCTCCACCTCCACACCATTACACCACCATCACCAGCCTGAACGTTACCCCCCCTCCACCTCCACACCATTACACCACCATCACCAGCCTGAACGTTACCCCCCCTCCTCCTCTACACCATTACACCACCATCACCAGCCTGAACGTTACCCCCCCCCCTCCACCTCCACACCATTACACCACCATCACCAGCCTGAACGTTACCCCCCCTCCACCTCCACACCATTACACCACCATCACCAGCCTGAACGTTACCCCCCCTCCTCCTCTACACCATTACACCACCATCACCAGCCTGAACGTTACCCCCCCCCCTCCACCTCCACACCATTACACCACCATCACCAGCCTGAACGTTACCCCCCCTCCACCTCCACACCATTACACCACCATCACCAGCCTGAACGTTACCCCCCCCCCTCCACCTCCACACCATTACACCACCATCACCAGCCTGAACGTTACCCCCCCTCCACCTCCACACCATTACACCACCATCACCAGCCTGAACGTTACCCCCCCTCCTCCTCTACACCATTACACCACCATCACCAGCCTGAACGTTACCCCCCCCCCTCCACCTCCACACCATTACACCACCATCACCAGCCTGAACGTTACCCCCCTCCACCTCCACACCATTACACCACCATCACCAGCCTGAACGTTACCCCCCCTCCTCCTCTACACCATTACACCACCATCACCAGCCTGAACGTTACCCCCCCCCCTCCACCTCCACACCATTACACCACCATCACCAGCCTGAACGTTACCCCCCCTCCACCTCCACACCATTACACCACCATCACCAGCCTGAACGTTACCCCCCCCCCTCCACCTCCACACCATTACACCACCATCACCAGCCTGAACGTTACCCCCCCTCCACCTCCACACCATTACACCACCATCACCAGCCTGAACGTTACCCCCCCTCCTCCTCTACACCATTACACCACCATCACCAGCCTGAACGTTACCCCCCCCCCTCCACCTCCACACCATTACACCACCATCACCAGCCTGAACGTTACCCCCCCTCCTCCTCTACACCATTACACCACCATCACCAGCCTGAATGTTACCCCACCCCCCTCCTCCTCCACTCCATTACACCACCATCACCAGCCTGAACGTTACCCCCCCCCTCCTCCTCCCCCACACCATTACACCACCACCAGCAGCCTGAACCTTACCCCAACCCCCTCCTCCCCCACACTATTACACCACCACCACCAGCCTGAACCTTACCCCAGCCCCCTCCTCCCCCACACCATAACACCACCACCACTAGCCTTAACTGGTCTTACAAGGCAGGATGGATCCATGCACCAAATTCTGAACCTACCTTCTGAACATCGCAGCTGTAATTGAGACTCCTCAGCCCAGGCAACGTTTTTCCAATTTTTTTTGTCCAATTTTGGTGATCCTGTGCGAATTTTAGTCTCAGTTTCCTGTTCTTAGCTGACAGGAGTGGCACACAGTGTGGTCCTCTGCTGCTGTAGCCCATCAAGGTTGGATGTGTTGTGCGTTCAGAGATGGTATTCTGCATACCTTGGGTGTACCGAGTGGTTATTTGAGTTAATGTTACCTTTCTATCATCTGGAACCAGTCTGCCCATTCTCCTCCGACATCAACAAGGCATTTTCCTCCACACAACTGCCACTCACTAGATATTTTCTCTTTTTCCCACCATTCTCTGTAATCCCTGAGAGATGGTTGTGTGTGAAAATCCCAGAAATACTCCAACCAGCCCATCTGCCACCGACAACCATGCCACGTTCAAAGTCACTGAAATCCCCTTTCTTCCCCATTCTGATGCTCAGTTTGAACTTCAGAAAATTGTCTTCACCACGTCTAGATGCCTAATTGTATTGAGTTGCTGCCATGTGATTGGCTGAGTAGCAATTTGTGTTACAAAGCATCTGAACAGGTGTACCTAATAAAGTGGCCGGTGAGTATATATCTGTAAATGAGGAAGGCCTGTTGCCTTGTCATGGTCTTTTACATTTAACCACTTTACCACCGGAGGATTTTGCTGTCTTACGTCTGGGCCACTTTTTGCGATTCGGCGCTGTGCGAATTTAACTGACAATTGCGCGGTCGTGCGACGCCATACCCAAACAAAATTTATGTCCTTTTTTTCCCACAAACAGAGCTTTCTTTTGATGGTATTTGATCACCTGTGCGATTTTTACTTTTTGCGCTATAAACAAAAAAAGAGCGTAAATTTTGAAAAAATAACAATATTTTTCAAATTTTTTTATATGAAATTCCCCCCCAAAAAATGTAAAAATCAAAAATTTTTTAAATTTTTGGCCAATTTGTTTTCTGCTACCTATGTTTGGTAAAAGAAAATCGCAAAAAGCGTATTTTGATTGGTTTGCGCAAAAGTTATTGCGTTTACTAACTAAGGGAAAGATTTCTGTCATTTTTGGTGTTTTTTTTTTAACGAGTAATGGCAGCGATCTGCGATTTTTTTTGCGGGACTGCGACATTGCGGCGGACAGATCGGACCCTTGACTGACATTTTTGACACTTTTGGGGGGACCAGTGACATTACTACAGTAATCAGTGCTATACATATGCACTGTTACCGTAAAAATGACACTGGCAGGGATGGGGTTAATTTTATTGGAGAGGGAGGGGTTAATGTATGCCTGGTGCTTACTGACGTGTGGGGGGGGGGGAGGTGACTGGGTGACACAGGGACAGATCGCAGGTTGAGCTATGCTGGATCCTGCAATCTGACCCTGTTTGTCACTTAGGAGATCCGCCCGCTCTGTTTACACAAGCGGATCTCCAGACTCGATTCCCTGACGATCGGGGAAGAGCGGTGGCGATTGCCGCTGCTCCTCCACTGGCCCGACTCCCGCTGTGACTGAATACAGCGGGAGCGAGCCTCCTGCGGCGCGCGAGCGCCACCCACAGGGGGAGGAGTCCAGCAACGTAGGTCTATGTCGCTGGACGGGAACGAGCCACTGTGCCGCAGTAGAGGCACAGTGAGCGGGGGTAAAGTGGTTAAAGTAGATATAAACCCCAATTCAGTGTTTATGGGTAGGGACCCATAATGGGTTGTGGACATATTTGTAAGAGGTCTTAAGTTGACTGCGAAGCTTAGTTTGTAAAAGCACAAAATCAGTGGGTCTGTTATGAATGATGTAGCACCCGGACTATAATGATGGCACAGAAACACATGGAGAATTGGGGCACATATGCAGATGGGGGTCTGGGAAATGACACAGACCAGCCCTGAGCTCTGCTTTCCATGGCCTGAAGAAGACCGATACCGTGTCACATTCTGTAACCTAACTACGTGTCTGGGTAAAGGTAATGCATACCAGAATTCTACTGAATTTGTAGTATATGACCTTGAATGCCCTTGCGGTCTGTTGTAAGTAGGGCACAGAATAAGGGTCCTTAGCAGCCACTTCGCCAAGCATTGCAGACTGATAGAACAAGGCAGCTGTGATCGTAGTACGCCTAGACATTCTGGAGAAATCATAGGAGCCGGTTCACACTGGGGCGACCTGGTCGCCTGCCATAGAGAAGCTGTGGACCCGTTCTAATAGGAGCGACACAAGTCGCTCCGACTTAGAAAAAGGGTCCAGAGCTTCTTTTGGGGCGACCTGGAGCGACCTGCATAGACTTCAATGTTATGAAGTCCGTGCCGGCCAATCCGAAGTCGCGGTGCGAGCAGCGCACCGCAACTTGTGAGGTCGCCCCTGCAAGTCGGATCGCTGTAATGTGAACCGGCTCTAATGGTTCCATTGAGGATTGGAAGTGTGGGTTTTCACAGTCACATCATTTCAGGGTCCATGGTTGTTTTGTTCCCCTTTTTTCTATTTTCTATGTACAGGATAGATTGATAACAATGCTAATATATTTTTTATTCCAAGTATACTTTTGTTACATTTGTTTCTTTTAACCAGTAGACTCCGGGCATACTGGATACCCTCAAAAAAAAATGTTATCAACAACATTCCTCAGCTGAGAATACAGAAAGCTACAATGAAACATCGTAACTTTCTGTCTATTCATTTACAGATCAAAGGTATGAACTTCAATCTGCAAATGAAGAAAGCAACCTAAGAAGTAAAAAAAAAAGTGTTTTTTTTTTTTTTTTAAATTCTTTTTATTAATTTTCAAAACACAACATACAAAACAGAGCCTTGTGGGCATACCCAGGCTCAACAACACAGATCCTCAGCTAACACAACCCACACTCGAGCAACAGAAAAAAAAATACCGGTCCAAAAGTCCTGGGAGCAAAGGTACAGAGTAACTAAAGTTCAACAGGCAGGAAAAAAGGACCATAGCGTGGTCCAGTGTGGTCAGAGAGGCACAAGGAGGTCACATCAACCCACATGCATGACACCCATCTATGCATCAGCCAAAGATACTCTCGGAGGCGGAGGTGAAGGCTCATCCGCAGTATCAGTAGCCTCCAGCCAAATGTTCCAGACTTTGTGAAACTTGTCAGGGCATCCTCTGAACTTGTAGACCGCTTTATACAATGGTATCATAGAGTTGACCAAAGCCTTCCATTGTGACAGGGCCGGAGCCTTCCAACGCATTACCACCAGCTTCCTGGTATAGAAGAGCAACAGTCCCAATAAGGTGCGGGTGGCCACCGAGTGCGCCAAGGCATTAACAAGACCCAGGATACAGGTCTCAATCCCGGAAGGGACAGCAATAGTGGTTAGACGTGTGATGAAGCCCAGGACCTCAGACCAAAAACCCTGCAGGGACGGACAGTGCCAGACCATATGGGCATAGGAGGGAGTAGCAGAGCCACACCTCCAGCAGACATCTGGAATGCCAGGGGACACTCTATGCAACCTGGAGGGGGTAAGATGGAACTTATGCAGAATCTTGAACTGTGTTAGGCGATCCCTGGAGGACACCAAATGTTTAAAGGGATAATCCCTGACATCCTCCCAATCCTCCGAATCTAACTCCGGCATCTCCGCCACCCAGAATGCCTTCAATTTCTCCAGACCCACATGCACGTTGGGTGTTAGGGACCTGTATATAGAGGAGAGTGGTTTGTTAAGGTCCTCATCCCGGAGGACCAGTTCCAGGTCTGCCGGAGTCAAGTTCAGGGGGAGGTCCCCAAACTGAGTCCGAAAGGCATGGCGGAGCTGCAGGAACCGGAAAAAGTAAGAGTTGGGGAGATCAAACCTGCTTTTCAATTGGTCAAAGCTAAGAAGGACACCTTCCGGACAAATGTGAGAAAGACACCGGATTCCCTTAGTAGCCCAGATAGATGGATCAGGGATAGAGTGGAATTCAGGCAGTTCTGGGTTTCGCCATAGGGGAAGGTTCGGAGACCGCCGACTAGGGTCAGTTTTGGAATAGGGGGAGATCAAAGTCCAGGCCCTGATGACTGCCCTCATGGAGGTCGTAAGGGGGTACGGAAAGTGTACGGAAGGTGTTTTTTTTTTTTTTTTTTAATTATTTTTTTATTAAATCTTTCTCTGTTGAACCCCCTATTCTCCTTCTCAATTCAATTATAATTTTCCTGGTAATTTTTTTTTAACTAATAATTAAACTTTTTTCTGTTTTTGTTTGCTTTCTTCATTCTAATATTTTTATACACCTTTTACATATATTTACACCTATCACGCTGAAAAAAAGCACACAATAATAAAAAAAAAAAAATAACTACTATAATTCATTTGTAAATAACTTTAAAATGATTTGTACTAAAATCATAATTTTAGTGTTGTTTTAAAAAGGGCAAATTACAAAATAAAATGCACACACTTTAATTAACACTATTTATTTTTTTTTTGATTAAAGAAGTTTATTGAAAATATTATTCAAACACAACAATTGTGGTACAGTAGATGGTATTAGAAAATCACAATACAGTGAGAATGTACTTATACATCATATTATTGAGAACGACATAAATGAACCATATAGGACTAAGAAAGAGACCTATAAAACTTGTGTATGTCTTTTTTTTTTTTTTTTTTAATTTTTTAAATAAAACAGTAGAAGAAAAAAAAAGAAGGTATCAGAAAATTTATAGATTCATAATGAGTAATGCAGATGGTGTAGATTCATAGAACTATAAAGCAATTGATGGAGTCGAATACATTAATTTTTAGAGAGTTCGGGGTTATAACTCTAACAGTTGAGTAAGAGCAGACTTGAGGGTTGTACAGTAAATTTCTATGTAAACGCATCATATATGTCAGTGGAATTTTAAGTAGAGTAAGCGTGAGTGATGATATGAGTGAGAGTTACCAGACTAGAGAATTAAGAGACCAGGGAACATTTGTATAGGAACCATGGATTCCATTTTAGATCAAAAGTCTTTTTAGAGTTTGTAATGGTGTGATGAAGGTTTTCCATGGCCCTGATCTCTATTCTGTTTAATACCTGGGAAAATGGGACCTCTGCATCTTTCCAATGGTATGCTATTGTCCATAACATTGCAACGCATAAGGTGTGTATTAATTTCTTAAGGTGAGAAGGTATTTCTGGTATGTTGTGAAACAACAAGCAATGTTGTGGTAAAAGAGGGATCTTTTTTTCTATTAGTATCTCTATCAATGAGAATATTTGAGACCAGCAACTAGCGATTTTGTTACAATCCCAGAAAATATGTTTAATAGTGCCTATTTCTCCGCATCCCCTGAAACAGTCTGGTGAAGTATCTGGGAAAAATTTGCTAAGTTGATCTGGGGTGTTGTACCAGCGGGTGAATACTTTCAGCGCCGTTTCCCTAATGTTTAATGATTTTGTGGATTTACGAATGTTTTGAGACATGGTAGACCATTCAGCTGGAGAGAATGTTAACTGTAGATCTGACTCCCATTTTAGCATATGTTTGAGTTTTGGTGAGGGGGCGTTTGTTAAAAAGTTTGTATATATAGAGGATATAAGACCCTTCCCTTTAGGATTGTTCAGGCAAATGTGTTCGTAGAGGCTCATGGAGTGGGTAGAGGGGAAGGAAAAATAGGTATTAAAATATTCCTTAATTTTGTCATAACTAGATATCTCAGAGTCGGGAATGTTATATGTTTCTCTTAGTTTATTTACGGAGATAAAAGTTCCCCCTTCGTAGAGGTCTTTTAATCTGTGCAGGTTATTATTGTCCCACCAGGAGAACAGTTCTGGATTACTAAAAGCCTCTCTAAATCTAGGGTCTCCTAGGAAAGAGACCGCCAATGGTGGATTAGAGGATAAATCCTTGCAGCCTCCTATTTTCGACCATATCTTAAGAGTATCGGACACAATCCTATTTCGTGATGAAATCTGTCTGATACGAATAGTATGGTGCCATAGAATGCTGCATAATCTATATGGCTTAATGGAGGACAGTTCGAAGCTGACCCACGGAGGTGTTTCTTTTGTTATATGCCACTGGGCAATTTGGGATAGTCTACAGCTAATATAATAGTACCATATGTTAGGAACGCCCAACCCACCTGAGGTTTGAGGGTGGTATAATATATTTTGGGAAAATCTGGGTCTTTTATTGTTCCATATAAATTTGTTAATCGAGGATTGTATTTTGGAAATATATGTTTTAGTAATGGAGATAGGGAGGGCTCTAAAAAAGTATACCAGCTTAGGGAGAACGTTCATTTTAATCGCTGTTATTTTCCCAAGGAATGATAAGGGATAGGAAGACCATGTTTTGAGGGAATCGCGAATACTAGCGATTAAGGGAGGTATGTTATTCTCGAAAAGACTGTTATATTCTTTGGTAAGTTTTATACCGAGATATTGGAGTTTATTGGTGGCCCAAGAGAAGGGATATATTTCTTTAAGTTGTAGTAGTTCTGGGTTGGTAAAATTGATAGGGAGTGCCACTGATTTCGAGACATTGATACCTAATCCTGAGAGGGATGCAAATTTGTCAAGGGTTTGTAAGAGAATTGGTAGAGAGTAGTGTTGAGCGAACACGGACTGTATTATTCGTGTTCGTACCGAATAATTGGATTTTTTGTACCCGAACACGGACACGGACACTTTACTGTATGTTCGGGTAAAAATCCGTGTTCGGTCGTTTTATTTCCGGGTTTTGCATGCTTTGGCGCTCTTTTCATGGCGGGCTTTCAACAGCCAATCAACAATCGTTTAACTGGTGTGCCTTAAGCCATCCCAGCCATGCCTGCAAATGTCTCAGTAGCTGTGATTGGCCGTCTGAAGCATGTGACCAAGTCTTTATAAGTTCGAGGCAGCCGCAGCGGCGTCATTATGCTGCTTAGATTCAGGGACAGAGCACACATCAACGTGCTGGCTGCTGATTAGGGAAAGATAGGCAGGAAAAAACCATTTGTGTCCGGATAGAATTGAGGGACAGGTCGGAGTGTTTAGGCAGGGCGAGTTGTAGGCATTTTAGGGATAGAGTCTGCTGAATTATATAGGGTCAGTGTCTTCTACAAACTACAATCGATATTGCTGTGTGGGGGGTGGGGTGAATCTGCACTCAATCCTGATCTACGATCTCTTCTCAATCCTGTTAGGGACAGAGTCTGCTGAATTTTAGGGAAACTGTGTTCTACAAACTACAATCGATATTGCTGTGTGGGGGGTGGGGTGAATCTGCACTCAATCCTGATCTACGATCTCTTCTCAATCCTGTTAGGGACAGAGTCTGCTGAATTTTAGGGAAACTGTGTTCTACAAACTACAATCGATATTGCTGTGTGGTGTGGGATTGGAGATAGGCAGGTGTCAGTGATCCACATCCATTTTTCTGTGTGTGAGCTGCAGTGAACACAATCTTTTTGGGCTGCAGTGAACACAATCTTTTTGGGCTGCAGTGAACACAATCTTTTTGGGCTGCAGTGAACACAATCTTTTTGGGCTGCAGTGAACACAATCTTTTTGGGGTGCAGTGAACAAAATCTTTTTGGGGTGCAGTGAACACAATCCTTTTTGGTGTGCAGTGAACACAATCTTTGTGGGGTGCAGTGAACAAAATCCTTTGTGGGGTGCAGTGAACACAATCTTTTTGGGGTGCAGTGAACAAAATCCTTTTTGGGGTGCAGTGAACAACATCCTTTTTGGGGTGCAGTGAACACAATCTTTTTGGGGTGCAGTGAACAAAATCATTTTTGGGGTGCAGTGAACACAATCTTTTTGGGGTGCAGTGAACACAATCTTTGTGGGGTGCAGTGAACACAATCTTTTTGGGGTGGAGTGAACAACATCCTTTTTGGGGTGCAGTGAACAAAATCCTTTTTGGGGTGCAGTGAACAACATCCTTTTTGGGGTGCAGTGAACACAATCTTTTTGGGGTGCAGTGAACACAATCTTTGTGGGGTACAGTGAACAGAATCTTTGTGGGGTGCAGTGAACACAATCTTTGGGGGGTACAGTGAACACAATCTTTGTGAGGTGCAGTGAACACAATCTTTGTGGGGTGCAGTGAACACAATCATTGTGGGGTGCAGTGAACTCAATCTTTGTGGGGTACAGTGAACACAATCTCATACTGAAGGTTTGAGGGTGCTGCCTGTTCCATACTCCCCCTACTCCTCATCTAGCCTTTTAGGGGTACAAACAATAGTAATTGGGGCCTAGTGTGGTTGTGTACGTGTGATATACATACACTTTTTTGGGATCATATTTTCTATTCCGCTATTTAATCAAAAACCTCTGGGGATCAGTTAAATTGGGGGATAGTCTGTGTTGGTACGTGTGAGAGAGATCCACCTTTCCAAGTTGTTGGGGTTCATCTCATACTTCTGAAGGTTTGAGGGTGCTGCCTGTTCCATACTCCCCCCTACTCCTAGCCTTTTAGGGGTACAAACAATAGTAATTGGGGCCTAGTGTGGTTGTGTACGTGTGATATACATACACTTTTTTGGGATCATATTTTCTATTCCGCTATTTAATCAAAAACCTTTGGGGATCAGTTAAATTGGGGGATAGTCTGTGTTGGTACGTGTGAGAGAGATCCACCTTTCCAAGTTGTTGGGGTTCATCTCATACTTCTGAAGGTTTGAGGGTGCTGCCTGTTCCATACTCCCCCTACTCCTAGCCTTTTAGGGGTACAAACAATAGTAATTGGGGCCTAGTGTGGTTGTGTACGTGTGATATACATACACTTTTTTGGGATCATATTTTCTATTCCGCTATTTAATCAAAAACCTCTGGGGATCAGTTAAATTGGGGGATAGTCTGTGTTGGTACGTGTGAGAGAGATCCACCTTTCCAAGTTGTTGGGGTTCATCTCATACTTCTGAAGGTTTGAGGGTGCTGCCTGTTCCATACTCCCCCTACTCCTAGCCTTTTAGGGGTACAAACAATAGTAATTGGGGCCTAGTGTGGTTGTGTACGTGTGATATACATACACTTTTTTGGGATCATATTTTCTATTCCGCTATTTAATCAAAAACCTCTGGGGATCAGTTAAATTGGGGGATAGTCTGTGTTGGTACGTGTGAGAGAGATCCACCTTTCCAAGTTGTTGGGGTTCATCTCATACTTCTGAAGGTTTGAGGGTGCTGCCTGTTCCATACTCCCCCCTACTCCTAGCCTTTTAGGGGTACAAACAATAGTAATTGGGGCCTAGTGTGGTTGTGTACGTGTGATATACATACACTTTTTTGGGATCATATTTTCTATTCCGCTATTTAATCAAAAACCTCTGGGGATCAGTTAAATTGGGGGATAGTCTGTGTTGGTACGTGTGAGAGAGATCCACCTTTCCAAGTTGTTGGGGTTCATCTCATACTTCTGAAGGTTTGAGGGTGCTGCCTGTTCCATACTCCCCCCTACTCCTAGCCTTTTAGGGGTACAAACAATAGTAATTGGGGCCTAGTGTGGTTGTGTACGTGTGATATACATACACTTTTTTGGGATCATATTTTCTATTCCGCTATTTAATCAAAAACCTCTGGGGATCAGTTAAATTGGGGGATAGTCTGTGTTGGTACGTGTGAGAGAGATCCACCTTTCCAAGTTGTTGGGGTTCATCTCATACTTCTGAAGGTTTGAGGGTGCTGCCTGTTCCATACTCCCCCTACTCCTAGCCTTTTAGGGGTACAAACAATAGTAATTGGGGCCTAGTGTGGTTGTGTACGTGTGATATACATACACTTTTTTGGGATCATATTTTCTATTCCGCTATTTAATCAAAAACCTCTGGGGATCAGTTAAATTGGGGGATAGTCTGTGTTGGTACGTGTGAGAGAGATCCACCTTTCCAAGTTGTTGGGGTTCATCTCATACTTCTGAAGGTTTGAGGGTGCTGCCTGTTCCATACTCCCCCTACTCCTAGCCTTTTAGGGGTACAAACAATAGTAATTGGGGCCTAGTGTGGTTGTGTACGTGTGATATACATACACTTTTTTGGGATCATATTTTCTATTCCGCTATTTAATCAAAAACCTCTGGGGATCAGTTAAATTGGGGGATAGTCTGTGTTGGTACGTGTGAGAGAGATCCACCTTTCCAAGTTGTTGGGGTTCATCTCATACTTCTGAAGGTTTGAGGGTGCTGCCTGTTCCATACCCCCCCTACTCCTCATCTAGCCTTTTAGGGGTACAAACAATAGTAATTGGGGCCTAGTGTGGTTGTGTACGTGCGAGATACATACACTTTTTTTGATCATATTTCCTATTCCGCTATTCAATAAAAACCTTTGAGGATCAATTGAATTGCGGGATAGTCTGTGTCGGTACGTGTGAGAGAGATCCACCTTTCCAAGTTGTTGGGGTTCATCTCATACTTCTGAAGGTTTGAGGGTGCTGCCTGTTCCATACCCCCCCTACTCCTCATCTAGCCTTTTAGGGGTACAAACAATAGTAATTGGGGCCTAGTGTGGTTGTGTACGTGCGAGATACATACACTTTTTTTGATCATATTTCCTATTCCGCTATTCAATAAAAACCTTTGGGGATCAATTAAATTGCGGGATAGTCTGTGTCGGTACGTGTGAGATCCACCTTTCCAAGTTTTTGGGGTTCATCTCATACTTCTGAAGCTTTGAGGGTGCTGCCTGTTCCATAATCCTCCTCCTCCTCATCCATCCTTTTAGGTGTACAAACAATAGTAATTGGGGCCTAGTGTGCTTCTGTACGTGTGAGATACATACACATTTTTTGATCATATTTCCTATTCCGCTATTCAATAAAAACCTTTGGGGATCAATTAAATTGCGGAATAGTCTGTGTCGGTACGTGTGAGATCCACCTTTCCAAGTTTTTGGGGTTCATCTCATACTTCTGAAGCTTTGAGGGTGCTGCCTGTTCCATACTCCTCCTCCTCCTCATCCATCCTTTTAGGTGCACAAACAATAGTAATTGGGGCCTAGTGTGTTTCTGTACGTGCGAGATACATACACTTTTTTTGATCATATTTCCTATTCCGCTATTCAATAAAAACCTTTGGGGATCAATTAAATTGCGGGATAGTCTGTGTCGGTACGTGTGAGATCCACCTTTCCAAGTTTTTGGGGTTCATCTCATACTTCTGAAGCTTTGAGGGTGCTGCCTGTTCCATACTCCTCCTCCTCCTCATCCATCCTTTTAGGTGTACAAACAATAGTAATTGGGGCCTAGTGTGCTTCTGTACGTGTGAGATACATACACATTTTTTGATCATATTTCCTATTCCGCTATTCAATAAAAACCTTTGGGGATCAATTAAATTGCGGGATAGTCTGTGTCGGTACGTGTGAGATCCACCTTTCCAAGTTTTTGGGGTTCATCTCATACTTCTGAAGCTTTGAGGGTGCTGCCTGTTCCATACTCCTCCTCCTCCTCATCCATCCTTTTAGGTGTACAAACAATAGTAATTGGGGCCTAGTGTGCTTCTGTACGTGTGAGATACATACACATTTTTTGATCATATTTCCTATTCCGCTATTCAATAAAAACCTTTGGGGATCAATTAAATTGCGGGATAGTCTGTGTCGGTACGTGTGAGATCCACCTTTCCAAGTTTTTGGGGTTCATCTCATACTTCTGAAGCTTTGAGGGTGCTGCCTGTTCCATACTCCTCCTCCTCCTCATCCATCCTTTTAGGTGTACAAACAATAGTAATTGGGGCCTAGTGTGCTTCTGTACGTGTGAGATACATACACATTTTTTGATCATATTTCCTATTCCGCTATTCAATAAAAACCTTTGGGGATCAATTAAATTGCGGAATAGTCTGTGTCGGTACGTGTGAGATCCACCTTTCCAAGTTTTTGGGGTTCATCTCATACTTCTGAAGCTTTGAGGGTGCTGCCTGTTCCATACTCCTCCTCCTCCTCATCCATCCTTTTAGGTGTACAAACAATAGTAATTGGGGCCTAGTGTGTTTCTGTACGTGTGAGATACATACACTTTTTTTGATCATATTTCCTATTCCGCTATTCAATAAAAACCTTTGGGGATCAATTGAATTGCGGGATAGTCTGTGTCGGTACGTGTGAGAGAGATCCACCTTTCCAAGTTGTTGGGGTTCATCTCATACTTCTGAAGGTTTGAGGGTGCTGCCTGTTCCATACCCCCCCTACTCCTCATCTAGCCTTTTAGGGGTACAAACAATAGTAATTGGGGCCTAGTGTGGTTGTGTACGTGCGAGATACATACACTTTTTTTGATCATATTTCCTATTCCGCTATTCAATAAAAACCTTTGAGGATCAATTGAATTGCGGGATAGTCTGTGTCGGTACGTGTGAGAGAGATCCACCTTTCCAAGTTGTTGGGGTTCATCTCATACTTCTGAAGGTTTGAGGGTGCTGCCTGTTCCATACTCCCCCTACTCCTCATCTAGCCTTTTAGGGGTACAAACAATAGTAATTGGGGCCTAGTGTGGTTGTGTACGTGTGATATACATACACTTTTTTTGGATCATATTTTCTATTCCGCTATTCAATAAAAACCTTTCTAGGGCAAGATCTTAAATTACAGAAATATGAGGAGACCGTCAAATAAGGGCCGTGGCCTGGGTCGTGGTGCTGCTGGTAGAGCTCCTGTTGCAAGGAGAGGACATGGTCGATCTGTGCCAGCTACACGCACAAGTGAAACACCTTCCTCAAGTGTGAGTAGGCGACAGAACCTGCATCAGTATTTGGTAGGGCATCAAACGCCCCTAGAAGTGATGAGGCCAGAACAAGTTGAGGCGATAGTAGATTGGTTTGCTGCTGACAGTGCCTCCAGTTCCTTCACATTGTCTCCCACCCAGTCTACTGCAGAAAGGTCAGAGTTGGCACCTGCAGCCAATGTCCAACCGTCTTTCACCTCACCCCCTTGCAAATCAGGCCAGCAGTCTGAGCCCCAAGCCATACAGCAGTTTCTTATTCTTTTTGAGGACTCTGTCAGCAGGGTTTCCCAGGGCCATCCACCTAGCCCTGCCCCAGAAGTGGAAGAGATTGAGTGCAGCGATGCCCAACCACTTATTCCTCAAGATGAGTACATGCAAGGATCATCGCAGCACGTCTCCGATGATGACGAAACGCAGGTGCCAACTGCTGCGGCGTTCAGCATTGTGGAGACCGACAAGGAGGGCAGGGGTGAAGACTGGGTGGAAGATGATGTGGAGGACGATGAGGTCCTCGACCCCACATGGAATGAACGTCATGCAGGTGAACTGAGTAGTTTGGAGGAAGAGGCGGTGGTCGCACAGAGCCACCAGCACAGCAGAAGAGGGAGCAGGGTGCAGAAGCGGAGCGGCCGTGCCCTAGACACTACGCCCGCTACTGCCCAACGCAGCAAGGGAACGAGCGCACCAAAGTCAGCTCAAAGGAGTTCTCTAGCGTGGAAGTTCTTTAGAAAATGTGCTGATGACAGGACACGAGTGGTTTGCACCCTGTGCAATCAGAGCTTGAAGCGAGGCATGAACCTTCTCAACCTGAGCACAACCTGCATGATCAGGCATCTAAGTGCAAAGCACGAGCTGCAGTGGAGTACACACCTTCAAAACCAAGAAACGTCTCTGGCTCATCCTGCTTCCTCTTCTGCTGCAGTCTCGGCCGCTCCAGCCACATCTGTAGTGATACCGGCACCTGCCACCCCGCAAACAGACGATCTGTCAGCAACACCACCACCTGGGTCACCAACAACCATCTCCACAATGTCCCGTGGAAGCGTTCAGCTGTCCATCTCCCAAACACTTGAGAGGAAGAGGAAGTACCCCCCTACCCACCCGCGATCCCTGGCCCTGAATGCCAGCATTTCAAAATTATTGGCCTTTGAAATGCTGTCATTCCGTCTGGTGGAGACGCACAGTTTTAAAAACCTTATGTCGGTGGCTGTCCCACAGTACGTCGTGCCCAGCCGCCACTACTTTTCCAGGCAAGCCATCCCTTCCCTGCACAACCAAGTGGGGGAAAAAATCAGGTGTGCACTGCGCAACGCCATCTGTGCCAAGGTCCACCTAACTACGGATACGTGGACCAGTAAGCACGGTCAGGGGCGTTATATCTCCCTAACGGCACACTGGGTAAATGCAGTGGCGGATGGGCCTGAGGCGGATAGCAATTTGGCGCATGTCCTTCCACCACCGAGGATTGCAGGGCGCTTCAGTTTGCCTCCTGTTCCTAACTCCTCCTACTCCGCTTCCTCATCCTCTACCGCCTCCTCATCCGGACAGCGTAACACCTTCACCACCAACTTCAGCACGGCCAGGGGTAAACGACAGCAGGCAGTTTTACAACTTGCCTGTTTGGGGGACAAACCACACACCGCGCAGGAGTTGTGGAGGAGCATGGAACAGCAGACAAATGAGTGGTTGCTGCCAGCGAGCCTCAAGCCCGGCCTGGTGGTGTGCGATAACGGGCGAAATCTCATAGCAGCTCTGGGCCTAGCCGGTTTGACGCACATCCCTTGCCTGGCGCATGTGCTGAATTTGGTGGTGCAGAGGTTCCTTAAAAACTACCCCGATATGTCAGAGCTGCTGCAGAAAGTGCGGGCCGTTTGTGCGCACTTTCGGCGTTCTCACCCTGCTGCTGCTCGCCTGGCAGCGCTGCAGGGTAACTTCGGCCTTCCCGCTCACCGCCTCATATGTGACGTGCCCACAAGGTGGAACTCCACCTTGCACATGCTGGAAAGACTGTGCGAGCAGCAGCAGGCCATAGTGGAGTTTCAGCTGCAGCACGCACGCGTGAGTCGCTCTGCGGAACAGCACCACTTCACCACCAATAACTGGGCCTCCATGCGAGACCTGTGTGCCTTGTTGCGCTGTTTTGAGTACTCCACCAACATGGCCAGTGGCAATGACGCCGTTCTCAGCTTAACTATCCCACTTCTATGCCTCCTTGAAAAAACAATTCGGGCGATGATGGAAGAGGATGTGGCACAGGATGAGGAGGAGGAGGAGGATGAAGAGGTAACATTTCCAAGGCTTTCAGGGCAGTCATTCGCAAGGGGCTCCGAGGGTGGGTTCCTGCACACGCAAACGCCAGGGACGCAATTGTCCAGCAGGGGCACAGTTCTGGAGGATGAGGAGGATGAGGAGGAGGAGGAGCTGGAGGAGGAGATGGAACCATGTTCACAGCAGGGTGGCACCCAGGCCAGCTCATGGCCATCACTGGTGCGTGGCTGGGGGGATACAGAGGACACGGACCATACACCTCCCACAGAGGACAGCCTTTCGTCGCCTCTGGGCAGCCTGGCACACATGAGCGATTACATGCTGCAGTGTCTCCACAACGACCGCCGAGTTGCCCACATTCTAACTTGTGCTGATTACTGGGTGGCCACGCTGCTGGATCCCCGTTACAAGGACAACGTACCGTCCTTAATTCACTCACTGGAGCGCGATCGCAAGATGCGCGAGTACAAGCGCACGCTGGTAGACGCCATGCTGCTGGCATTCCCATCTGACAGCGGGGCCACAGTGGAAGCACAAGGCAGAGGAGGAGGAGGAGGAGGTCGCCAACGCAACCAGGGCACCGCCAGCACCTCAGAAGGCAGGGTTAGCATGGCCGAAATGTGGAAAAGCTTTGTCAGCACGCCACAACAAACAGCAGCACCAGCAGCTCAGATGGAACGTCTTAGCAGGAGGCAGCATTTTACCAACATGGTGGAGCAGTATGTGTGCACACGCCTACATGTAGTGAATGACGGGTCTGCCCCCTTCAACTTCTGGGTCTCCAAATTGGGCACATGGCCTGAGCTTGCCCTTTACGCCTTGGAGGTGCTGGCGTGCCCTGCAGCCAGTGTATTATCTGAACGGGTATTTAGCACGGCTGGGGGCGTTATAACAGACAAGCGCAGCCGCCTGTCCAGAGACAATGTGGACAAGCTCACGTTCATTAAAATGAACCAGGCATGGATCCCACGGGACTTTTCCGTACCTTATGCAGAATAGCAATGGATACCGACCTTACCCACCCATTGTTCCATTTTTGCTCTTTCTCACTCTTTTGGGGTGTACCCTCATTTAAAATTTGTGAAAAGAAGCAGTGTTGGCTACCTCGTCCTCCTCCTCAGGGCCAGATTAATGTAGGGTCTATTGGAGCTGCAGCTCCAGGCCCCTACCTTTTATATAGGCCCCGGGTTGGCCATATTCACTGTTACCGCTCTTCTGTCACTTGTAAACACAGAAGTCTGGCTTCTATGCTCGCTTCCCCAGGCAGCACCCTCAGAACCTCCCCACACAGCGTGAAGGCCGGACAAGGAGGGACAGTTGGCGATGCATGGATGTGTTTATGGGCTTCAGAGACAGCATCCCATGTTGAATTAGGCATGCATGGCTGCACCCTTCCTCCTCTGGGTGCATGGCAAGGCACGGCCCTAAGGCCCTTCAAAATCCTCAGCACCAAGCCCATGATGCTGTTAATCCGGCCCTGGTCCTCCTCCACCGCCGCTTCCACCTACACCGCCCATAGGTGTGCGCAGCCTATTGCATTAAGGTGTGCACCCCAAAGTTGAAATACACATGCATGTGTTTGCCAGCAGGGAGAGTAATGTATCGGGGCCATGTACCTGTAGGCAAGGAGAAATAGAGCAGAGCAGGTCCCAGGGAGATCTTTCCCATCTCCTCACTGGCAATGCTATGTGCCCTAGGTGATTAGGGTGTGCCCAGGCACACCCAGCACACCCTGTGCGCACGCCTATGTCACCGCCACATCCACCACCACCTCAACCTCCCTCCTACTCCATATGGGCCTCGTCCTTCAGAGATGAAGAAGAACATTGTTTTATTTTTCTGTTTTTTTTTGTTGTTTTAAGTTATTTCCCTATCCACATTTGTTTGCAGAGCACTTGCCATGCTCTTAATTACGTTTTGCTGCCATTTGCAGCACTCTAGCCCTTTCCTTTGGTGTTTTAGAGCCATTTTAGTGCCTTAAAGTTCGGGTCCCCATTGACTTCAATGGGGTTCAGTGTCCGGGAAAAGTTCGGTAAAAGTCCGGGACACGGACCCGGACTTTTTTTTAAAGTTCGGCCGAACCCGTCGAACACGGACATCTAGGTGTCCGCTCAACCCTAGTAGAGAGACTTGAGGTTCTGTTAGGAATAGAAGTGCATCATCGGCATATAGGCTTATTTTGTGATTCTCAGTTCCTTTCCGAACACCGATTATATCTGGGTGATCATGTATTGCTATAGAGAGGGGTTCAAGGGCAAGCGCGAACAGGAGGGGGGACAGGGGGCAGCCTTGTCTCGTCCCTCTACCAAGGGGGAAAAATGGAGAGTTGCATCCTGGAATTTTTATTCTGGTTTTGGGTTGGTCATACAACGCTGAAAAACCATTGAGAAACTCTTTTTCAAAACCGAAGGAGGGTAAAAGTTTATGTAGGTATGCCCAAGAAACGCTATCGAAAGCTTTATGGATATCCAATCCAAGCAACAGCAGTTTTTTGCCGGACATACCCACATCTTGTATTATATTGCATGCCAATCTGATGTTGTCCGTGATCTGGCGGTTGGCTATAAATCCGGTTTGGGCAGGGGAAATCAATTTGTGAATAATAAGGGATAGTCGGGATGCTAAAATTTTACTGAAAATTTTTAAGTCATTGTTAATGATCGAAATAGGTCTATAATTTTGGGGGTGGGAAAGGTCTTTGTTGGGTTTAGGTAAGAGTGTCATGTTGGCCAATAACATTTCTCCAGGAAATTTTTTGCCCTGAAGAATATCGTTATATAAGGCCGATAGTTTGGGGGCCAGGATTGTGGACATTTTTTTATAATAAATGGCCGTGTATCCATCTGGACCGGGAGCTGAAGAATTTCTCAAGTCGCAAATGGTTTGGGCTATTTCCAGTTCTGTGATAGGGGAGTTTAAAGTAGCTGCGTCGGACGTAGAGATTTTTGGTAGTGGGATATTGTCAAACCAATTAATGATGTCTTGTGAGGAATTCGTCGGCTTGGCGGACAGTAGTTTGGAATAAAAATTTTCAAAGATTTTTAATACTTCTCTTGGATGGGAGGAAGGTAATCCTGACGGGGTATTTAATTTATAAATGTGTGGAGGTTTTGTTGAGAGATTAAGTTTTCTGGCTAACATAGTGGAGGCGGAGTTACCATATAATAAAAATTTAGCCCGAGAATAGCGTATGGATTTCTCTGCATTTTCAGATAAAATATTGTTTAATTCTATCCTTTTATTGTTGATTTGCTGTCTGATGCAAGGGTCATGGAGCGTGTTTGGGTTTTTGTACAGTTGTTGAAGTTCTATATTAAGTTCCTGTATCCTTACAGATCTTTCCCTATTTTTTTTTGCAGCTAAAGCTATAAGTTTGCCTCTGATGTAGGCTTTGTGGGTAACCCAAGTCGTGGTGTTTGAGGTATCTGAGGGCAAATTGTGTGCATAAAAGTCGGTGATTGTTTCCGTAAGATCTTGTATGATCTGAGGGTCAGAGAGCAAAGAGTCATTTAGACTCCAAGTGTAGGAGGATGGTGGGAAGCCTATTTGTTTTGTATTAAAGATCATCATATGGTGGTCCGACCAGACACATGGAAAAATTTCAGCTGAAATGGAGTTAGCTAAAATAACTTGGGATGAATATATATAATCAATTCTTGCCGAAGAATTGTGAGGGTGTGAATAAAAGGTATATTCTCTGCAGCCCATATTTAAGCAGCGCCATGTATCTGTCAATTGAAACTCCTGCAATTTTTTGGTGATAGTTTTAGGGAAAGCTCTGGAAAGAGAGGAGGGGTTGCTATGATCAAGTGATGGGTGTGCTACCATGTTGAAATCACCCCCAAGGATCATATGGGAGGAGCGATATTTTTCCAGTTGTTCAAAGAACTGACGGAAAAATTGCGTGGTAGATTCTGAGGGGGCGTAGACATTTGCGATCGTGATTTCCTTACCAAGGATCTTGCCTTTAAGTATTATGTATCTACTTTCAGTATCCCTGCAGACCTCGAGGACCTCCAATGGCAAGTTATGGTGAATAAATATTGCCACACCCCTGCTTTTGGATGAGAATGTAGTGTAATAGCTTTTAGAGTATGCCCTATGAAAGAATTTCGGGTGTTTGTTCTCTGCGAAATGTGTTTCCTGTAATAAAAGGATGTTCGCCCCCAATCTTTTGTATTGGTGGAAGGCTTTTTTCCTTTTGTTGGGGGAATTAAGTCCTTGGACATTGTGTGATATACATTTAATCGTCATTTATGGAAATAAAATTAAGTATAGTACAGCTGGAGAATATATTTCCCATACAATGAGAATACAACATTGGGGGTGAGAGGTCTGCAGAAACACCACAGACCGGCAAAGAGAATTCTCCATAAAGCATTTTTTTTTTTTTTTTGATACCATTCAAGTAGTAGTGCAGCCACAAGGATAAGAATCTGGGGGCGTGGCTTGGCGCGCAGCGTGGATGGCTGCCTGATCCCTGAGCTCCGGACCCGAGGCGGCAGTGCACCAGCTCTACGGCATTTTATAAGCTGATTTGGGGTACATTATGGGCAGGATCGGCAAGGTGAATCCCTCGGCCAAAAGTGTGAAGCCCTCCAAGACGAATCAAGGCAAAATCATCGCCGATATATTCAAGGCCCAGGCCGCTCTCTCCAGGAAGCAAACCACTGGGCACAAGATGGCGCGGAGACCGGCCTCTGAGGATGAAGAAGAAATCGATAATGACTCCATAACAGCGTCTGAGGACAATGTAAGTTCAGCCTCTCCCAGGGACAGGCAGGTGACTTTAAGTGATATGATGGCTATCGCAGCCGATATAAAAGGCTCCCTGGGAGCTGCCATCACCGATCTGAAGGCAGATGTGGTGAGACTAACCGACCAGATG
The DNA here is from genome assembly GCF_965119305.1 of Pelophylax lessonae. NCBI lineage: Eukaryota > Metazoa > Chordata > Amphibia > Anura > Ranidae > Pelophylax > Pelophylax lessonae. The sequence continues at coordinate 887,754,079 of NC_138768.1, forward strand.
GCGGGGGTAGAGAAAGCTGGCAGGTACAGAGACAAGGCAATTAAAAGACTAGAAGAGGTGACTTGTACCCACGCTACCCACTTAATTTCTATGAATCGCCACCTCGAGGATTTAGATAATCGTGGCAGAAGAAATAACATAAGAGTGCGGGGCCTGCCTGAATCTGTGGAGGGGGGTGACATCAGAGCAGCACTTTCATCTATATTCAACAATTTGCTGGAAAGACCACCTGAGTCCCCCATAGAAATGGATAGAGCCCATAGGGCTCTTAGACAGAGGGCTCCTGACACTATGCCGCCAAGAGATGTCATCTGCTGTCTCACTAGCCATGTTCTCAAGGAGGAGATATTGACCAAAGCAAGGCAAAGTGAACGGATCCTTTTCAATGAGGTCCCAATTTTACTCTTTCAGGACTTGTCACCAATCACCCTAAAGAATAGAAGAGCGGTTAGGCCTTTGTTAGAGATTCTGAAGGAAAGAAATATTCCGTACAAATGGAAATTTCCCTTCGCGTTACAGGCTACCTTTAGGGGTAAGAATTATCTTCTGCGAACACCCGAGGATTTACAATCCTTCTGTACAAATTTGCATTTAGATCCTATAAGTCTGCCAGACTGGTACGCAGAATTTCTATTGCCCTCTTCACCTGTCAATCACCACGCATACGAAAGTTCTCCTTCAACCTCTGCTCACAAATCGCCTTTTCCCAAAGGGGGGTCTAAGACAAAATTTAAAAATCAACAATTGCCTTTTGCATCTCCCCCCAAAACTCCGAGGATGAGAGACCCGAAATAAACTGTCCTGGACCTGCCCTCACTTTGTTTTTGAGTTCTCCTTTTGAGGGCTTCACCAGTGTTCCTGATTGTTTGGCCGGTTTTTGTTTTTTTTTCGTTTACATGGCTTTTGACTCTGTTTGACTTTGGCCGCTACCACGTGTTAGCAGTCTTACCTCCCTTGTGGGGTCAAGTGTTGAGTGAAACTCTAGTTCTGCAGATCTGAGGCTTTGGATTCCAAGTCACCTTTTGAGGAACAATTCCTTTTTTTGCCACTGGAGGTCACCTTTGCTCTGAGAGAGAGAACTAGAACTGCTTTGAAGGACACTTTCTCTCAAATTCAGTTCTTATTTGAATGTTTTGCATGCTGACTTTGTTCTACTTTCAGATATCATCAATTAACCTGATTCCTCCTCACATTATGCTCAAGAGGTCATTTAAGAAAATTCTTCAGACTGGACTGCGACACACAGGGACTGATACCACCGCGTCAGATTTTCTAAGGTACTGTGATAACACGAGTTAAACTCAATCATAGAAGGCTGTAGGCAAAGTTTCCGGACATCGAGTGGTGGCAGAATCCCTGGTCTGCTTTGATACTTGTCATCCACTTCGTATTTATATTACAATCTACCTATTTTTGTTGCCAAATTCTGTGGCCCTAACACGCATCTTTAACCGAACAGCCATGGTTCTTATAATCTATCTCAAATTCTGAAATTGTTTATTTTTTTTTTTTTTTTTTTTTTGTATTTTGTTATTATGCTGTAGAGCTGTTATAAGGTTTATATTACTGCATTTTTACAATATTGCCGCATCACTCGGGTTGGGGTATTTCTTGACCCAAATACTCAATTTTTACATTTCACGTTGTGCTTCTTCCAGTGCTCCCACCAGGCTTCCGTACCGTTTGGGTGTACATTGATCCAACGGTTTAGCCTTTTTTTTTTTTGGTTGACAGGGAGTTTGATCTCTAGTCGACTGGTCATATTTTGTCTTTCTTTATTCTCTCTTTTTCTATACCTATTTCTGTTGTCCCTCCCCTTCCCACTAACCTCCCTTCACACCCTTCCAAGTGTGCAGTTTCAGGATGGCTTTCGCCCACCTAGGCAAGAAACCATTGGTCGTCTCATTCAACGCCAACGGACTCAACATACCTGAGAAGAGAAGAAAATTATTGGGCGAACTGAAGAAAAGTAAGGCTCACATTGCTTTTATTCAAGAGACACATTTTAAAGTAGATCACATCCCCAAGTTCACTGACAGACATTTTACCAAAGCATACACAGCTTCCAACAAGTTGGCAAAAACCAAGGGAGTGGCAATTTTGCTCAGTAAAAACTCTTCATTTGTAGTCGACAGGGAATTGGCGGACCCTGAGGGAAGATTTATTTTCCTGGCGGGATCCTTAAATGGGCGCCCCTTAACATTAGCAAATGTTTACTTCCCGAATAGGGCCCAGGTCACCTTTTGTACGAAATTGATAAATGAACTCAAAAGTTTTGCTTCTGGATGTATCATTCTTGGGGGAGATTTTAACGTTCCCCTGGAACCGCTGAGGGATACTTCCACAGGTAAAACGAGTATGGCATATGGAAAACTTAAAAAAATAAAAGATCTTTTGAGATCCCTTAACCTCGTGGATTCATGGCGGGCATTACACCCGACAGACAAGGATTATACCCACTATTCTGCCCCGCATAATAAATATGCTAGAATAGATATGATTATGGTTTCACAAAGGGACTTACCCGATTTAGTGGAGGCAAAGATAGGGCATATAGTTTTGTCTGATCATGCACCTGTTTCCATCACCTTAAACACTGATTCTAAGTGTAAACCAGATTTTAATTGGAGACTGAATCCTTCGCTTCTTCTTGACCCAGTTATTAAAAAAGAGATTGAAGATGCTATTTCTAATTATTTTAGAGAGAATTCCTCCCCTGAGATGTCTTCTATGACAATTTGGGAAGCTCACAAGAGCGTTATCAGAGGTGAATTCATTAAATTTGGAGCAAGAAAAAAGAGAGAGAGAGAGAGATTGCTGGACGATTTGGTCTCCAAAATCGCTAAATTAGAGGCGCAACATAAGTTCTCTGCGGCCAGTTCCACCCTGGAGGAGCTGACAGAATACAGGAAAAATTTGAGAGACCTACTTAATAATAAAACTAAAAGATCAATCTACTTCAGCAAAGCTATCTATTATGAACACGGTGACAAAAGCAGTAAATTTCTTGCTAGGGCCCTTAAGGACCTACAATCGGCTTCACATATTCCGTTTATGAGAAATAGGAAAAACATCAAAATACACGACCCCAGATTCATCGCAGAATCGTTCCGTTCATATTATGAAACCTTGTACAATCTTCCCCAACAGACACGCCCAGTTAATCTTTTAGGCCCTAGAGAACAACTAATCTCCCAATACGTGGAATAAGGGAATAATAACCGCGCTAAAGGAACAGATAAATTAGAACAGCAGCAACTTCAAGTGTGACCACACCCTAATAAATATTATACATATAAGTCGCGCTAAATATATTAGATGGAGATGTGAAGTCCATAAAAGTCCAAAATAATATTATTGATAAATTCCAGGACCAAGCTCCCTTAAGGGTATGTGCTTACCAGATGAAGGTAAGGAAAAGGCAGTCTCGCTGCGTAGAAGCTTGTCACCTTGACAGTAGATCCAAGCTTCTATGATCGATCAACTCAGTGGACATGGGATCATGAAAAGCAAAAAATGCCGCAATAGCGTAAAACCCAACAAACAAATTGTGACTATCACCATAGGTGTGGGTAAATGAAAATTGTGATGTGATATGACCTCCACCACAATAAATGGAATAAATAAATCATGCAAAAATATAGGGAACTTAGGGTGAATAACCCCTACCAGAGAGGTTGAGGGTTGACGCCTTAAGTGATTAATGTGTATCGGTTGGAGTAGCCTCTTACCAAACAGAAAAAATAATGACACAGTGAAGAAAACGTTGAAAAAAAGGTAATCGTGCTGAACCACCACCAGCTGAATTCGCCTCTTACCCTGGATAGATATAGATTAGCCAAAGTGCACTAAACAAATCCAGTGTAACACTCAGGATCCAGCAATTTCACACCTGTGAGAGTTGCCTCTTACCACATATGAAGTTGTATCAAGCCTGTAGGGTAAACCAAGTGGCCAAAGACCGACCCCAAATTGAATCCAAGCCTGTGTGTATACGAATAACCAGGGGATCCGACCAGAGGTGTAGGTAACTGGGTCTCAGAAGTTTCAGCAATATAGGATATCACCACCATAAGAAGAAAGAAAGGGCTCCCATAGCGTAAAACCATAAAAACATTTTATTCCATATAAGCAAAAAAACTTACAAAGACCAGGAATGGGTGAGCAATGGAGGTTGCCGCCGGCCGGACGGCTCCGCTCGTCCGCACTCGTGGGTCGCAGTCAGATGACGTCAGTACGCCGTTGCCCTGACGACGTTTCGTCACAGATGACGTTATCAAAGGTGAATCCTTTGATAACGTCATCTGTGACGAAACGTCGTCAGGGCAACGGCGTACTGACGTCATCTGACTGCGACCCACGAGTGCGGACGAGCGGAGCCGTCCGGCCGGCGGCAACCTCCATTGCTCACCCATTCCTGGTCTTTGTAAGTTTTTTTGCTTATATGGAATAAAATGTTTTTATGGTTTTACGCTATGGGAGCCCTTTCTTTCTTCTTATGGTGGTGATATCCTATATTGCTGAAACTTCTGAGACCCAGTTACCTACACCTCTGGTCGGATCCCCTGGTTATTCGTATACACACAGGCTTGGATTCAATTTGGGGTCGGTCTTTGGCCACTTGGTTTACCCTACAGGCTTGATACAACTTCATATGTGGTAAGAGGCAACTCTCACAGGTGTGAAATTGCTGGATCCTGAGTGTTACACTGGATTTGTTTAGTGCACTTTGGCTAATCTATATCTATCCAGGGTAAGAGGCGAATTCAGCTGGTGGTGGTTCAGCACGATTACCTTTTTTTCAACGTTTTCTTCACTGTGTCATTATTTTTTCTGTTTGGTAAGAGGCTACTCCAACCGATACACATTAATCACTTAAGGCGTCAACCCTCAACCTCTCTGGTAGGGGTTATTCACCCTAAGTTCCCTATATTTTTGCATGATTTATTTATTCCATTTATTGTGGTGGAGGTCATATCACATCACAATTTTCATTTACCCACACCTATGGTGATAGTCACAATTTGTTTGTTGGGTTTTACGCTATTGCGGCATTTTTTGCTTTTCATGATCCCATGTCCACTGAGTTGATCGATCATAGAAGCTTGGATCTACTGTCAAGGTGACAAGTTTCTACGCAGCGAGACTGCCTTTTCCTTACCTTCATCTGGTAAGCACATACCCTTAAGGGAGCTTGGTCCTGGAATTTATCAATAATATTATTTTGGACTTTTATGGACTTCACATCTCCATCTAATATATTTAGCGCGACTTATATGTATAATAATCTCCCAATACATTGAAGATAGTGGGCTCCCGTGTATTTCGGAAGCAGATATTACCCTTCTAGAAAAAGACATCTCTCGAGAGGAGGTTCTGCAAGCGATTGATTCTTTGAAATCTGGTAAGAGCCCGGGACCGGATGGCCTAACTTCCCAATATTATAAATTATTGCATCCTTTACTGGTAGGCCCTCTTACCAAGGCTTTGAACGTCCTCTCCAAATTGTCCTGTCCCTCACCTGATTTTCTGACCGCTCACATAACGGTTATTCCCAAGAAAGACAAAGACCCGACTCTCTGCCCTAGTTACAGACCGATTTCGTTACTCAATTTGGACGTTAAACTTCTGGCGAAAATTCTCGCAAACAGACTTAGGCCCCTGCTACACAACATCGTAGGTCCAGAACAGGTGGGCTTTATGCCGGGACGCGAGGCTCGCGATAATATTATCAAATCCCTTAATCTACTCCATGCGGCTAAGACCCGGGGATTGCAGGGTCTGATGTTGTCCACCGACGCTGAGAAAGCTTTCGACAGGGTGGCGTGGGATTACCTCCTTGCCACCTGTCGACATCTCGGGTTGGGGGACAACATGATGGGATGGATAGGTTCACTCTATACTAATCCGATGGCTAGGGTTAAGGTCAATAATGTTTTTTCTACGCCCTTACACTTAAAAAATGGAACGAGACAGGGCTGCCCCCTGTCACCCATTCTATTCATCTTGGCGTTGGAACCGCTAATTAGACATATCAAAGCAGATAATGCTATTCATGGTTTTAGGGTGGGGGACAGAGAATTCAAGGTTGCGGCTTATGCCGATGACCTATTGTTTTATATTACCCAACCGCATATATCTATCCCCAGCCTTAACTTACACTTTCAGAAATTCAGGTTTTTATCAAACTTTAAGGTGAATCACTCAAAGTCTGAGGCTCTGGACATCTCATTATCTGAAAATACTAAATCTTTAACCCGTGCCAATTGTCCCTATAGATGGGTGCCTAGATCTTTGAAGTATTTGGGTATCCATTTAACTCCCAAAACTGACATGATTTATGACGCAAATTTCACCCCTCTGTTAACGGACATTAGCAGAGATCTTAAGAGCTGGAACACAAAGAAATTTTCTTGGTTCGGGAGGGCGGCTATTTTGAAGATGGTAATCCTTCCACGCCTACTATATCTTTTCCATGCTCTGCCGATCAAGATCCCGCCATGTTTTTTCCGTAAACTTAATACCATTCAGAGACAATTTTTATGGGCACATAAGAGACCGAGAATTAACCTTCAGATACTACAACGTTCTAAGAACAGTGGAGGTATAGGTCTGCCAAACTTTGCTAAATACCATCAAGCCACTCACATCACGAGAGTTGTGGACTGGCACTGCCATGCTTCACAAAAGGATTTGGTTGCCCTAGAAAGAGACTGTACTAATTTCCTTACACAAAATCTCCTTTGGTCAAGTCCCGAAAATTACCCTTTAGAAATTAAACAGCATCCTTTAATATCCACTACCCTGGACATCATCAATCGTGTCACAACTAAACATTGTCTGATTACCAAATTTGGGTTGATGACCTCTGTTTCAAACAATCCGGATTTTACCCCAGGCCTTGATTTTAAGTCTGAACCAGGCGAGGGGGACCGCCACAGGGAACAGTTGCGAGTTGCTGACTGCATCTCTGGCAGCAGGTTGATCTCTCTCGAAGAGTTTAATAATAGTAATCCCAAGAATTTTCATCTTTCCTTTTGGAACTATGTGCAGCTTCATAACTTCTTTCGAAACGCAAAATCCAAATTGCAATTAAACACCCCTCTAACGGCTCTGGAGGAGATCTGCCTTGGACAGACACCGCGCACCAAAACTACCTCACAGGCATATCAATGGCTATCTCTATCCTGTGAAGTCTTGTCTGACAAAAACAGATCGTTATGGGAGAAAGATTTAAATTGTACAATTACAGACAAGCAGTGGGAAAAAGCGTGTGTCTTCACACATAAATGCTCTTTGAGCACAAAAGTGCAAGAGACTTCCTATAAGATTCTGACACATTGGTACATCACCCCTGTGCAACTTAAGGTGTGGTCTGCGCAGATCTCGGACAGATGTTGGAGGTGTCTAAAGGAGAGGGGGACCTTCTTGCATCTGTGGTGGGAGTGCTCCATCATACAGGAATTCTGGAGAGAGGTTATACACCTTATAAAGCTCATTACTAACACTAAACTACCGCTAGATGCTGCTTGCTGCCTTTTACATGTGCACAACGAATCTTATGGGAAATATAAGCGATCCCTTACCAGACACTTGCTCAATGCTGCAAAGGCAGTCATCCCTCTACATTGGAATGCCCAGTCTGGGCCTTCTATAAAAGAATGGATTGATAGAACCAAAACTTTTTATGAAATGGAGGAGATAATTGCCATAAAGAAAGAAACCGACTCTTCATTCCACAGAGTCTGGCGACCCTGGTTGGAATTTACATTCTCTGACACCTTCAAAAGATTTGTTACCCATTAAGCCTGAACCTTACTTTTACTGATAACTTAAATTGAATGATATGATTCGTGACTCGGAGGACGATTATTGAATCCCCATGCATATAATCGTCTTGATATTGCACACTCCCCTTTTTCCCTATTCTGACCCCCTTCTTGCTCCTTGCTTTGCTCTTTCCTCTTTCTTCCCCCATCCTTTTTCTCTACGGCTTCCTTGCCGTGGCCGCGGTTTGCGGCCTTTATCTCATTGGATTGTCTATGTTTTCTTATGGTCTGGTCATTGCAGTTATGCTATTCCTTCTGTATTGTTATGTATTGCACCTATCTGACCTATACCGTATACATTTATATGATTTATCCATGTTCCAAGATGCTCTGATTTGCACTGTTCAATTATTTTCTTGTATGATACTGGAGATATTGTTTGTTTCTTGATAACTTATGCAATAAAGCTTTTTATTGGAGAAAAGAAAAAAAAGAATCTGACATAATCAAAATTTCTGAAACAGTTTACATCGATCTTACCATCTTCAAAGTGTATTTTTCTTAATCTGATACCGCTATGTAGGCTTGAACAGTAGCCTAATGAATAAACTCTATTGAAACAAACTATAGAACCGGGGTTCAGTCGACCAAAAAGGTCCTGAAACAAAAGTAACGACATAATCAGAGGAAACCTTCCTCTTAAACAGCCTGTCAAGGTCATGGCGAAACCCACAGATGAAACGAACACTAGGGGTAGTGTGGATGAGATCTCCGAGGTCTCCTCAGTCGGAACTCCAGTACCCATTGGGCTGAGTGTGTGCGACTTGTACTAGCGCGGGGCCACTGGGCTGAAAATATGTAATGAAACATTATGTTAAGGCAGAAAGTGAGAAAGTAGAGTCTGAGAATAGTACGCTAAATATTGCCTCGGGAAGACTATGAGGTAATAAAAATTAGTCCTCTTCCATCATTGCTTGTATGATCTGCTTTGATGAATAATGGACTGTCCCAGTTAAATTATGTTGTGAGTAATGGATATTAGTGTATGTATTGGAAAAACAATACTATAACCTTGCGTTTAATCTTTTTGGGTAGATATTCCAAATGGGCTGGGTTAAGGTCCAAAAGTCTTTGTGGGAGTAGTTGAAAAGTTCTTTTTCCAAGGCCTCAAGATGGTGCAGTCATTGTGATATATCAGTCACACAGTATAGCAAAGTGAGGCCTCATTAATGGTGAAAATAGGTGTAAACTCTCCTTTATAAAATATCACCAGTAAATGTCGCCATTGTATAAGAAATAGAGTGGAGACTGCAAATTTACAGTGAATGGGTGAACTGATGAAAAGTGAGGGACAAGAAGAGGAATTCCTGAGAATTTGTAGATCAAAGCTGAGTAGATCAAGAATCCAAAAGATCTGGTCAGTTAGTTAGGAGAACATCCTTCAAAGCAGAGTATAAAAATTCAACTGGAATGGTAAATTGCATATAACAAACATATCACTTATTCGGTGACAGGCAGAAAAGGCAGAGAGATCAAAGGGGTTTTTTATTGGTACCCCACTTCGTTTCTTACTCTACGGCGGCCTCGTCTAGAAGCGGGGGTCTGCCATAGAGGGGAAGGGCGGGGGGCTGGGGAGGGAGCTGGAGCTTCTGAGGGGTCCATGAGGCCCAACTTGATAAGGGTCTCCCTACCCTCTTGAAGATTGGTGACCACGTAGGTTGATCCATTATGTGGGATAACCAATTTAAATGGGAACCCCCATTTATAGCGTAAACGTGCTGTCTGATGTATAGAGGTAATCTCCTTTAAACCTCGTCTCCTCTCCAATGTAGCCTGAGCAATATCTGGATAAATCTGAATTTTGAATCCATCTATCATTATATTAGGTGTGTTTCTTGCAGCTCTTAGAATCTCCTCCTTGGTGACAAAGTCCTTCATACACAGTACTACGTCTCTTGGAGGTTTATCCGCAGGGGGTTTGGGTCTAAGGGCGCGGTGGATTCTATCACAGGCAAAATTAGATTCATCTAAGTCCGGCAGCAACGAATTAAAAAGTCTGGTGACCGTTGGAGTAAGGTCTGTGTAGGATTCTGGAATACCACGCAATCTCAAGTTATTACGTCTATTTCGATTATCCAGATCCTCCACATGAGACTGTGTAAAAGCCACGTGCAGGGATTCGTGGTCGTTGCTGAGTTCTTTGTATGCCAAGCACAACTCATCATGCTTGGTCTCCAACTTATCTGTTCTTCCCCCCCAGGGCAGAGATCTCCTGTGACAGTGTAGTGGTTGTCTTATTTAATTCTGCTTGGAAATTAGCCATTAGCTTAGAGCACATAGCTTCTAAGCTTTTGTCCAGGTCAGTCTTAGTGAGGGGGGGGTTGGTTGGAGGGTTGTACTCACAGTTTGAAGTGGCTTGAGAGGGAGCCGAGGAGACTGGAGCTTGTGTGCTGTGTCCCACGCCGGGGGAGGAGGGGGGGTCGGCACCATTTCTCTCCATGCCGAACTGCTCTCTGCTTCTCAGGAGGTAATGAGTTAAAGATCTTCTGGGCGTCCTATTCTTTTTTTTTCTGGTGGAAGACATGCACTGCCTTCTAGTGCACCAGGGGGTGATCGGATTGAGCCGGAAAAAAAGTGTTTAACGGCCCCTGTGCCGTTAGAAGCCGCAGCTCCGTGGAGAGCTCTTAGATCAGGCTTCCATCGGGTCCCGCGCCGCGCATGCGCACTCAACACTATTTATTTTTAAACTAACATTGCTCAAAAAAAAAGAAAAAAAAGGGCCTTTTGTTTAGTTTTATTACGTTTAAGGATATTGAAAAATCAAAAAAAAAAAATAAAAAAAATATTGCAGGACAATATTCACAAAAAGAAAGTCTTGTTTGTCCTTAAAAAAAAAAAATGTATGTATTATGATATTATCTTAAGTAATGACAAAATTATCAACGAATAAACAGGCTCATAGCAGAAATTTGAAAATTGCTCTGGTCCATAGGGGGTAAAAAGGTGTCAGAGCAAAAAATGGTTAAGAGAATACTTACTATTACATTTAGTTATGTTCTATGCTCCCTCTACTGGTTGTTTGTGGAATATGTCTTTTGAATTGTTTTTATTTAATTTAGTATACATTTTAGCTATAAATCATTTCTTTATATGCCTAATTTATTATATGCATAATTTTATTCTATATATTTTTGCCTTTTTTCTATATTGGTTTAAATGTCCCATCCCTTTGGTCTTATATGTTTATGATCGTTTAAAAGTAAAGTTTGTGCAGCTTCCCTTTCTTTAATTATTATGTTGCCCTTGCTGCCTAACTGTCTGTTATTTGCCTTTTTTTAACAGCTTCCATACCAGACGAATTCCGGCATTCCTCTTCCACATGTAAAAATCATCATTTTTTTTGCTAGAAAATTACTCAGAACCCCCAAACATTATATATATATATTTAGCAGGGACCCTATGGAATGAAGTGGCAGTCATTGCAATTTTTTATGTCACACGGTATTTGTGCAGTAATTTATTTAAACTCAATTTTTTTGGGGGAAAAAAAAAAAAACTTTCATGAATTTAAGAAAAAAAAAAAAACACAGTAAAGATATCCCAATTTTTTTGTATACTATAAAAATATGATGTTACGCCGAGGTAATAGATACTCAACATCTCACGCTTTATAATTGCGCACACTTGTGGAATGGCACCAATCCTCGATACTTAAAAATCTCCATAGGCTACCTTTAAAAAATGTTTACAGGTTACCAGTTTAGAGTTACAGAGGAGGTCTTGTGCTAGAATTATTGCTCCCGCTCTAATGTTCATGCCGATACCTTACAATTAGTAAGGTATTAATAGGCAGTGACAGGTACTCTTTATGGAGGGATCGGGAGGAATGTGACAGTAATAGGCAGTGACAGGTACTCTTTATGGAGGGATCGGGGGGAATGTGACAGTAATAGCAGTGACAGGTACTCTTTATGGAGGGATCGGGGGGGAATGTGACAGTAATAGGAGTGACAGGTACTCTTTATGGAGGGATCGGGGGGAATGTGACAGTAATAGGAGTGACAGGTACTCTTTATGGAGGGATCGGGGGGAATGTGACAGTAATAGGAGTGACAGGTCCTCTTTATGGAGGGATCGGGGGGAATGTGACAGTAATAGGAGTGACAGGTACTCTTTATGGAGGGATCGGGGGGAATGTGACAGTAATAGCAGTGACAGGTACTCTTTATGGAGGGATCGGGGGGGAATGTGACAGTAATAGGAGTGACAGGTACTCTTTATGGAGGGATTGGGGGGAATGTGACAGTAATAGGAGTGACAGGTACTCTTTATGGAGGGATCGGGGGGATGTGACAGTAATAGGAGTGACAGGTACTCTTTATGGAGGGATCGGGGAGGAATGTGACAGTAATAGGCAGTGACAGGTACTCTTTATGGAGGGATCGGGGGGAATGTGACAGTAATAGCAGTGACAGGTACTCTTTATGGAGGGATCGGGGGGGAATGTGACAGTAATAGGAGTGACAGGTACTCTTTATGGAGGGATCGGGGGGAATGTGACAGTAATAGGAGTGACAGGTACTCTTTATGGAGGGATCGGGGGGAATGTGACAGTAATAGGAGTGACAGGTCCTCTTTATGGAGGGATCGGGGGGAATGTGACAGTAATAGGAGTGACAGGTACTCTTTATGGAGGGATCGGGGGGAATGTGACAGTAATAGCAGTGACAGGTACTCTTTATGGAGGGATCGGGGGGGAATGTGACAGTAATAGGAGTGACAGGTACTCTTTATGGAGGGATCGGGGGGAATGTGACAGTAATAGGAGTGACAGGTACTCTTTATGGAGGGATCGGGGGGAATGTGACAGTAATATGCAGTGACAGGTACTCTTTATGGATGGATCGGGGGGAATGTGACAGTAATAGCAGTGACAGGTACTCTTTATGGAGGGATCGGGGGGAATGTGACAGTAATAGCAGTGACAGGTACTCTTTATGGAGGGATCGGGGGGAATGTGACAGTAATAGGAGTGACAGGTCCTCTTTATGGAGGGATCGGGGGGGAATGTGACAGTAATAGGAGTGACAGGTACTCTTTATGGAGGGATCGGGGGGAATGTGACAGTAATAGGAGTGACAGGTACTCTTTATGGAGGGATCGGGGGAGAATGTGACAGTAATAGGAGTGACAGGTACTCTTTATGGAGGGATCGGGAGGAATGTGACAGTAATAGGAGTGACAGGTACTCTTTATGGAGGGATCGGGGGGAATGTGACAGTAATAGCAGTGACAGGTACTCTTTATGGAGGGATCGGGGGGAATGTGACAGTAATAGGAGTGACAGGTCCTCTTTATGGAGGGATCGGGGGGGAATGTGACAGTAATAGGAGTGACAGGTACTCTTTATGGAGGGATCGGGGGGAATGTGACAGTAATAGGAGTGACAGGTACTCTTTATGGAGGGATCGGGGGGGAATGTGACAGTAATAGGCAGTGACAGGTACTCTTTATGGAGGGATCGGGGGGGAATGTGACAGTAATAGGAGTGACAGGTACTCTTTATGGAGGGATCGGGGGGAATGTGACAGTAATAGGCAGTGACAGGTACTCTTTATGGAGGGATCGGGGGGAATGTGACAGTAATAGGCAGTGACAGGTACTCTTTATGGAGGGATCGGGGGGGAATGTGACAGTAATAGCAGTGACAGGTACTCTTTATGGAGGGATCGGGGGGGAATGTGACAGTAATAGCAGTGACAGGTACTCTTTATGGAGGGATCGGGGGGAATGTGACAGTAATAGGAGTGACAGGTACTCTTTATGGAGGGATCGGGGGGAATGTGACAGTAATAGGCAGTGACAGGTACTCTTTATGGAGGGATCGGGGGGAATGTGACAGTAATAGGCAGTGACAGGTACTCTTTATGGAGGGATCGGGGGGGAATGTGACAGTAATAGGCAGTGACAGGTACTCTTTATGGAGGGATCGGGGGGAATGTGACAGTAATAGGAGTGACAGGTACTCTTTATGGAGGGATCGGGGGGGGAATGTGACAGTAATAGGCAGTGACAGGTACTCTTTATGGAGGGATCGGGGGGGAATGTGACAGTAATAGGAGTGACAGGTACTCTTTATGGAGGGATCGGGGGGAATGTGACAGTAATAGGAGTGACAGGTACTCTTTATGGAGGGATCGGGGGAATGTGACAGTAATAGCAGTGACAGGTACTCTTTATGGAGGGATCGGGGGGAATGTGACAGTAATAGCAGTGACAGGTACTCTTTATGGAGGGATCGGGGGGGAATGTGACAGTAATAGCAGTGACAGGTACTCTTTATGGAGGGATCGGGGGAATGTGACAGTAATAGCAGTGACAGGTACTCTTTATGGAGGGATCGGGGGGGAATGTGACAGTAATAGCAGTGACAGGTACTCTTTATGGAGGGATCGGGGGAATGTGACAGTAATAGCAGTGACAGGTACTCTTTATGGAGGGATCGGGGGAATGTGACAGTAATAGGAGTGACAGGTACTCTTTATGGAGGGATCGGGAGGAATGTGACAGTAATAGCAGTGACAGGTCCTCTTTATGGAGGGATCGGGGGAATGTGACAGTAATAGGCAGTGACAGGTACTCTTTATGGAGGGATCGGGGGAATGTGACAGTAATAGGAGTGACAGGTACTCTTTATGGAGGGATCGGGAGGAATGTGACAGTAATAGCAGTGACAGGTCCTCTTTATGGAGGGATCGGGGGAATGTGACAGTAATAGGCAGTGACAGGTACTCTTTATGGAGGGATCGGGAGGAATGTGACAGTAATAGCAGTGACAGGTACTCTTTATGGAGGGATCGGGGGGAATGTGACAGTAATAGGAGTGACAGGTACTCTTTATGGAGGGATCGGGGGGAATGTGACAGTAATAGGAGTGACAGGTACTCTTTATGGAGGGATCGGGGGGAATGTGACAGTAATAGCAGTGACAGGTACTCTTTATGGAGGGATCGGGGGGAATGTGACAGTAATAGGAGTGACAGGTACTCTTTATGGAGGGATCGGGGGGAATGTGACAGTAATAGGAGTGACAGGTACTCTTTATGGAGGGATCGGGAGGAATGTGACAGTAATAGCAGTGACAGGTACTCTTTATGGAGGGATCGGGGGAATGTGACAGTAATAGGCAGTGACAGGTACTCTTTATGTTCAGATCTTCGGCTAGCCGGGGGACATGCTGGCTGTTTGCTCGGGCCTTCAGGGGGGGGCGGGAGACCCGGGCGAGCCATGGAAGGTAGCGGGAGAGGGGGGGGATCCCCTCCCGCTGCTTGTAATAACGGCTGAATGGCTGATTAGCTGGCCTCCGGCTCTGAACACTGGTCCCGGGGTGCAGGGCTGACCCAAGAAATTGTGCTGTCCGGGTCCAAGAATGAAATGCTGCCCCCCCAAAAAAAATTCACGCCCACCAAAAGGCACCCAGATCCATTATTTTATATAAATATAAAATGTAGAAAATATTATATATACTGTTATCTTCTTCCTATCACCAGACCGATCCACCAAACACCTGGTGTCTGTCCTCAGTCCTCCTGTTACTCCTGTGTCTGCGGTGCCCTAGAAGATCCAGCCTACCCTGCGTGAGATGGAGTGCGCTAAAGTCTGACGTCATTGCGCACACCGCAATCATGCAAGGGACGTTCCCCGGAGGAGACGCTCCGCTTCCTCATACTCGTCAGTTTGCACAATGGGCGGCAGAATGAGATGGGGAAATGCCACCCGTAACGCGCCGCAAACTGATAACACACAAAACTGCTGAAAAAAAAATATTGGGCGTCAATTTGCTGCCCCTCTCAAAGTTCCGCCTGGGTGAAATGGACCCAGTGGGACCCATGGTAGGGCCGGCCCTGCTGGGGTGATTCCTCTAGCTGCATATCATCCTTCTACAACCACTGGAAGCTGAGGCCGCATATTTGCGTTCTGTTGGCGGGAAGGGGTTAAATACCAACCTTTCATCCAACCCCGCTCTCGTACGGTGCCGCTCTCCCTTCCTGGCCTCAGAATGACATAATTTGAGACCATGGGACTGTCAACTGCTGCACCTAACCGAAGTGCAGGGCTTTTTTTCAGTGGGAACGTGGGGGAACGCAGTTCCGACACCTTCAGCAATGTATGTATGTAATGGCAAGGAGAGCTGGGGAGTGCTGGAGGGTCTATTAATGCTGGCTGCTGGGGGATCTATTTTCACTGGTGGGGATACATTTTTGCATTGCAGTCTTTCAGTATCTCACAAAAGTAAGTACACCCCTCACATTTTTGTAAATATTTTATTCTATCTTTTCATGTGACAACACAGAAGAAATGACACTTTGCTACAATGTAAAGTAGTGAGTGTACAGCTTGTATAACAGCCATTAATGTCTAAACCGCTGGCAACAAAAGTGAGTACACCCCTAAGTGACAATGTCCAAATTGGGCCCAAAGTGTGAATATTTTGTGTGGCCACCATTATTTTCCAGCACTGCCTTAACCCTCTTGGGCATGGAGGTCACCAGAGCTTCACAGGTTGTCAGTGGAGTCCTCTTCCACTCCTCCATGATGACATCACAGTGCTGGTGGATGTTAGAGACCTTGCGCTCCTCCACCTTCTGTTTGAGCAGTGGCGACTGGTGCTCAAAATTTGGGGGGGGGGGGGGCGCAAAAAAAAATTTGCGGCAAAAAAACGGGGTAAAAAATTGCGTGACTTTGACGTCACACAAGTGTTAAAGGGGCCTTCAGTAATCAAGGAACAGTGCCTTGAAAAAGTATTCATAGTCACCCCTTGAAATAATCCACATTTTGTCATGTTATTTACACACTGCACACTGAATTCTCATAAATTAGTAAATGTCTGCATATGAAGTAACTCCAACACAGATATATATACTGTACACAGGCTGTTAATTTTTATAGGCCACAGATACCCTGTGTATGTAGGCCTTAGACATGACCAGCATGCCGTGCCCCCCATCATCAATGCAGTGACCAGCTTGCCTTGCCGTGCCCCCATCATCATTGCAGTGTCAGTGACCAGCTTGCTGTGCCCCCAGGGCCATCATCAATGCAGTGCCAGTGACCACCAGCTTTCCGTGCCCCCATGATCATCAATGCAGACTGACCACCAGCTTGCCGTGCCCCTATGATCATCAATGCAGTGACCACCAGCTTGCCGTGCCCCTATGATCATCAATGCAAACAGTGACCACCAGCCTGCCATGCCCCCATGATCATCAATGCAGACAGTGACCACCAGCTTGCCCTGCCCCCATGATCATCAATGCAGCAGTGACCACCAGCTTGCTGTGCCCCCATGATCATCAATGCAGCAGTGACCACCAGCTTGCCGTGCCCCCATGATCATCAATGTAGTGACCACCAGCTTGCCGTGCCCCCATGCTCATCAATGCAGCAGTGACCACCAGCTTGCCGTGCCCCCATGATCATCAATGCAGCAGTGACCACCAGCTTGCCGTGCCCCCAATGATCATCAATGCAGTGACTGACCACCAGCTTGCCAATGTGCCCCCGTGATCATCAATGTAGACAGTGACCACCAGCTTGCTGTGCCCCCAATGATCATCGATGCAGTGACTGACCACCAGCTTGCCGTGCCCCCATCATCAATGGCAAATTTGATGGGGGGGGGGGCGGTGCGGCGCTGCCACTGCGTTTTATCTTGGTCTCATCAGACCACAGGACAGGACATGGTTCCAGTAATTCATGTCCTTAGTCCAAAGGGTTCAATAATGAGTTGGCCCACCCTTTGCAGCTATAACAGCTTTAACTCTTCTGGGAAGGCTGTCCACAAGGTTTAGAAGTGTGTCTTTGGGAAAGTTTGACCATTCTTCAAGAAGCACATTTGTGAGGTTAGACACTGATGTTGGATGAGAAGGCCTGGCTCGCAGTCTCCACTCTAATTCATCCTAAAAGTTTTCTATTGAGTTGAGGTCAGGACTCACTCATCCATGTCTTTATGGACCTTGCGTTGTGCACTGATCCAATTGATGTGGTGGAGGGGGATTATGGTGTGGGGTTGTTTTTCACAGGTTGGGCTTGGCCTCTAAATCCAGTGAAGGGAATTTTTAAGGCGTCAGCATACCAATACATTTTGGACCATTTCATGCTCCAAAATTTTTGTGAACAGTTTAAGGATGGCCCCTTCCTATTCCAACATGACTGCGCACCAGTGCAAAAAGCAAGGTCCACAGGCCTGGCCTTCTCATCCACTGATGTTGGGCAAGAAGGTCTCGGCTCTAATTCATCCCAAGGGTGGTCTATCAGGTTGAGGTCAGGACTCTGTGAAGGCCAGTCAAGTTCCTCCACCCCAAACTCACTTATCCATGTCTTTATGGACCTTGCTTTGTGCACTGGTGCGCAGTCATGTTGGAACAGGAAGGGGCCATCCCCAAACTCCTCCCACAAAGTTGGGAGCATGAAATTGTCCAAAATGTCTTGGTATGCTAACACCTTAAGAGTTCCCTTCACTGGAACTAAGGGGCCAACCCAACCCCTGAAAAACAACCCCACACCATAATCCCCCCTCCACCAACTGATTAGGACCAGTGCACAAAACAAGGTCCATAAAGACATGGATGAGCGAGTTTGGTGGAGGAACTTGACTGGCCTGAAAGAACACCTCTGGGATTAATTAGAGTGGAGACTGCAAGCCAGGCCTTCTTATCCACCATCAGTGCCTGGCCTCACAAATGCGCTTCTGGAAGAATGGTCAAACATTCCCATAGACACTCCTAAACCTTGTGCACAGCCTTCCCAGAAGAAGCTGTTATAGCTGCAAAAGGTTGGCCAACTCAATATTGAACCCTATGGACCATGACTGGGATGCCATTAAAGTTCATATCCATGTAAAGGCAGGCGTCCCAATACTTTTGGCAATATACTGTATCTGATGACAGGTCCACTTTAGGGAGGACAAGGTCAGGGTGTCTATTTGAAGGGTCAGTGAAGTTCTCGTCTTTTATGTTTTGTATTTATCTGACACTGTAAATCATTTCTCTATAGTTGGGAGGGGAATTCTGCTGTTTTATTTCCTCATAATTTGTATCCACATAAATCTCGTGTAATATCATATAATAGTCATCAGTCTGGTGTGAGTCTTCTTCCTCCTCATCTCTCCTCTGTCTGATGATCAACGCTGATGCCGATATGGCCGATGCCTTCACCTGCGACCTGAAATTCAGTTCCATCCAACTGAAGGAATGCAGAGATGGTGGTAAGTATGATTTATTATGATGGTTGGGTTCCTTTTTATCCCGATGACCCGTCTTCATCCATGTTTGTGGTGAAAACCTTTGATGGTCCTCAGAATTCAGTCCTCCATTCTTTGGAGGTATTTCATCTGATGGAAGGAGGGGTGTGATTGGTTGGTGTGGGTGATGGCTCCGTTTATATCTAAACACTGATCCTTAAGCCTCGTACACACGCAACGATTATCGGACGACCGATTGTCCGACTTTTGTCCAAGTTGTGTTTTGTTGGTTGGAATGTGCCTAGACTGCACACGAATTTTCTCGGCCAACAAAATTCTACTTCAGAAGTGATGTCATGTGTTGGTTTGCTTTCTTTGTGTTCTTTCTTCTCTGAGCATGCCCAGACTTGCTCATCAGATTTTTCCCTGTCAAAATCTGTACTGACTGACAGAAAAATCGGCCAACAAAAATTTCATAGTCTGCACACCAGATTTTTTTCAGCCAAAAAGTCGGAGTTGGTTATCGGAAGCATCATACTAACAAGCCGAAAATCAGCAGATCAGACGTTGGCCGAAAATTCCCTGCCAATTTTCGACGCGTGTGTACAAGGCATTAATTCTGTTCCATGAATTGGTCCTCCTCACTTTTGACTTTATCCTTATCATTAACCCCTACATTGCTGGATAATTATGACCAACACTGATTCTGTACTAGGGTGAGGATCTACGTATAACCATGGAAGACTTGGAGGCTCCTATTGGGCCCATACTGTAGATGTCCAGCTATATCAGCCATTCTCACCTAGGGTTCCGTGGAACTCTAAGGTTCCTGCAGAGGTTGCTGGGGTTTCCTGTGGCTCATTGACCTCCAACCTAATGGGATATGGATAGTTCTGGAACCAATGTCAGCACTGGGGTTTATTTACCAAGGGCAAATCCACTGTGCACTACAAGTGCACTTGGAAGTGCAGACGCTGTAGATCCGAGGGGGACATGCAAGGAAAATAAAAACAGCATTTTTGAATGCACATGATTGGATGATAGAAGTTAGCAGACCTTCCCCATATTTTAAATCTTCCCCCCAGATCTACATTGACTGCATTTCCAAGTGATCTTGCGGTGCACTTGTAATACACAATGGATTTGCCTTTAGTAAATAAACCCCTGTCTCTTCTGATCTTCTTAGCTGTCTGCAAGGGTCGCATTCTTTCCATTGAGTGCCAATATAAGGAGCACTGACCCACCATTGAATTGGTTTTATCACAGGTACCCTCAGACCTGAATTTCTTTGCAATCTTTGAGCTACATAGTGAGTTATTTAGGAAGTATTAGCATATGGATGCATTCAGGGTCTTTTTTCAGCGGGAACGCGGGGGAACGCTGGGGAACGCTGGGGAACGCAGTTCAGGCACCTCTAGCACTGAATGTATGCCATAACAAGGGGTGCTGGAGGGTCTACTGATGCTACATCTTTTGATGCTGGAGGGAATCTATTTTTGGATGACAATCTATTGTTGCTACTGTGGGTTAATTGTTGCTGGAAGGGATCTACTGTTTGGGGAGGGGGTCTACTGTTGCTGGCTGCTAGAGAGTCTATTGATGCTGGCTGCTCAGAGGTGGAACCAAGGGTTAGTGCCCGAAGGTGGGTAGGGGGCAGAGACACAAAGTAACTTAGAAAGGGGAATTCCCGCACATTTTCTCTGAGAAAAAAAGCCCTGGATGCATTAAATACATAAGAAAGTTTAGTAACCTCTGTAGGAAATCTATTGGCCTTTTAGGGCTGTAATATGTGTGATTATCCTCTTCAAAACCCTTCAGGGCCCCCCCTCTTTCTCTAATGCAATTCCTCTAGGATGCTTATTAATACCTGCCTTCATAGAAATCCAACAGAGATTCCTAAAATTCCTATACATTTATTTCATCTAAACGTATGTGCCAAATGTTACTGTTTCCATCATCAATTGTTGTGCAGCCAGACAGTTCTCGCCCCCCCCCCCCCCATGCTTGTGGGCCCCATAGGAGTCATGTGGTTTGCTGTGAATATAGTTAAGACTTTGAATGTTGTGTATCGACAAAGGACTCATCTATGAGAAGGACATTAGAGAGATGAGGGCCATCATTCTAGTCCAGGGTCATTGGTTATGTCACATGTGTAAGTGGGTGTGTATCGATGTCTAGAAATACAACCTTTACTACACATCTAAAGTCATTAACAAATGATGTACAGGAAGCCCCATCTGAGCACAGTCCAGGGCAGTGGCGGCTGGTGCTCCATGGGCCGGGGGGGGGGGGCAGAAGGACCGCACCATACCCCCCCGGACCACACCAGCCCACACACCATATCCCCCCCAGGACCACAGCAGGACCCCGCCCCCCAGCTTACTCACTCTGCCTGGACAATTGGACATGTTCAGCAGCAGCAACAAATGGCGGTGGCGGTGACGGCGGCTTCGGCTTCTTCCCCCATTAGTCTTCTGTGTCTCCTCCCTCCTCCTCCATGCCCAATGGCATGGCTTCTCCTTTCGGCCAATCAGGAAACTGGTCTCAGGACCCGCTTCCTTATTGGCCAGGAGGAGGATCCGTGTGACAATAGCGAATATTAATTCGCTATTGTCACACAACTGGGTGGGCTCGGGGCGAAGTGCTCTGCGCCCCAAGCCCACCCTTTTTTTAGCCTATTAGAGCCTCTGGCTCTAATCACATGGTTAAAAAAAAAGTCCCATTAAACTCCATGCGTCCGACGCCCTGCATGTAGATTAGGGAGCTGGACGCATGAATATGGGATGGCGGCGCCCCTGCGCCCCCAACACACCAGCCGCCAGTGGTCCATGGAGATGTCAGGATCGAAGGAGCCTCAAGGAGATGTCAGGATGGAAGAGCCTAACGCTGATAGAAATGAATGGCTGTCTACTTTGTGGAGGGTCACATAGAGCATCTTCTGGAGGTCCTTAGCTCCTCCCAGTATGCAGAGCTTTGTAAAGCGAGAAGAGCTGAGGAATTTCCTACAGCAGGGGTGTCAAACTCAATTTCATCGTGGGCCCCATCTGCATTTTGTTTGCCCTCAAAGGGCCAGTTGTATCTGTAAGACTAGATGTCGAGAGCACACCACCCACCTTACATCAGAGGTCAAGAGCCCCCTCATCACCAGAAGTTAAGAGTCCCCCCACCCTCCCTTATATCACAGTGCACGCCCCTAACTTTTAGGAAGAAGCTGGGAGTGGAGCTGGGAAGCGGAAAGTGTAGGGTCTGGAGGACCAGAGAAGGGCTGGAGTCAGCTGTCCGAGTCTGTTGAATGCTGAGACCAGGGGAGGCAGAGGGGGTGCTGCCACTGCAAAGAGAGGCGCAGGATCTGTAGGAGAAGTTCTTCTGACCTTCTGTCGACTGCTGAGATGGGCGGGGGGAGGGGGGCAGAGAAGCATCTCTGCATGACTGCACAGAGAACAGCAGGATCTGTAGGAGAAGTTCTTCTGGACATTCAGTTTTTTCCTCCTTCTTCATTCTATCAGTCCATCCAACCTCATGGGTGACAATCATGGTGGATGAAGACAATCTGCTCCAGCTAGATAAAACTTCAACACAAGATTCTTTCTGAACACACAATAATGATATACTATAGGTGGAGAGAGACCGGGCACCATAGGCAGCGCCATATTGTTTGGTATAAATTTCATATAATAAAATAGGGGCAGTAATTGTGGATTTATTGTTTTTAGTAAATCACTGTTAGTAATTATTTGATAGAACATAAAATAATTGAAAATTATACAAATGTGATTCATACAATACAATTCTCTGCCGGCCAAAAAAACGAATTCACTCATTTTCGGAACCAAATGTTTTTAATTTGCTGAATTGACTCAGACATCTCTGCTCAGAAAAGACCAGGGGGTGATTGGTTGGTGAGGGGGGTGGGTGATTGGTTGGTGAAGGGGGGGGTGATTGGTTGGTGAGGGGGTGGGTGATTGGTTGGTGAGGGGGGTGGGTGATTGGTTGGTGAGGGGGTGGGTGATTGGTTGGTGAGGGGGGGGGGTGATTGGTTGGTGAGGGGGTGGGTGATTGGTTGGTGAGGGGGGTGGGTGATTGGTTGAGGGGGTGGGTATCATTGTGTACAAGTGGCACTAAATCCTAATAGTGAAATCATCAATAATCATATGGTATATAATGTGGCATGAAAACAATGAAACATGCAGTGAATAAATTATGAGCAAAATATATAATTGAAAAAAATATGTAGAAAAAAAAAATCATATGAAAGTGATATGAGGAAATAGGTGCAAAATCCAGGGTTAGGTGGACATAAAAATGTCCTTTCAATGAAAAAATCCTTTTCAATATTAAACAAGAGTGTCCAAAAAGAGCAAAAAGGTGTATAAGTAACGTTGATTGATGAAATCCACCCCCAAGCACCAACACTTAGCATACGCATCTTACCAGATAGCATGGACCATAAATTATAATGGTCATAAAAGCACATAATAACCCGGCATCAGAGATAGGCGGTGGCTGCTCAGCAGCAGCTCCAAATGGATCGGGAATGAAAAAAAATGAACAAGCATAGGGAAGCCTGCTAACATTTAATTCATTTTATTTAAAATATGTAAGGAGTACCTTCGATGAGTTGTAAAGAGGTACAAACAAGTCAAAAACCAGCAGACTGTCAGCTCTGAGAAAGGAATGCCATAAGTAATGGCTAAGCAAGCATGATGTCTTTAGTAATAGCCACAGCTGACGCGTTTTGTCATTGGTGACGTTTTCCCAGGGGCAGGCCAAATGTTAGATATGTATCTATAATGGAAAAAATTTTAGGTGTCTGTACAATGATGGGTATTGGTACAATGATGGGTGTCTGTACAATAATGGGTGTCTGTACAATGATGGGTGTCCGTACAATCATGGGTGTCCGTACAATCATGGGTGTCTGTACAATAATGGGTGTCTGTACAATAATGGGTGTTTGTACAATGATGGGTGTCTGTACAATGATGGGTGTTTGTACAATGATGGGTGTCGGTACAATGATGGGTGTCTGTACAATAATGGGTATCGGTACAATGATGAGTGTTTGTACAATGATGGGTATCGGTACAATGATGGGTGTCTGTACAATGATGGGTGTCGGTACAATGATGGGTGTCTGTACAATAATGGGTATCGGTACAATGATGAGTGTTTGTACAATGATGGGTGTCGGTACAATGATGGGTGTTTGTACAATGATGGGTGTCGGTACAATGATGGGTGTCTGTACAATAATGGGTATCGGTACAATGATGAGTGTTTGTACAATAATGGGTATCGGTACAATGATGGGTGTTTGTACAATGATGGGTGTCGGTACAATGATGGGTGTCTGTACAATAATGGGTATCGGTACAATGATGAGTGTTTGTACAATGATGGGTGTCGGTACAATGATGGGTGTCTGTACAATGATGGGTGTCTGTACAATAATGGGTGTCTGTACAATAATGGGTATCGGTACAATGATGGGTGTTTGTACAATGATGGGTGTCCGTACAATGATGGGTGTCTGTACAATGATGGGTGTTTGTACAATGATGGGTGTCTGTACAATGATGGGTGTTTGTACAATGATGGGTGTCTGTACAATAATGGGTGTCTGTACAATGATGGGTGTTTGTACAATGATGGGTGTCTGTACAATAATGGGTGTCTGTACAATAATGGGTATCGGTACAATGATGGGTGTTTGTACAATGATGGGTGTCCGTACAATGATGGGTGTCTGTACAATAATGGGTGTCTGTACAATAATGGGTATCGGTACAATGATGGGTGTTTGTACAATGATGGGTGTCTGTACAATAATGGGTGTCTGTACAATAATGGGTATCGGTACAATGATGGGTGTTTGTACAATGATGGGTGTCCGTACAATGATGGGTGTCTGTACAATGATGGGTGTTTGTACAATGATGGGTGTCTGTACAATGATGGGTGTTTGTACAATGATGGGTGTCTGTACAATAATGGGTGTCTGTACAATGATGGGTGTTTGTACAATGATGGGTGTCTGTACAATAATGGGTGTCTGTACAATAATGGGTATCGGTACAATGATGGGTGTTTGTACAATGATGGGTGTCGGTACAATGATGGGTGTCTGTACAATGATGGGTGTCTGTACAATAATGGGTGTCGGTACAATGATGGGTGTCTGTACAATGATGGGTGTCTGTACAATAATGGGTGTCTGTACAATGATGGGTGTTTGTACAATGATGGGTGTCGGTACAATGATGGGTGTCTGTACAATAATGGGTGTCGGTACAATGATGGGTGTCTGTACAATGATGGGTGTCTGTACAATAATGGGTGTCTGTACAATAATGGGTATCGGTACAATGATGGGTGTTTGTACAATGATGGGTGTCCGTACAATGATGGGTGTCTGTACAATAATGGGTATCGGTACAATGATGGGTGTTTGTACAATGATGGGTGTCCGTACAATGATGGGTGTCTGTACAATGATGGGTGTTTGTACAATGATGGGTGTCTGTACAATGATGGGTGTTTGTACAATCATGGGTGTCTGTACAATAATGGGTGTCGGTACAATGATGGGTGTTTGTACAATGATGGGTGTCTGTACAATGATGGGTGTCTGTACAATAATGGGTGTCTGTACAATAATGGGTGTCTGTACAATGATGGGTGTCTGTACAATGATGGGTGTCTGTACAATAATGGGTATCGGTACAATGATGGGTGTCTGTACAATGATGGGTGTCTGTACAATAATGGGTATCGGTACAATGATGGGTGTTTGTACAATAATGGGTATCGGTACAATGATGGGTGTTTGTACAATGATGGGTGTTTGTACAATGATGGGTGTCGGTACAATGATGGGTGTTTGTACAATGATGGGTGTTTGTACAATAATGGGTGTCTGTACAATGATGGGTGTCTGTACAATGATGGGTGTCTGTACAATGATGGGTGTCTGTACAATAATGGGTATCGGTACAATGATGGGTGTTTGTACAATGATGGGTGTCTGTACAATAATGGGTATCGGTACAATAATGGGTGTCTGTACAATGATGGGTGTCTGTACAATGATGGGTGTCTGTACAATAATGGGTATCGGTACAATGATGGGTGTTTGTACAATGATGGGTGTTTGTACAATAATGGGTGTCGGTACAATGATGGGTGTCTGTACAATGATGGGTGTCTGTACAATGATGGGTGTCTGTACAATGATGGGTGTCTGTACAATGATGGGTGTCTGTACAATAATGTGTGTCTGTACAATGATGGGTGTCTGTACAATGATGGGTGTCTGTACAATGATGGGTGTCTGTACAATAATGGGTGTCTGTACAATAATGGGTATCGGTACAATGATGGGTGTTTGTACAATGATGGGTGTCCGTACAATGATGGGTGTCTGTACAATGATGGGTGTTTGTACAATGATGGGTGTCCGTACAATGATGGGTGTCTGTACAATGATGGGTGTCTGTACAATGATGGGTGTCTGTACAATAATGGGTGTCTGTACAATGATGGGTGTCTGTACAATGATGGGTGTCTGTACAATAATGGGTGTCTGTACAATAATGGGTATCGGTACAATGATGGGTGTCTGTACAATGATGGGTGTTTGTACAATGATGGGTGTCTGTACAATAATGGGTGTCGGTACAATGATGGGTGTCCGTACAATGATGGGTGTCGGTACAATGATGGGTGTCTGTACAATAATGGGTATCGGTACAATGATGGGTGTTTGTACAATGATGGGTGTCTGTACAATAATGGGTATCGGTACAATGATGGGTGTTTGTACAATGATGGGTGTTTGTACAATGATGGGTGTCGGTACAATGATGGGTGTCTGTACAATGATGGGTGTCTGTACAATGATGGGTGTCTGTACAATGATGGGTGTCTGTACAATAATGGGTATCGGTACAATGATGGGTGTTTGTACAATGATGGGTGTCTGTACAATAATGGGTATCGGTACAATGATGGGTGTCTGTACAATGATGGGTGTTTGTACAATGATGGGTGTTTGTACAATGATGGGTGTCGGTACAATGATGGGTGTCTGTACAATGATGGGTGTCTGTACAATAATGGGTGTCTGTACAATGATGGGTGTCTGTACAATGATGGGTGTCTGTACAATGATGGGTGTCTGTACAATAATGGGTATCGGTACAATGATGGGTGTTTGTACAATGATGGGTGTCTGTACAATAATGGGTATCGGTACAATGATGGGTGTCTGTACAATGATGGGTGTTTGTACAATGATGGGTGTCTGTACAATAATGGGTGTCGGTACAATGATGGGTGTCCGTACAATGATGGGTGTTTGTACAATGATGGGTGTCTGTACAATGATGGGTGTCTGTACAATAATGGGTATCGGTACAATGATGGGTGTTTGTACAATGATGGGTGTCTGTACAATAATGGGTATCGGTACAATGATGGGTGTTTGTACAATGATGGGTGTTTGTACAATGATGGGTGTCGGTACAATGATGGGTGTCTGTACAATGATGGGTGTCTGTACAATAATGGGTGTCTGTACAATGATGGGTGTCTGTACAATGATGGGTGTCTGTACAATGATGGGTGTCTGTACAATAATGGGTATCGGTACAATGATGGGTGTTTGTACAATGATGGGTGTCCGTACAATGATGGGTGTCTGTACAATAATGGGTATCGGTACAATGATGGGTGTTTGTACAATGATGGGTGTCCGTACAATGATGGGTGTCTGTACAATAATGGGTGTCTGTACAATAATGGGTGTCTGTACAATGATGGGTGTTTGTACAATGATGGGTGTCCGTACAATGATGGGTGTCTGTACAATGATGGGTGTCTGTACAATAATGGGTGTCGGTACAATGATGGGTGTCTGTACAATGATGGGTGTCTGTACAATGATGGGTGTCTGTACAATGATGGGTGTCTGTACAATGATGGGTGTCTGTACAATGATGGGTGTCTGTACAATGATGGGTGTCTGTACAATAATGTGTGTCTGTGCAATAATGTGTGTCTGTACAATGATGGGTGTCTGTACAATGATGGGTGTCTGTACAATGATGGGTGTCTGTACAATAATGGGTGTCTGTACAATGATGGGTGTCTGTACAATGATGGGTGTCTGTACAATGATGGGTGTCTGTACAATAATGGGTATCGGTACAATGATGGGTGTCTGTACAATGATGGGTGTTTGTACAATGATGGGTGTCTGTACAATAATGGGTGTCGGTACAATGATGGGTGTCCGTACAATGATGGGTGTTTGTACAATGATGGGTGTCTGTACAATGATGGGTGTCTGTACAATAATGGGTATCGGTACAATGATGGGTGTTTGTACAATGATGGGTGTCTGTACAATAATGGGTATCGGTACAATGATGGGTGTTTGTACAATGATGGGTGTTTGTACAATGATGGGTGTCGGTACAATGATGGGTGTCTGTACAATGATGGGTGTCTGTACAATAATGGGTGTCTGTACAATGATGGGTGTCTGTACAATGATGGGTGTCCGTACAATGATGGGTGTCTGTACAATAATGGGTATCGGTACAATGATGGGTGTTTGTACAATGATGGGTGTCCGTACAATGATGGGTGTCTGTACAATAATGGGTGTCTGTACAATAATGGGTGTCTGTACAATGATGGGTGTTTGTACAATGATGGGTGTCGGTACAATGATGGGTGTCTGTACAATGATGGGTGTCTGTACAATGATGGGTGTCTGTACAATGATGGGTGTCTGTACAATGATGGGTGTCTGTACAATGATGGGTGTCTGTACAATGATGGGTGTCTGTACAATGATGGGTGTCTGTACAATAATGTGTGTCTGTGCAATAATGTGTGTCTGTACAATGATGGGTGTCTGTACAATGATGGGTGTCTGTACAATGATGGGTGTCTGTACAATAATGGGTGTCTGTACAATGATGGGTGTCTGTACAATGATGGGTGTCTGTACAATGATGGGTGTCTGTACAATAATGGGTATCGGTACAATGATGGGTGTTTGTACAATGATGGGTGTCCGTACAATGATGGGTGTCTGTACAATAATGGGTATCGGTACAATGATGGGTGTTTGTACAATGATGGGTGTCCGTACAATGATGGGTGTCTGTACAATAATGGGTGTCTGTACAATAATGGGTGTCTGTACAATGATGGGTGTTTGTACAATGATGGGTGTCCGTACAATGATGGGTGTCTGTACAATGATGGGTGTCTGTACAATAATGGGTATCGGTACAATGATGGGTGTTTGTACAATGATGGGTGTTTGTACAATAATGGGTGTCGGTACAATGATGGGTGTCTGTACAATGATGGGTGTCTGTACAATGATGGGTGTTTGTACAATGATGGGTGTCTGTACAATGATGGGTGTCTGTACAATGATGGGTGTCTGTACAATAATGTGTGTCTGTGCAATAATGTGTGTCTGTACAATGATGGGTGTCTGTACAATGATGGGTGTCTGTACAATAATGGGTGTCTGTACAATGATGGGTGTCTGTACAATGATGGGTGTCTGTACAATGATGGGTGTCTGTACAATAATGGGTATCGGTACAATGATGGGTGTTTGTACAATGATGGGTGTCCGTACAATGATGGGTGTCTGTACAATAATGGGTATCGGTACAATGATGGGTGTTTGTACAATGATGGGTGTCCGTACAATGATGGGTGTCTGTACAATGATGGGTGTCTGTACAATAATGGGTATCGGTACAATGATGGGTGTTTGTACAATGATGGGTGTTTGTACAATAATGGGTGTCGGTACAATGATGGGTGTCTGTACAATGATGGGTGTCTGTACAATAATGTGTGTCTGTGCAATAATGTGTGTCTGTACAATGATGGGTGTCTGTACAATGATGGGTGTCTGTACAATGATGGGTGTCTGTACAATGATGGGTGTCTGTACAATGATGGGTGTCTGTACAATGATGGGTGTCTGTACAATGATGGGTGTCTGTACAATAATGGGTGTCTGTACAATAATGGGTATCGGTACAATGATGGGTGTCTGTACAATGATGGGTGTTTGTACAATGATGGGTGTCTGTACAATAATGGGTGTCGGTACAATGATGGGTGTCCGTACAATGATGGGTGTCGGTACAATGATGGGTGTCTGTACAATAATGGGTATCGGTACAATGATGGGTGTTTGTACAATGATGGGTGTCTGTACAATAATGGGTATCGGTACAATGATGGGTGTTTGTACAATGATGGGTGTTTGTACAATGATGGGTGTCGGTACAATGATGGGTGTCTGTACAATGATGGGTGTCTGTACAATAATGGGTGTCTGTACAATGATGGGTGTCTGTACAATGATGGGTGTCTGTACAATGATGGGTGTCTGTACAATAATGGGTATCGGTACAATGATGGGTGTTTGTACAATGATGGGTGTCTGTACAATAATGGGTATCGGTACAATGATGGGTGTCTGTACAATGATGGGTGTTTGTACAATGATGGGTGTCTGTACAATAATGGGTGTCGGTACAATGATGGGTGTCCGTACAATGATGGGTGTTTGTACAATGATGGGTGTCTGTACAATGATGGGTGTCTGTACAATAATGGGTATCGGTACAATGATGGGTGTTTGTACAATGATGGGTGTCTGTACAATAATGGGTATCGGTACAATGATGGGTGTCTGTACAATGATGGGTGTTTGTACAATGATGGGTGTCTGTACAATAATGGGTGTCGGTACAATGATGGGTGTCCGTACAATGATGGGTGTTTGTACAATGATGGGTGTCTGTACAATGATGGGTATCGGTACAATGATGGGTGTTTGTACAATGATGGGTGTCCGTACAATGATGGGTGTCTGTACAATAATGGGTGTCTGTACAATAATGGGTGTCTGTACAATGATGGGTGTTTGTACAATGATGGGTGTCCGTACAATGATGGGTGTCTGTACAATGATGGGTGTCTGTACAATAATGGGTATCGGTACAATGATGGGTGTTTGTACAATGATGGGTGTTTGTACAATAATGGGTGTCGGTACAATGATGGGTGTCTGTACAATGATGGGTGTCTGTACAATGATGGGTGTCTGTACAATGATGGGTGTCTGTACAATGATGGGTGTCTGTACAATAATGTGTGTCTGTACAATGATGGGTGTCTGTACAATGATGGGTGTCTGTACAATGATGGGTGTCTGTACAATGATGGGTGTCTGTACAATGATGGGTGTCTGTACAATGATGGGTGTCTGTACAATGATGGGTGTCTGTACAATAATGTGTGTCTGTGCAATAATGTGTGTCTGTACAATGATGGGTGTCTGTACAATGATGGGTGTCTGTACAATGATGGGTGTCTGTACAATGATGGGTGTCTGTACAATGATGGGTGTCTGTACAATGATGGGTGTCTGTACAATGATGGGTGTCTGTACAATGATGGGTGTCTGTACAATGATGGGTGTCTGTACAATGATGGGTGTCTGTACAATAATGGGTATCGGTACAATGATGGGTGTCTGTACAATAATGTGTGTCTGTACAATGATGGGTGTCTGTACAATGATGGGTTTCTCGCAGTGACCGTGTTGTCAGATAATAAACACAGTCTTATTCTTAATGAATGGAACTCATATACTGCATTTAATAGTTTGTTATCCTCAGTATCTGATTCTGCACACTCATCATTAATGGAAGGGGAAGTGAAGACGTAAATTTATAAAAATAAGTTTTGGGGAATAAAGAAGAAGTATTGAAAAAGCAGCCACTGTAACAGGGTTGCTCAACCAGGGGTTCCTCTGAGGTTGCTTGGGGTTCCTCTGAGGTTGCCAGGGGTTCCTCTGAGGTTGCCAGGGGTTCCTCTGAGGTTGCTTGGGGTTCCTCTGAGGTTGCCAGGGGTTCCTCTGAGGTTGCCAGGGGTTCCTCTGAGGTTGCTTGGTGTTCCTCCTGAGGTTGCTAATGGTCCCTTGAGCAATGGGGAATTTCTGCCTCTTAGATAAGTTCCCAATGACACCATTGTTCCTTTTAGCTATCTGTAGGGGGGGAAATTCTTCCCAATGATGACAAGAGTAAGGAGCATTCTTCCCACTGACTGTCACACTAATTTGTTTTGAGTTGTAGATTTTTCATTTTTAGCAGGGGCTCCCCGAGACCAGAAATGTATTTCCAAGGGTTCCTCTATGTTGAAAAGGTTGAGAAGGGCTGCACTGTAATATTAGGTTCCAGAGTTCTGCTGGTTCTTTATGTGTTCGGATTCTTTGGGTCATTGGTGTGGGGGGACTGGAAGAACAATGAGGGTTCCCTCACAAAATGAGGCATGTCTGTTACTCTGGAGCCCAGAGGAGGTGTGGAAGTCTTGCCAGAGGAGGCTTACATGAGGGAGAAAGGTGCCCCCCCCCCACAAATGGGGAGTTTAGTAACGTTATACATTGGACCATCACCACCTCTCAATAACCTAATAAAGAAAAAACAATAAGAAGATGGTACCCAATCCCTGCTCACAATGTATTAGAGTTCCTAAAACAGATCCAACATCTCTCCTCATTTCTCTGTCCTCCACTCATCAGTCTCTGTAGTTGGGAACAAAATCCGGGAGAGGGGATCACATGTAGAATGCAGGTTGTCATTAGTACAGGAGTCTTAGTATCACCGCTCCTATATACCCCAAACCTTCATCATTTGGAACGCCATTCTTCCTTCAGGTTCTTATGACTACCAGCCTTCCACACCAGGATGCCCTGTTCCATCTTGCCAATGTAAGGAGTGGGCACATTGTGGAAAATGTTTAGGTTTTTAGGTTGTGTAAGATTTTGAAGATTAGGTTATGAATGACTTTGTAAATTAGGTTATAGAAAACTTGGGAGTTTTGGAATATTCTGAAGGTTAGTTTGCAGGAAATTTTGGAAGTCAGTTGTGGAAGACTTTGGAGGATAGGCAGTGGAAGACTTTGGAGGTTAGGCTATGGAAGACTGTGTAGGATAGGCAGTAGAAGACTTTGCAGATTAGGTTGTGAAAGACTTTGGAAGTTATGCTGTGAAAGACTTTCGAGGTCAGGTTGTGGAAAATTTTAAAAGTTAGGCTGTGGAAGGCTTTGAAGGTTAGGCAGTGGAAGACTTTGAATGTTTGGTTTTGGAAGACTTTGGAAGTTAGGCTTTGGAAGACTTTAGAGGTTAGGGAGTGGAAGACTTTGGAGGTTAGGCAGTGGAAGACTTTGGAGAGTAGGTTGTGGAAGACTTTGGAAGTTATGTAGTGGAAGATTTTGGAGGTTAGGTTATGGAAGACTTTGGAAGTTAGGCTGTGGAAGACTTTAGAGGTAAGGCAGTGGAAGACTTTGGAGGTTAGGTTTTGGAAGACTTTGGGAGTTAGGATGTGGAAGGCTCTGAAGGTTAGGCTGTGGAAGACTTTAGAAGTTAGGCTGTGGAAGTCTTTTTTTGGTTAGGCTGTGGAAGACTTTGGAGGCCAGGTTATGGAAGACTTTGGAAGTTAGGCTGTGGAAGACTATGGAGCTTAGGCTGTGGAAGACTGTGGAGGTTAGGCTGTGGAGTACTTTGGTTAGGTTGTGGAAGACTTTAGAGGTTAGGTTTTGGAATACTTTAAAGTAATTATAAACTTCTGAAATGAAAAATGAACCATTCATATCCTTCTATAGTGTGTACTTGCCTCAGTCCAAAGCACCAAGTGTGGTTTCTGTCTGATGTCTCATTCCTCTACTATTTGTCACTTCTAAGAGTCTGTGCTGGCACCACATAATTCCAGAAGATGCCCCCCCCCCCTTCCCTCCAGCACACACAAGATAGTTGGCAGCCTGTGCATGAGACTGTGTAGAAGGGGGTGTGCCCCTTCCCTCCACTTAGGTCTCAGATTACACCTAGTTCCATGCTCTGTGCTGTGCAATGTGTGCCATCATATCCCCACCCTCTGCCTTCTGGAGCTCAGAAAAAAAATTCTTTGATCTGTGTGCTTTAGAAGGCTGTAGAGAAGAGACGACTGCAGATAAACAGGTACAACTTATGTAGGAGGATTTGTTTCATCTCTGTGTATCACCTGAGGACAGTCACTTCACTGGGGACATGGAGGGATTTTACACCCACTTTTAGGGTTAGCTGCAGGTGACTTTTGGATGTGGGGTTTCACACCTAACTCTCCTGGAAGCTAATTTCCTAGTCTTGATATGGAAGCAGGAACACCATCTACATAGATATAGGACCAGAACATACCTTAAAGAGGTATTAAACCCAAAAGCAAACTTTTATTATATTTCAGCTTACCAATTCTTAGATGAGGCAGCTGCATTCGTTTTCATAGTTACATAGTAGGTGAGGTTGAATAAAGACAATAGTCCATCCAGTTCAACCTGTGTAGGTGTGTGTGGCTGTAATCATCTCACATACCCCTGAATGTTCTGATCCTTGAGATGTACGTCTAAGAGTCTATTGAAAGCCACCATACTTCCCGCAGAAACCACCTCTTGTGGTAGAGAATTCCACAATCTTGTAGCCCTAACAGTAAAGAACCCCCTGCGTTGCCTGAGGTTAAAACGCTTCTCCTCTAATCGCATTGTATGCCCTCGAGTCCTCATGCAATCCCTTCGACTGAATATCTTTTATTCTATGCTGAGATCACCATTGAGGTATTTATAAATTGCTATCATGTCCCCTCTCAGGCGTCTCTTCTCCAGGGAGAATAAATCAAGCGATTGCAGACGCTCTTCATAATTAAGGTCCTCCAATCCCCTAATTAGTTTAGTTTCCCTTCTCTGGACTCTCTCCAGCTCCAACACATTCCTTTTTTTTATTTTCACCTGGTGATCCTGAAAAAAAAGAAAAGGAATGCAGCCACCACATCTAATGAATAGTAAGCGGCGAAATATGATATTTTGGGTTTATTACCACTTTTAATCTATTAAGTCACTCTCTGCCAAGAATGAGCCCCCCGGCTGACCCTGGACAAAGTCATCATTGGCAGCCTATAGCACACCCACTGGTGGTCAGGCTCAGGGCCGATCTGTTTATTCTGAAGAGCAGAGGTGTCAAACTCAATGTCATTGCGGGTCGCATCAGCAGTATGGTCAGTGGCGGTCCATCCATTAGGGGTGCAGTGGCGCCGCCCCCCCCCCCCCCATCCATGCATCCGGCCCCCTAATCTACATGCAGGGCGCCGGACGCATGGATTCCAATGGGGGATTTTTTTTTTTTTAAGCACGTGATTAGAGCCAGAGGCTCTAATAGGCTTCAAAAAAGGGTGGGCTCCGGGCACAGAACAATGTTACATAACAAAATACTTTCCGGATGCGTTGTATGTATAACACAAGGCCCGTGGGCCGAATGCGACCCACCAGGTCTTGTCACGTGGCCCTCACACCCAGTTTGGCAGCAGGAACATGGCGGATCGTCATTAATGCCACCTCTGGCTCTCACCATCTGCTCCCTGGTGTCACTTGTAAACACAGGAGCCTTTGCTCTTAGTGGCTCCCAGGACTCGTAGATCCCTGAATGCACTCATGGTGGGGCTCGGTGGGGACAGATCTCCAGAATCTGAGAGAGAGGATGATCTCTCGGCAAGGAGAGGCAGAGCCGCCTACACAGGGAGGTACTCGAGTTGGGCAGGGATGGGGGGGTTAGGCTTGCACACTGTGCATAGTGCACCCAGTGTCGGGACAAGGTCTTCTAGAGCCCAGGGCGAGCATGCTAAACTGCCCCCCCCCAAGATGTATAATCATTATGTGTCAGCAAAAATCCCCCCCCCCAAAAAAAAACACTAAGCACTAATCTGCAAGCTTACCGCCAAAGCATAAATCCCCCTCCTCCTTCAGTAAAAATCCACCCCCCCTGCTGAAATCCCCCTCACAGCACAAATCGTTACCCCCTCATCCCCCCCGACTGGGCATCTCTGCCAGTAACCTGCTTCCTAAGCTCTGGAACACGGGATCCGTGACTCTGGCTAGACAGTACAAGTTTTGGAGTGAAACCAGAATCAAACTGTTTATTCAAAACACATGAACACAGAGATATACAATCTGACAACCCCCTTAGCCACACAAACATACACATCCCATAATAAGCTTACTCAAGGCAGACAGGAACAATAGAACAATGGAATGCAGCTATTCAACAATAACAAACCTCCACCCCACTAGCAAGAGTCTGATTAGTGCAGAGCAGACCTGACTGGGGTTCTTGGTCACCCTGTGCCCCTAATAGACACGGGGTGACTTATACATAGGAAGAACCGGGGAAACTGGACGAGGAGTCTCCCAACCTCCCTAAAGCAATCTGGGCTCCACAAGCCCCCCAACCAAAGTGACTCGCGTCACAACCACTAAATTGTGGAAGAAGTGAAGCGCTGTGAATACTTTCCGGATGCACTGTAAAGTTTTATAAAGATTCCTTGGAGACTGCGTATTACAATTCCAACAGAAGATGACTTGTATCTGGGAAGACGTATCTCAGGGTTTCAGCTGCAACATTGTATCTGGGAAGACGTATCTCAGGGTTTCAGCTGCAACATTGTATCTGGGAAGACGTATCTCAGGGTTTCAGCTGCAACATTGTATCATTTTATCCAATTGATTGCTGACTGTTTGTATCCCAGTGTGACCAATCAGAGGGCAGCATTGTTCCACCCCGGAGATCTGTGCTTCTGTAGAATGGGTCGCCCAACACAATGACTTCTGAGTATCATCTTTATTCTGTTCCTGGAAATGTAGATGAGGGGGAAGAGAGGAACAATGACAGACAGACAGAGCTTTGTCTGCGATCTTCACTCTCCATAGAATAGAGGAAGTCACACAATCACCACAAAGACACAAAAACAACCACAAAAACCCAAATCACACAACATGGTCTGAGGGAGCCAAAACAACAAAACAATGTCTGTACTTATACTTTACGTCACCGGTCACACTGATGCAAATCACATAACAAGTTTCACTCTATTGTCCGCAATGGAAGATTCAGAGTCGCACCGATTTTAAAAAGTAGTTCTTGCACTACTTTCGGTAAATTCTGGGTGCATAGACATCTGTGCATGACGGATGTCTATCAAGTGGCACCTGAAGTCACACCATTTCAAAGTCAGATTCAGAATGATCGAGGACTAAAGTGGAAGAAACGCCTAATTATATCTATCTACCCCAAAATCCTGCCTAACCTGTGTAAATATATATATATATATATATATATATATATATTTTTTTTATAAAACCAGAGGTACAAAACATAACAAAAAAGGCACTAATTTTCTACGTTGATCAGTGTTAGTTTTTTTTTTTTTAACTGGTGTTACTGTAGTTAAAAAGTATAGACTTTATTCTATCATTTGTCATTTTTTTAAATTACACTAAAATGTTTCTTATAAAATAAATTATTTTCAAAATTTTACATTTTTGTTAATTGGTCAGTGAATGTGTAATGT
Organism: Pelophylax lessonae; assembly: GCF_965119305.1. Lineage (NCBI taxonomy): Eukaryota > Metazoa > Chordata > Amphibia > Anura > Ranidae > Pelophylax > Pelophylax lessonae. Next base: position 887,791,569 of record NC_138768.1, read on the forward strand.
CTATTTTTAATCAACGCATAGACCAAAAAAAAAAAAAAAACCATAACAAAACAAAAAAAAAGGCACTTTTTCTACTTTGATTAGTGTTAGTTTAAAAAAATAATGTTACAGTAGATAAAAAGTATTAATTAATTAATTAATTAATTAATTATTAATTGTTCTGTTTTTTTTTTTTTTGGGTTCTTTTTTTAATGCAAAAAATAAAAATAAAAACTAACAAATCATTATTATTATATAAATATTCCTTTTTTTTTTTAAATGGTGTTACTGTAGTTAAAAAGCATAGATTTTATTCTATCATTTGTCATTTTTTTAAATTACACTAAAATGTTTCTTATAAAATAAATTGTTTTCTAAATTTTACATTTTTTTTAATGGTTCAGTGGATATGTAATGTCTATTTTTAATCAATGCATAGACCAAAAAAAAAAACATAACAAAACAAAAGAAAGGCACTTTTTTCTACTTTGGTTAGTGTTAGTTTAAAAAAATAATGTTACAGTAGATAAAAAGTATACATTAATTAATTATTAATTGTACTGTTTTTTTTTGTTCTTTTTTAATGCAAAAAAAAAATAAAAACTAACAAATCATTATTATTATATAAATATTCCTTTTTTTTTTTTTAAATCGTGTTACTGTAGTTAAAAAGCATAGATTTTATTCTATCATTTGTCTTTTTTTTAAATTACACTAAAATGTTTCTTATAAAAGAAATTATTTTCTCAATTTGACATTTTTTTAATGGGTCAGTGAATGTGTAACATCTATTTTTAATTAACGCATAGACCAAAAAAAAAAAAAAAAAACATAACAAAACAAAAAAAAGGCACTTTTTCTACTTTGATTAGTGTTAGTTTAAAAAAATAATGTTACAGTAGATAAAAAGTATACATTAATTAATTATTAATTTTTCTTTTTTTTTTTTTGTTCTTTTTTTAATGCTTAAAAAATAAAAATAAAAACTAACAAATCATTATTATTATATAAATATTCCTTTTTTTTTTTAAATGGTGTTACTGTAGTTAAAAAGTATAGATTTTATTCTATCATTTGTCATTTTTTTAAATTACACTAAAATGTTTCTTATAAAAGAAATTATTTTCTCAATTTGACATTTTTTTTAATGGGTCAGTGAATGTGTAACATCTATTTTTAATTAACGCATAGACCAAAAAAAAAAAAAAAAACATAACAAAACAAAAAAAGGCACTTTTTCTACTTTGGTTAGTGTTAGTTTAAAAAAATAATGTTACAGTAGATAAAAAGTATACATTAATTAATTATTAATTGTACTGTTTTTTTTTGTTCTTTTTTAATGCAAAAAAAAAAAATAAAAACTAACAAATCATTATTATTATATAAATATTCCTTTTTTTTTTTTAAATCGTGTTACTGTAGTTAAAAAGCATAGATTTTATTCTATCATTTGTCATTTTTTTAAATTACACTAAAATGTTTCTTATAAAAGAAATTATTTTCTCAATTTGACATTTTTTTTAATGGGTCAGTGAATGTGTAACATCTATTTTTAATTAACGCATAGACCAAAAAAAAAAAAAAAAAACATAACAAAACAAAAAAAGGCACTTTTTCTACTTTGATTAGTGTTAGTTTAAAAAAATAATGTTACAGTAGATAAAAAGTATACATTAATTAATTATTAATTGTACTGTTTTTTTTTTTAATGCAAATAAATAAAAATAAAACTAACAAATCATTATTATTATATAAATATTCCTTTTTTTTTTTAAATGGTGTTACTGTAGTTAAGAAGCATAGATTTTATTCTATCATTTGTCATTTTTTTAAATTACACTAAAATGTTTCTTTTAAAATAAATTATTTTCTCAATTTTACATTTTTTTTAATGGTTCAGTGGATATGTAATGTCTATTTTTAATCAATGTATAGACCAAAAAAAAACATAACAAAACAAAAAAAAGGCAATTTTTTATACTTTGATTAGTGTTAGTTTAAAAAAATAATGTTACAGTAGATAAAAAGTATACATTAATTAATTATTAATTGTACTGTTCTTTTTTTGTTCTTTTTTTAATGCAAACAAATAAAAATAAAAACTAACAAATCATTATTATTATATAAATATTCCGTTTTTTTTTTTTTTTTTTTTAAATGGTGTTACTGTAGTTAAAAAGCATAGATTTTATTCTATAATTTGTCATTTTTTAAATTACACTAAAAAGTTTCTGATAAAATAAATTATTTTCTCAATTTTACATTTTATTTTAATGATGTCAGGGAATGTGTAACATCTATTTTTAATGAATGCATTGACAAAAAAAAAAACATAACAAAACAAAAAAAAAAAAAAACTTTTTTCTACTTTGATTAGTGTTAGTTTAAAAAAAATAATGTTACAGTAGATAAAAAGTATACATTAATTAATTGTTCCGTTTTTTTTTTTTTCTTTTTTTAATGAAAAAAAAAATAAAAATAAAGACTACCAAATCATTATTATTATATAAATATTCCTTTTTTTTTTTTTTTTTAGCAATTTAGTCCTTTTTTTTTTTTTTAAAGCAATACTATGCTCACTATAAGAGAGGCTGACAGCTACTGGGACTGTATGGGGCTGGATGGAGGGTGCACCTAGAGACACATTTAGGGACAAATGCCCACACCCTAAGCAGTCTGCATTCACCCTTGGATGGATACTAGGTACCGCAATATGCACTGTTAAGCTCAGACTGGCAACATAAGTATCAGCCTGTCATAGAGTTATGAAGGATGCTGCCAATGGGGTTGAATTGTGCACCTATGCCCCCCCCCCCCCCCCCACACACCTAAAACCCAAGAGCCCCATTGACCAGGGCTAGATGTTCAGTGTGCATGGGGCCCCACACACAGCTTTTCCCTCACTGGGGTCCGACCTCCACAACTCCAACTCACTCTGGGCTCTGCTCTGACCGGAACACTTTGCCTTGAAATAACTTATCCTAAAACAGTAATAATGAAGTGACAGCGGTCAGATTATCTCTCTGGGCGCTCCCTCTGAAGAGGACTGCATATTTTTCTATACCAGGAGACATTACAGTGTTAAAAGAAATGTTTCAAAATTGTATATGGCCTTATCCTTATTTACAGATATCACCCCGGAGCCACCGAGAGAAATCAAGGGAATCACATACAAAAATGTCAGCCCTGTGATAGACAACCAAGGAGGAGGAGAGAAGAGCCGAGCAAAGGCCAAAAGAGGTACTGTGCATGAAGATGAGAATGAGGATAATAATGATGATATGATGGAGATGATATGGTGAGATGATGATGGAGATGATATGGTGATATAATGATGGAGATAACATGGTGATAGGATGATGATGGCGAATATATGGTGATATTATGATGGAGATGATATGATGACATGATGATGGAGATTATTTGGTGATATGATGATGAAATTAAGGAAATTATATGGTGAGATGATGATGGAGATGATATGGTGATACTATGATGGAGATGATATGTTGAGATGATTATTGAGATGATATGGTTAGATGATGATAGAGATGTTATAGTGAGACGATGATGGAGATGATATATGGTGAGACAATAATGGAGGTGATATGGTGAGACGATGATGGAGATGATATATGGTGAGATGATGATGGAGATGATATATGGTGAGATGATGATGGAGATGATGTATGGTGAGACAATGATGGAGATGATATTTGGTGAGACAATGATGGAGATGATGTATGGTGAGACGATGATGGAGATGATATATGGTGAGATGATGATGGAGATGATGTATGGTGAGATGATGATGGAGATGATGTATGGTGAGACGATGATGGAGATGATGTATGGTGAGACGATGATGGAGATGATATATGGTGAGATGATGATGGAGATGATGTATGGTGAGACGATGATGGAGATGATGTATGGTGAGACGATGATGGAGATGATATATGGTGAGATGATGATGGAGATGATGTATGGTGAGACAATGATGGAGATGATATTTGGTGAGACAATGATGGAGATGATGTATGGTGAGACGATGATGGAGATGATATATGGTGAGATGATGATGGAGATGATGTATGGTGAGATGATGATGGAGATGATGTATGGTGAGACGATGATGGAGATGATATATGGTGAGACGATGATGGAGATGATATTTGGTGAGACGATGATGGAGATGATGTATGGTGAGACGATGATGGAGATGATATATGGTGAGACGATGATGGAGATGATGTATGGTGAGACGATGATGGAGATGATATATGGTGAGACGATGATGGAGATGATATTTGGTGAGACGATGATGGAGATGATGTATGGTGAGACGATGATGGAGATGATATATGGTGAGACGATGATAGAGATGATGTATGGTGAGACGATGATGGAGATGATATTTGGTGAGACGATGATGGAGATGATGTATGGTGAGACGATGATGGAGATGATATATGGTGAGACGATGATAGAGATGATATATGGTGAGACGATGATGGAGATGTTATTTGGTGAGATGATGATGGAGATTATATGGTGAGATGATTGTGGAGGTGATATGATGATGATGATATGATAAAGATGATATGGTGATATGATGATGGAGATCACATGATGATGGAGATGATATGATGATGGTGAAGATGATATAGTGCTACAATGAGGGAGATGATATGGTGATATGATGGAGATGATTTGGTGATATGATGATGGAGATGATATGGTAATATGATGATGGAGATGATTTGGTGATATGATGATGGAGATGATATGATGATGGTGAAGATGATATAGTGATACAATGATGGAGATGATATGGTGATATGATGATGGAGATGATATGGTGATATGATGATGGAGATGATATGGTGATATGATGATGGAGATGATATGGTGATATGATGATGGAGATGATTTGGTGATATGATGATGGAGATTATATGGTGATATGATTGTGGAGGTGATATGATGATGATATGATAAAGATGATATGGTGATATGATGATGGAGATCACATGATGATGGAGATGATATGGTGATATAATGATGGAGATCACATGATGATGGAGATGATATGGTGATATGATGATGATCACATGATGATGGAGATGATATGGTGATATGATAATAATGGAGATGATATGATGATGGTGAAGATGATATGGTGATACAATGAGGGAGATGATATGGTGATATGATGATGGAGATGATATGGTGATATGATGATGGAGATGATTTGGTGATATGATGATGGAGATGATATGGTGATATGATGATGGAGATGATTTGGTGATATGATGATGGAGATGATATGGAGATATGATGATGGAGATGATTTGGTGATATGATGATGGAGATGATCAGCTCCAGCACTGCCTACCATTGCCCTATGTTAATTAGAAGGTTTCCGACTCTGATTTTAAAGTGGCAGTTGGATCAATAAATTAGCTGATAGACTCCAATTCTTAATAATTGCAGACACAGTGCAGAAAGTCTGCAATCAGTTTCTAAACAATGTTTTCTGATTGGGGGCCAATAATGTACCCCAAATGGCAGGTGACAAAAGCCATTAGTGGCGTCTTGTCGTGTTATGGAAATAAGGACTTAACCATTATAGAAGCTGAGCAGTCTGATAGATCTGCAGTCATGTGGGGGATGGGGTAGGTTAGTTATATCGATCTGTTAGTAATGCCATAATCATTTTCAGTGTATATAATTCAATGTTTCCTGTTTTTTTCCACATTCTCCTCTGTGTTCAGGACTCTGCTGTGGTTGTGTTTTCCTTATCATGCTCTGCGTCATCTTCCTGACATCCCTGACCGCTATCATCACCCTGTCTACAAAGTGTGAGTATTTATCATCAGGAGACCAAACTTCCTGCTGGATGCCATCTCCTCCTTTTACAGGTAGCTCTGACATATACCACAGTGATGTACAAAGAATACTAAGCCAGTCACCCCTGTCTCTGTGCCAGAGGAGCTTACACTCTAATGTCCCCTCCCCCACAGTCACATCAGGCTCTGTACCAGAGAAGCTTACACTCTAATGTCCCCTCCCCCACAGTCACATCAGTCTCTGTACCAGAGGAGCTTACACTCTAATGTCCCCTCCCCCACAGTCCCATCAGTCTCTGTACCAGAGGAGCTTACACTCTAATGTCCCCTCCCCCACAGTCCCATCAGTCTCTGTACCAGAGGAGCTTACACTCTAATGTCCCCTCCTCCCACAGTCACACACTAATATTATTATACATGTATATAGCTCTGACATATACCGCAGTGCTGTACAGAGATCACTGAGCCAATCACACTAGTCTCTGTACCAGAGGAGCTTACACTCTAATGTCCCCCCACAGTCACATCATTCTCTGTACCAGAGGAGCTTACACTCTAATATCCCCTCCCCCACAGTCACATCATTCTCTGTACTAGAGGAGCTTATACTCTAATGTCCCCTCCCCCACAGTTACATCAGTCTCTGTACCAGAGGAGCTTACACTCTAATGTCTCCTCCCCCCCAGTCACATCCGTCTCTGTACCAGAGGAGCTTACACTCTAATGTCTCCTCCCCCACAGTCACATCAGTCTCTGTACCAGAGGAGCTTACACTCTAATATCCCCTCCCCCACAGTCACATCAGTCTCTGTACCAGAGGAGCTTACACTCTAATATCCCCTCCCCCACAGTCACATCAGTCTCTGTACCAGAGGAGCTTACACTCTAATGTCCCCTCCCCCCACAGTCACATCAGTCTCTGTACCAGAGGAGCTTACACTCTAATGTCCCCTCCCCCCACAGTCACATCAGTCTCTGTACCAGAGGAGCTTACACTCTAATGTCCCCTCCCCCACAGTCACATCAGTCTCTGTACCAGAGGAGCTTACACTCTAATGTCCCCCCACAGTCACATCAGTCTCTGTACCAGAGGAGCTTACACTCTAATGTCCCCCCACAGTCACATCAGTCTCTGTACCAGAGGAGCTTACACTCTAAAGTCCCCCCACAGTCACATCAGTCTCTGTACCAGAGGAGCTTACACTCTAATGTCCCCCCACAGTCACACTATTATTACTCGGTGGTCTCATGGTCTTCACGTATATTCTAGTATTTCAGGTGTCTCAGCAGTATGATGAGACCGCCATGAGATTGGAGAAATTACGGCAGGAACACAGACATCTGAACTCCAGCCTCTCTGGAGACATACATAGGAAGGACTCTGTGGTTCGGGGACTTCGGGAAGCTCTCACACAGACAGAGGAGGAGCTGGAAACAACTCACATCGATCTACTGAAGAGCCATGAGGAAGGGAAGATGATTATCCAGAAGCTGGAGAAGACCATGCAGGAGAAGTCGGAGACGGTGAACTCTGTACAGAAACTACAAGGAGATCTCTTGGATGCCGGAGACAAACTGCAAGAAAAGGAAAACCAACTAAGCAGGTGAATTATTTATTTCTTTATTCTGAAGTTCTAGAAATCCATTTCACACAGAAACCTTCACAAAGGAACCGTCTTCACTCCAACTGACTCCGTCTTCTGGCCTGAATCTTTGATAGTCCGATACTTCAATATCTGAGGTATTTAGTCTTTCAGCACCATGGACAGCTCATGAGTCTTCTATAGTGAGTGCTGTAGTGTTTTCTCCAGCATTTATTTCCATGAGGAATAACATAAATGTGAGTGAAGAAAAACTCTAACACGGTGACACGGTGACATAGATACGGGATTACTCATACCGGAAAAAGATACAAAGAAAATAAAATACAATCTGTATCCTTAGGGATGAGCCTGGCTTTGGTTCAAGGCAGATTCAGCAAAGATTACTAAAGTATTAACAGCTTCAATACCGGGCACTTCCCGCCCAGGACAATTTTCAGCTTTTAGCGCTGTTGCAATTTGAATGACAATTACGCGGTCATGCTACACTGTACCTATATGAAATTTTTATATTTTTTTCACACAAATAGAGGTTTCTTTTGGTGGTATTTATTCACCACTGGGTTTTTTCTTTTTTGCTAAACAAACGAAAAAAATTCTGAAATTTTTGAAAAAAATATATATATATTTTTCATAGTTTGTTATAAAATTTTGCAAACAGGTAATTTTTCTCTTTCACTGATGTGCGCTGATGAGGCTGCACTGATGGGAACTGATAGGTGCTGATAGGTGGCACTGAAGGGCACTGATAGGTGCTGATAGGTGGCACTGATGGGCACAGATAGGTGGCAGAGTTGGACACTGATAGGTGGCAATGATGGGCACTGATAGGTGGCAATGATGGGCACTGGTAGGTGGCAATGATTGACACAGGTAGGTGGCACTGATGGGCACTGATTGGCAGCACTTGTGAGCACTGATTGGCAGTACTTGTGAGGACTGATTGGCAGCACATGTGAGCATTGATTGACAGCATTTGTGAGCACTGATTGTAAGCACTGGTGAGCACTGATTGCCAGCACTGGTGAGCACTGATTGCCAGCACTGGTGAGGACTGATTGGCAGCACTGGTGAGGACTGATTGGCAGCACTGGTGAGGACTGATTGGCAGCACTTGTGAGCATTGATTGACAGCATTTGTGAGCACTGATTGGCAGCACTGGTGAGCACTGATTGGCAGCACTCATGAGCACTGTTGGTACTGCACTGATAATCAGGACACTGATTATCAATGCCAATGTCCTTTAACATTAGCCGGTTATCGACTTTCTTTTACTCTCCTCATGCTGTTAATGTGAGGAAAGAAAAGCCAATAACCAGCTTGTGTTTACGTCTGTGATCAGATGTCATTGGACACAGCTGATCACGTGGTAAAGGTCTGTGGTAAATTGGCCCTTTACCCCGATCTGTGATCAACTGAGTCCTAAGGACTCGGTGATCAAAGAGGGGGCACATGGGCAGAATGATCATGGGAGGACGTCCATGTACGCCCTCTCTGCAAATTAAACCTGAGCTGTATCCATCTTTTGGCTATAATATGGGCGGGAAGGGGTTAAATAACCTGCCTGTGAAGTGGCACATCTGTAGGAAGCATAGAGCCTACTACAGCCAAAACTGACATTTACAAAGAAGAAAAATGATGGTTAAAGTTCCAGTAAATGACAGCTCCCTACCACTTACTTCTGTTTGTAAAAAAAAGGGCCAGGGATTCACATCATCTATAGCAGACCCTCATCTAGGATAAGGGTCTGGTATAGATGATGTGAATCCCTGGACCTTTTTTTTACAAACAGAAGTAAGTGGTAGGGAGCTGTCATTTACTGGAACTTTAACCACAACCACCCCACACAAAAAAGAAAAAAATATCATGAGGTTCCCCCTAATGATCCATATCAAACCCTTTGCCTTGATGAGGGTCTGGATGTCAAGAAAGCTGTGTGGGATACCTCCAAATTTCATATTATATACTTAGAGTCTTGTATGAATTTTAAGGGGTAATCCCATGTAAAAAGCAAGAAATAATGTTTAGGGTCCCCCAAAAAAATCATACCAGGTCTTATCTGAGTACGCAGCCTGGCTGGCCAGGAAAGAAAGGAAGGGTACACCCCCCTCCCTTCTCCTGAACCATAAAAAGCCACATGCCCTCAACATTGGAAGTCTTTTGCCAGGGGGAACACCCTGAAAAAGGCAAATCTTCCCTATCTTCATGAGGACAAGGACCTCTCCACAACAACCCTGGCCCAGTGGTTGTGGGGGTCTGAAGGCAGGGGAGCCTATTAGAATCTGGAAGCCCCTTTTATCAGTAAGAGGCCACCCAGATATTATCTCTCCCATGTGAGTGAGTAACGGCTACTTAGTACCCCAAATAAAAAATAAAGACATACACAGTTTTTGACTTGGTTGGTTAATTATGTTCTCTAACAAACAACGTATCCAAATGCTATCACATATGAGTGATCTCCTGATGTTTCCTTTTAACCCCCAAAGATGTGAACACAATCTGAAATCAGTGAACTTGCAAAAGAGGAATGTTGACCAGACAATCTCTCACATGAGGAGTTCTCTTTCTGATGTCCAGCACAAGTTGAAGATAAAGGAGGACAGTCTTTCCAGGAAGGACAGAGAACTGGATGATGCAAATAATTCAATCAATCAGGTTCAGCAAAGCTTGAGGAATGTACAAGAGGAGCTCAAGAAGCTGACCAACCTGGAAGAGAGGCTAAGTGACCTAGAGGAGGGGCTAAGTGGCATGGAGGAGGAGCTAAGTGACCTGAACAAAAAGCTGGGTGGAGCTGCCCAGTGCTTCCGCAAAAGCTGTGAGTGTACCACGTACCATGGTGGGAATTAAGACTCTGGGTGACTCGGAGGCTTGTTCTCTTCCAAATACATTCTGGTTTATTCAACAATTTAAATTGACACCTACATTTGTCTGAAGACAAAGCAATGCTTACTTCTCCTGCTGCTGCTTATGAGGAATCCTCTTCTGAAGTGTCTTCTGCAAACAAAACTTCCAGGAGTGTTGATATGCTGTGTCCCCCGCAGTGCTCATTGCTTCCTCTTACCAACCTCCTGCATTCTGTAGTGATGTAGAGAAGAACCACTGAGCACTATGGGGGACACAGCCCATCAGTCCTCTCAGAAGTTTTATTTTCAGAGGAGGATTTCCTTACAATGGAGCAGCAGCAAGAGAGATAATAACACATAACTGTATGAGGAGCCTGAGAGGATGAGGATGGCCTCTTTTACAACTCCCATTCTAGCACCCCTTGAAGTAAAGACAGAACCCGAAAAGGTGATAAAAAGTCATGGCCTTCAAAAGTAGAGAGCGCTCTTTCCTATCACTTTAAGTGGAATGGAACCCTACTCCACTGACCAACAATATAATGGGGCTCTTCCCCACTGACCATCAATGTAAGAGGAACCTTTTCCCAGTCATTGCCAAGATAATGGGACCCTTCTCCCATGATCTTCAATGTAAGGGGGACCTTTTCCCAGTCATTGCCAAGATAATGGGACCCTTCTCCCATGATCTTCAATGTAAGGGGGACCTTTTCCCAGTCATTGCCAAGATAATGGGACCCTTCTCCCATGATCATCAATGTAAGGGGGACCTTTTCCCAGTCATTGCCAAGATAATGGGACCCTTCTCCCATGATCTTCAATGTAAGGGGGAGCTTTTCCCAGTCATTGCCAAGATAATGGGACCCTTCTCCCATGATCTTCAATGTAAGGGGGACCTTTTCCCAGTCATTGCCAAGATAATGGGACCCTTCTCCCATGACCATCAATGTAAGAGGGGCTTTTTTTTCCAGTCACCATCAACCTAAGAAAGCCTTCTTCAATGATCCTCAATGTAAGGGGGACCTTTTTCCACTCATCACCAATCTAAAGGAGCCCTCTTTCCTTGATCATCAACGTAAGGGAAACTTTTCCCAGTCACTATTTTAAGGAAGCATTTCTTGGAAAATGGAGACCTTTTTTTCCCCGTCATTGCCAATCTAAGAGAGTCTCTGATCATCAATGTATGAAGGACCTTTTCTCAGTTATCACCAATCCAAGGGAACCCTTCTTCTCTTATTATCAGTACTAGGGGGGGGCCTTTTCACAGTCATCTAAGATTACCATTCTTCCTTGAAATCAGATCATTGAAAGAGGGACCTTTTCCCAGTCATTACCAATCTAAAGGAGCCCTTCTTCCTAGATTGTCAATGTAAGGTGAGCCTTTTCTAAGTCCTCACCAATCTAAAGGAGCCCTTTGTCCTTGATCATCATTGAAAGAGAGACCTTTTCCCAGTCATTACCAATCTAAAGGACTCCTTCCTTGATTATTAACATAAGAGGGACCTTTTACCAGTCACCACCAATGTAAAGGAGTCTTTCTTCTCTGATCATCAATACAATGGGGACCTTTTAGAAGTCATCACCAATCTAAAGGACCCTCTTTCCTTGATCATCAATGTAAGGAAAACCTTTTCCCAGTCACTAATTTAAGGAAGCATTTCTGGGAAAAGGGAGACCTTTTTCCAGTCATCGCCAATCTAAGACAGTCCACCTTCTCTGATCATCAATGTAAGAAGGGCCTTTTCTCAGTTATCACCAATCCAAGGGAACCCTTCTTCTCTTATTATCAGTACTAGGGGGGCCTTTTCACAGTCATCTAAGATTACCCTTCTTCCTTGAAATCAGATTATTGAAAGAGGGACCTTTTCCCAATCATTATCAATCTAAAGGAGCCCTTCTTCCTAGATTGTCAATGTAAGGTGGGCCTTTTCTAAGTCATCACCAATCTAAAGGAGCCCTTTGTCCTTGATCATCATTGAAAGAAAGACCTTTTCCCAGTTATTACCAATCTAAAGGAGCCCTTTGACCTTGATCATAATTGAAAGAGAGACCTTTTCCCAGTCAATCTAAAAGAGTCCTTCTTCCTTCATTATTAACATAAGAGGGACCTTTTACCAGTCACCACCAATCTAAAGGAGTCTTTCTTCTCTGATCATCAATACAATGGGGACCTTTTACCAGTCATTAGCAATCTAAGGTTGTCCTTCTTCTGAACATTTATAGGTAAATTTGATCCAGGGATTATCCGACTGCCTCTTGGGGGATCAGGAAGGATTATTTTTCCCCTGCTGAAACAAATTGGATCATGGTCTGCTGGGTTTTTTTTGTCTTCCTCTGGATCAACTGTGGGTATGGGATTGTGTATAAAGGATTATAAAATAGTTTTTTTTTTGTTTTGTTTTCCCCTTTTTATTGGTTGAACCAGATATACATAGGGTTTTTTTCACAAAAGGCAAATGCACTGTGTACTACTAGTGCACTGCAAGAGCACTTGGAAGTGCAGTACTGTAGATCTGAGGGGAAGCTCTGAAATGAGGGGAAGCTCTGATGATTTCTATCATCCAATCATGTGCAAGCAAAAATGCTGTTTATTATTTAACTTGCATGTCCCCCTCGGATCTACAGGGACTGCGCTTCCAAGTGCAATTCCATGTGCACTCGCAGTGCACATGAAGTGCAAAGTGGATTTGACTTTAGTAAATAAACCCCTTTGTGTCTCTTTTTTAACCAGACTAACTATGTTGATCATCAATGTGAGGGAGAACTTTTGCCAGTCATCACAAATCTAAAGGAGCCCTCCTTCCTTGATCATCAACGTAAGGGGGACTTTTTCCCAGTCATCATCAATCTAAGGGATCCTTTCTTCTTTGACTATAAATGTACGGTGGGCCTCTTACCAGTCATCATGAATCTAAAGGATCCCTTCTTCCTTGATCATCAACGTAAGGGGGACCTTTTCCAAGTCATCCCCAAAATAAAGGAACCTTTCTTCCTTGTTTATCAATGTAAGGGTGTCTTTTCCCAGTCATCACTAAAGTAAGGAAGCTCTTCTTCTCTGATCATCAATACTAGGGGAAGGGGGGTCTTTTCCATGTCATCACCAATCTAAGGTTACCCTTCTTTCTTGATCATCAATGTAAGAGAGAGGTTTTCCCAGTCCTCACCAATCTAAGAAAGTCCTTCTCTAATCATCAATGTAAGAAGGACCTTTTCCTGGTTATTAAAGGGTTGGTGAAATCCTCGCGCTGTCTCTTTAATTCTTATCAAAATAATAACAACTTTAATGCCGCAGGTACTAAAATTGGTAACCTACACAATTCAGATAAATATGGTTGGGGGGAGTACCGCGCTTTAAAGTGCTTAATATAACATAAATCAAATAAAATATATATGTGAAAAAGTGCCTTAGTGCTTCTTAAATATAATATTCATAAATAATATATCTCAATGTGCATAATAAATACAATCTAATATAAATCTTACAATAAATATGATAGGTGGTAAATCTGTTAAGCTAGAATGGATCTCAGTAAAAACAACTATATAAATACAGTATATAGTGAGAAAAATAAATAAAGTTATAAGATCCCTGGAAGAAGCTGTGTTGGAACGCAGCGTAACGCGTAGGATAGCCAAACCGGAAGTGACGTATCGGCAAAGGATTGTTTGTTATGTGAGAAACAAGACGAAATGAAATGTGAGTGTTACTCTTAACCTTTTTTAATAAAATTTATGGGACGTACTTCACCATGTTTGGCCCAATTTGATTTCTTGGAGATAAAAAGGACCGCATATACCCCCTGGAGTAGAGCTGTCTATATAAAGGAAATATAATCGAGGATTCAGAATGGTACATATATGCCAATAAGGAGAAAGACAAAGCATACTGAGGCATATACTTAAGGCTCTCTTAAAAAGAGCATTGAGGTGAGCGCATAGGACACCTAGTGGGCACCGCACGAAAAAGCACCTGCATGCCATATTTTGATAAGAAGATTAGTTTTATCGCTATACATTTATATATTTATTTAAAGGACACTTTAGCACCTTATATTTGTAAACCACCTATTTGGAGCACATTATTTTATTTTATTTAAAGAGGTCACGGACTTATAACTTTATTTATTTTTCTCACTATATACTGTATTTATATAGTTGTTTTTACTGAGATCCATTCTAGCTTAACAGATTTACCACCTATCATATTTATTGTAAGATTTATATTAGATTGTATTTATTATGCACATTGAGATATATTATTTATGAATATTATATTTAAGAAGCACTAAGGCACTTTTTCACATATATATTTTATTTGATTTATGTTATATTAAGCACTTTAAAGCGCGGTACTCCCCCCAACCATATTTTCCTGGTTATTACCAATCTAAGGGAACCACGCTTCTCTGATCATCAATGGAAGGAGGACCTTTTCCTAGTCATCACTAGTGTTGAGCGAACACGGACTGTATTATTCGTGTTCGTACCGAATAATTGGATTTTTTTTACCCGAACACGGACACGGACACTTTACTGTATGTTCGGGTAAAAATCCGTGTTCGGTCGTTTTATTTCCGGGTTTTGCATGCTTTGGCGCTCTTTTCATGGCGGGCTTTCAACAGCCAATCAACAATCGTTTAACTGGTGTGCCTTAAGCCATCCCAGCCATGCCTGCAAATGTCTTAGTAGCTGTGATTGGCCGTCTGAAGCATGTGACCAAGTCTTTATAAGTTCGAGGCAGCCGCCGCAGCAGCGTCATTCTGCTGCTTAGCTAAGGGACAGAGCACACATCAACGTGCTGGCTGCTGATTAGGGAAAGATAGGCAGGAAAAAACCATTTGTGTCCGGATAGAATTGAGGGACAGGTCGGAGTGTTTAGGCAGGGCGAGTTGTAGGCATTTTAGGGATAGAGTCTGCTGAATTATAGGGTCAGTGTCTTCTACAAACTACAATCGATATTGCTGTGTGGGGGGTGGGGTGAATCTGCACTCAATCCTGATCTACGATCTCTTCTCAATCCTGTTAGGGACAGAGTCTGCTGAATTTTAGGGAAACTGTGTTCTACAAACTACAATCGATATTGCTGTGTGGTGTGGGATTGGAGATAGGCAGGTGTCAGTGATCCACATCCATTTTTCTGTGTGTGAGCTGCAGTGAACACAATCTTTTTGGGCTGCAGTGAACACAATCTTTTTGGTGTGCAGTGAACACAATCTTTGTGGGGTGCAGTGAACAAAATCCTTTGTGGGGTGCAGTGAACACAATCTTTTTGGGGTGCAGTGAACAAAATCCTTTTTGGGGTGCAGTGAACAACATCCTTTTTGGGGTGCAGTGAACACAATCTTTTTGGGGTGCAGTGAACAAAATCCTTTGTGGGGTGCAGTGAACACAATCTTTTTGGGGTGCAGTGAACACAATCTTTTTGGGGTGGAGTGAACAACATCCTTTTTGGGGTGCAGTGAACAAAATCCTTTTTGGGGTGCAGTGAACAAAATCATTTTTGGGGTGCAGTGAACACAATCTTTTTGGGGTGCAGTGAACACAATCTTTGTGGGGTGCAGTGAACACAATCTTTTTGGGGTGGAGTGAACAACATCCTTTTTGGGGTGCAGTGAACAACATCCTTTTTGGGGTGCAGTGAACACAATCTTTTTGGGGTGCAGTGAACACAATCTTTGTGGGGTACAGTGAACAGAATCTTTGTGGGGTGCAGTGAACACAATCTTTGGGGGGTACAGTGAACACAATCTTTTTGGGGTGCAGTGAACACAATCTTTGTGGGGTGCAGTGAACACAATCTTTTTGGGGTGGAGTGAACAAAATCATTTTTGGGGTGCAGTGAACAACATCCTTTTTGGGGTGCAGTGATCAAAATCCTTTTTGGGGTGCAGTGAACACAATCTTTTTGGGGTGCAGTGAACAAAATCCTTTGTGGGGTGCAGTGAACAGAATCTTTGTGGGGTGCAGTGAACACAATCTTTGGGGGGGTACAGTGAACACAATATTTTTGGGGTGCAGTGAACACAATCTTTGTGGGGTACAGTGAACAGAATCTTTGTGGGGTGCAGTGAACACAATCTTTGGGGGGTACAGTGAACACAATCTTTTTGGGGTGCAGTGAACACAATCTTTGGGGGGTACAGTGAACACAATCTTTTTGGGGTGCAGTGAACACAATCTTTGTGGGGTGCAGTGAACACAATCTTTGGGGGGGTACAGTGAACACAATCTTTTTGGGGTGCAGTGAACAACATCCTTTTAGGGTGCAGTGAACACAATCTTTGTGGGGTGCAGTGAACAACATCCTTTTAGGGTGCAGTGAACACAATCTTTGTGGGGTACAGTGAACAGAATCTTTGTGGGGTGCAGTGAACACAATCTTTGGGGGGTACAGTGAACACAATCTTTGTGAGGTGCAGTGAACACAATCTTTGTGGGGTACAGTGAACACAATCTCATACTTCTGAAGATTTGAGGGTGCTGCCTGTTCCATACTCCCCCTACTCCTCATCTAGCCTTTTAGGGGTACAAACAATAGTAATTGGGGCCTAGTGTGGTTGTGTACGTGTGATATACATACACTTTTTTTGGATCATATTTTCTATTCCGCTATTTAATCAAAAACCTTTGGGGATCAGTTAAATTGGGGGATAGTCTGTGTTGGTACGTGTGAGAGAGATCCACCTTTCCAAGTTGTTGGGGTTCATCTCATACTTCTGAAGGTTTGAGGGTGCTGCCTGTTCCATACTCCCCCTACTCCTAGCCTTTTAGGGGTACAAACAATAGTAATTGGGGCCTAGTGTGGTTGTGTACGTGTGATATACATACACTTTTTTTGGATCATATTTTCTATTCCGCTATTTAATCAAAAACCTTTGGGGATCAGTTAAATTGGGGGATAGTCTGTGTTGGTACGTGTGAGAGAGATCCACCTTTCCAAGTTGTTGGGGTTCATCTCATACTTCTGAAGGTTTGAGGGTGCTGCCTGTTCCATACTCCCCCTACTCCTCATCTAGCCTTTTAGGGGTACAAACAATAGTAATTGGGGCCCAGTGTGGTTGTGTACGTGTGATATACATACACTTTTTTTGGATCATATTTTCTATTCCGCTATTTAATCAAAAACCTTTGGGGATCAGTTAAATTGGGGGATAGTCTGTGTTGGTACGTGTGAGAGAGATCCACCTTTCCAAGTTGTTGGGGTTCATCTCATACTTCTGAAGGTTTGAGGGTGCTGCCTGTTCCCTACTCCCCCTACTCCTAGCCTTTTAGGGGTACAAACAATAGTAATTGGGGCCTAGTGTGGTTGTGTACGTGTGATATACATACACTTTTTTTGGATCATATTTTCTATTCCGCTATTTAATCAAAAACCTTTGGGGATCAGTTAAATTGGGGGATAGTCTGTGTTGGTACGTGTGAGAGAGATCCACCTTTCCAAGTTTTTGGGGTTCATCTCATACTTCTGAAGGTTTGAGGGTGCTGCCTGTTCCATACCCCCCCTACTCCTCATCTAGCCTTTTAGGGGTACAAACAATAGTAATTGGGGCCTAGTGTGGTTGTGTACGTGTGATATACATACACTTTTTTTGGATCATATTTTCTATTCCGCTATTTAATCAAAAACCTTTGGGGATCAGTTAAATTGGGGGATAGTCTGTGTTGGTACATGTGAGAGAGATCCACCTTTCCAAGTTGTTGGGGTTCATCTCATACTTCTGAAGGTTTGAGGGTGCTGCCTGTTCCATACCCCCCCTACTCCTCATCTAGCCTTTTAGGGGTACAAACAATAGTAATTGGGGCCTAGTGTGGTTGTGTACGTGTGATATACATACACTTTTTTTGGATCATATTTTCTATTCCGCTATTTAATCAAAAACCTTTGGGGATCAGTTAAATTGGGGGATAGTCTGTGTTGGTACGTGTGAGAGAGATCCACCTTTCCAAGTTGTTGGGGTTCATCTCATACTTCTGAAGGTTTGAGGGTGCTGCCTGTTCCATACTCCCCCTACTCCTCATCTAGCCTTTTAGGGGTACAAACAATAGTAATTGGGGCCCAGTGTGGTTGTGTACGTGTGATATACATACACTTTTTTTGGATCATATTTTCTATTCCGCTATTTAATCAAAAACCTTTGGGGATCAGTTAAATTGGGGGATAGTCTGTGTTGGTACGTGTGAGAGAGATCCACCTTTCCAAGTTGTTGGGGTTCATCTCATACTTCTGAAGGTTTGAGGGTGCTGCCTGTTCCATACCCCCCCTACTCCTCATCTAGCCTTTTAGGGGTACAAACAATAGTAATTGGGGCCTAGTGTGGTTGTGTACGTGTGATATACATACACTTTTTTTGGATCATATTTTCTATTCCGCTATTTAATCAAAAACCTTTGGGGATCAGTTAAATTGGGGGATAGTCTGTGTTGGTACGTGTGAGAGAGATCCACCTTTCCAAGTTGTTGGGGTTCATCTCATACTTCTGAAGGTTTGAGGGTGCTGCCTGTTCCATACCCCCCCTACTCCTCATCTAGCCTTTTAGGGGTACAAACAATAGTAATTGGGGCCTAGTGTGGTTGTGTACGTGTGATATACATACACTTTTTTTGGATCATATTTTCTATTCCGCTATTTAATCAAAAACCTTTGGGGATCAGTTAAATTGGGGGATAGTCTGTGTTGGTACGTGTGAGAGAGATCCACCTTTCCAAGTTGTTGGGGTTCATCTCATACTTCTGAAGGTTTGAGGGTGCTGCCTGTTCCATACTCCCCCTACTCCTCATCTAGCCTTTTAGGGGTACAAACAATAGTAATTGGGGCCTAGTGTGGTTGTGTACGTGTGATATACATACACTTTTTTTGGATCATATTTTCTATTCCGCTATTTAATCAAAAACCTTTGGGGATCAGTTAAATTGGGGGATAGTCTGTGTTGGTACGTGTGAGAGAGATCCACCTTTCCAAGTTGTTGGGGTTCATCTCATACTTCTGAAGGTTTGAGGGTGCTGCCTGTTCCATACCCCCCCTACTCCTCATCTAGCCTTTTAGGGGTACAAACAATAGTAATTGGGGCCTAGTGTGGTTGTGTACGTGTGATATACATACACTTTTTTTGGATCATATTTTCTATTCCGCTATTTAATCAAAAACCTTTGGGGATCAGTTAAATTGGGGGATAGTCTGTGTTGGTACGTGTGAGAGAGATCCACCTTTCCAAGTTGTTGGGGTTCATCTCATACTTCTGAAGGTTTGAGGGTGCTGCCTGTTCCATACTCCCCCTACTCCTCATCTAGCCTTTTAGGGGTACAAACAATAGTAATTGGGGCCTAGTGTGGTTGTGTACGTGTGATATACATACACTTTTTTTGGATCATATTTTCTATTCCGCTATTTAATCAAAAACCTTTGGGGATCAGTTAAATTGGGGGATAGTCTGTGTTGGTACGTGTGAGAGAGATCCACCTTTCCAAGTTGTTGGGGTTCATCTCATACTTCTGAAGGTTTGAGGGTGCTGCCTGTTCCATACCCCCCCTACTCCTCATCTAGCCTTTTAGGGGTACAAACAATAGTAATTGGGGCCTAGTGTGGTTGTGTACGTGTGATATACATACACTTTTTTTGGATCATATTTTCTATTCCGCTATTTAATCAAAAACCTTTGGGGATCAGTTAAATTGGGGGATAGTCTGTGTTGGTACGTGTGAGAGAGATCCACCTTTCCAAGTTTTTGGGGTTCATCTCATACTTCTGAAGATTTGAGGGTGCTGCCTGTTCCATACTCCTCCTCCTACTGCTCAACCATCCTTTTAGGGGTACAAACAATAGTAGTTGGGGCCTAGTGTGGTGGTGTACGTGCGAGATACATACACTTTCTTTTTGATCATATTTTCTATTCCGCTATTCAATTAAAACCTTTGGGGATCAATTCAATTGCGAGATAGTCTGTGTCGGTACGTGTGAGATCCACCTTTCCAAGTTGTTGGGGTTCATCTCATACTTCTGAAGATTTGAGGGTGCTGCCTGTTCCATACTCCTGCTCCTACTGCTCAACCATCCTTTTAGGGGTACAAACAATAGTAATTGGGGCCTAGTGTGGTTGTGTACGTGCGAGATACATACACTTTTTTTGATCATATTTCCTATTCCGCTATTCAATAAAAACCTTTGAGGATCAATTGAATTGCGGGATAGTCTGTGTCGGTACGTGTGAGATCCACCTTTCCAAGTTTTTGGGGTTCATCTCATACTTCTGAAGATTTGAGGGTGCTGCCTGTTCCATACTCCTCCTCCTACTCCTCATCCATCCTTTTAGGGGTACAAACAATAGTAATTGGGGCCTAGTGTGGTTGTGTACGTGCGAGATACATACACTTTTTTTGATCATATTTCCTATTCCGCTATTCAATAAAAACCTTTGAGGATCAATTGAATTGCGGGATAGTCTGTGTCGGTACGTGTGAGATCCACCTTTCCAAGTTTTTGGGGTTCATCTCATACTTCTGAAGATTTGAGGGTGCTGTCTGTTCCATACTCCTCCTACTCCTCATCCATCCTTTTAGGGGTAGAAACAATAGTAATTGGGGCCTAGTGTGGTTTTGTACGTGCGAGATACATACACTTTTTTGGATCATATTTCCTATTCCGCTATTCAATAAAAACCTTTCTAGGGCAAGATCTTAAATTACAGAAATATGAGGAGACCGTCAAATAAGGGCCGTGGCCTGGGTCGTGGTGCTGCTGGTAGAGCTCCTTTTGCAAGGAGAGGACGTGGTCGATCTGTGCCAGCTACACGCACAAGTGAAACACCTTCCTCAAGTGTGAGTAGGCGACAGAACCTGCATCAGTATTTGGTAGGGCATCAAACGCCCCTAGAAGTGATGAGGCCAGAACAAGTTGAGGCGATAGTAGATTGGTTTGCTGCTGACAGTGCCTCCAGTTCCTTCACATTGTCTCCCACCCAGTCTACTGCAGAAAGGTCAGAGTTGGCACCTGCAGCCAATGTCCAACCGTCTTTCACCTCACCCCCTTGCAAATCAGGCCAGCAGTCTGAGCCCCAAGCCATACAGCAGTCTCTTATTCTTTTTGAGGACTCTGTCAGCAGGGTTTCCCAGGGCCATCCACCTAGCCCTGCCCCAGAAGTGGAAGAGATTGAGTGCAGCGATGCCCAACCACTTATTTCTCAAGATGAGTACATGCAAGGATCATCGCAGCACGTCTCCGATGATGACGAAACGCAGGTGCCAACTGCTGCGGCGTTCAGCATTGTGGAGACCGACAAGGAGGGCAGGGGTGAAGACTGGGTGGAAGATGATGTGGAGGACGATGAGGTCCTCGACCCCACATGGAATGAACGTCATGCAGGTGACCTGAGTAGTTTGGAGGAAGAGGCGGTGGTCGCACAGAGCCACCAGCACAGCAGAAGAGGGAGCAGGGTGCAGAAGCGGAGCGGCCGTGCCCTAGACACTACGCCCGCTACTGCCCAACGCAGCAAGGGAACGAGCGCACCAAAGTCAGCTCAAAGGAGTTCTCTAGCGTGGAAGTTCTTTAGAAAATGTGCTGATGACAGGACACGAGTGGTTTGCACCCTGTGCAATCAGAGCTTGAAGCGAGGCATAAACCTTCTCAACCTGAGCACAACCTGCATGATCAGGCATCTAAGTGCAAAGCACGAGCTGCAGTGGAGTACACACCTTCAAAACCAAGAAACGTCTCTGGCTCATCCTGCTTCCTCTTCTGCTGCAGTCTCGGCCGCTCCAGCCACATCTGTAGTGATACCGGCACCTGCCACCCCGCAAACAGACGATCTGTCAGCAACACCACCACCTGGGTCACCAACAACCATCTCCACAATGTCCCGTGGAAGCGTTCAGCTTTCCATCTCCCAAACACTTGAGAGGAAGAGGAAGTACCCCCCTACCCACCCGCGATCCCTGGCCCTGAATGCCAGCATTTCAAAATTATTGGCCTTTGAAATGCTGTCATTCCGTCTGGTGGAGACGCACAGTTTTAAAAACCTTATGTCGGTGGCTGTCCCACAGTACGTCGTGCCCAGCCGCCACTACTTTTCCAGGCAAGCCATCCCTTCCCTGCACAACCAAGTGGGGGAAAATATCAGGTGTGCACTGCGCAACGCCATCTGTGCCAAGGTCCACCTAACTACGGATACGTGGACCAGTAAGCACGGTCAGGGGCGTTATATCTCCCTAACGGCACACTGGGTAAATGCAGTGGCGGATGGGCCTGAGGCGGATAGCAATTTGGCGCATGTCCTTCCACCACCGAGGATTGCAGGGCGCTTCAGTTTGCCTCCTGTTCCTAACTCCTCCTACTCCGCTTCCTCATCCTCTACCGCCTCCTCATCCGGACAGCGTAACACCTTCACCACCAACTTCAGCACGGCCAGGGGTAAACGACAGCAGGCAGTTTTACAACTTGCCTGTTTGGGGGACAAACCACACACCGCGCAGGAGTTGTGGAGGAGCATGGAACAGCAGACAAATGAGTGGTTGCTGCCAGCGAGCCTCAAGCCCGGCCTGGTGGTGTGCGATAACGGGCGAAATCTCATAGCAGCTCTGGGCCTAGCCGGTTTGACGCACATCCCTTGCCTGGCGCATGTGCTGAATTTGGTGGTGCAGAGGTTCCTTAAAAACTACCCCGATATGTCAGAGCTGCTGCAGAAAGTGCGGGCCGTTTGTGCGCACTTTCGGCGTTCTCACCCTGCTGCTGCTCGCCTGGCAGCGCTGCAGCGTAACTTCGGCCTTCCCGCTCACCGCCTCATATGTGACGTGCCCACAAGGTGGAACTCCACCTTGCACATGCTGGAAAGACTGTGCGAGCAGCAGCAGGCCATAGTGGAGTTTCAGCTGCAGCACGCACGCGTGAGTCGCTCTGCGGAACAGCACCACTTCACCACCAATAACTGGGCCTCCATGCGAGACCTGTGTGCCTTGTTGCGCTGTTTTGAGTACTCCACCAACATGGCCAGTGGCAATGACGCCGTTCTCAGCTTAACTATCCCACTTCTATGCCTCCTTGAAAAAACAATTCGGGCGATGATGGAAGAGGATGTGGCACAGGATGAGGAGGAGGAGGAGGATGAAGAGGTAACATTTCCAAGGCTTTCAGGGCAGTCATTCGCAAGGGGCTCCGAGGGTGGGTTCCTGCACACGCAAACGCCAGGGACGCAATTGTCCAGCAGGGGCACAGTTCTGGAGGATGAGGAGGAGGAGGAGCTGGAGGAGGAGATGGAACCATGTTCACAGCAGGGTGGCACCCAGGCCAGCTCATGGCCATCACTGGTGCATGGCTGGGGGGATACAGAGGACACGGACGATACACCTCCCACAGAGGACAGCCTTTCGTTGCCTCTGGGCAGCCTGGCACACATGAGCGATTACATGCTGCAGTGTCTCCACAACGACCGCCGAGTTGCCCACATTCTAACTTGTGCTGATTACTGGGTGGCCACGCTGCTGGATCCTCGTTACAAGGACAACGTACCGTCCTTAATTCACTCACTGGAGCGCGATCGCAAGATGCGCGAGTACAAGCGCACGCTGGTAGACG
This sequence comes from Pelophylax lessonae, assembly GCF_965119305.1. Lineage (NCBI taxonomy): Eukaryota > Metazoa > Chordata > Amphibia > Anura > Ranidae > Pelophylax > Pelophylax lessonae. The sequence continues at coordinate 887,815,403 of NC_138768.1, forward strand.
CCATGCTGCTGGCATTCCCATCTGACAGCGGGGCCACAGTGGAAGCACAAGGCAGAGGAGGAGGAGGAGGAGGTCGCCAACGCAACCAGGGCACCGCCAGCACCTCAGAAGGCAGGGTTAGCATGGCCGAAATGTGGAAAAGCTTTGTCAGCACGCCACAACAAACAGCAGCACCAGCAGCTCAGATGGAACGTCTTAGCAGGAGGCAGCATTTTACCAACATGGTGGAGCAGTATGTGTGCACACGCCTACATGTAGTGAATGACGGGTCTGCCCCCTTCAACTTCTGGGTCTCCAAATTGGGCACATGGCCTGAGCTTGCCCTTTACGCCTTGGAGGTGCTGGCGTGCCCTGCAGCCAGTGTATTATCTGAACGGGTATTTAGCACGGCTGGGGGCGTTATAACAGACAAGCGCAGCCGCCTGTCCAGAGACAATGTGGACAAGCTCACGTTCATTAAAATGAACCAGGCATGGATCCCACGGGACTTTTCCGTACCTTATGCAGAATAGCAATGGATACCGACCTTACCCACCCATTGTTCCATTTTTGCTCTTTCTCACTCTTTTGGGGTGTACCCTCATTTAAAATTTTTGAAAAGAAGCAGTGTTGGCTACCTCGTCCTCCTCCTCAGGGCCAGATTAATGTAGGGGCTATTGGAGCTGCAGCTCCAGGCCCCTACCTTTTATATAGGCCCCGGGTTGGCCATATTCACTGTTACCGCTCTTCTGTCACTTGTAAACACAGAAGTCTGGCTTCTATGCTCGCTTCCCCAGGCAGCACCCTCAGAACCTCCCCACACAGCGTGAAGGCCGGACAAGGAGGGACAGTTGGCGATGCATGGATGTGTTTATGGGCTTCAGAGACAGCATCCCATGTTGAATTAGGCATGCATGGCTGCACCCTTCCTCCTCTGGGTGCATGGCAAGGCACGGCCCTTAAGGCCCTTCAAAATCCTCAGCACCAAGCCCATGATGCTGTTAATCCGGCCCTGGTCCTCCTCCACCGCCGCTTCCACCTACACCGCCCATAGGTGTGCGCAGCCTATTGCATTAAGGTGTGCACCCCAAAGTTGAAATACACATGCATGTGTTTGCCAGCAGGGAGAGTAATGTATCGGGGCCATGTACCTGTAGGCAAGGAGAAATAGAGCAGAGCAGGTCCCAGGGAGATCTTTCCCATCTCCTCACTGGCAATGCTATGTGCCCTAGGTGATTAGGGTGTGCCCAGGCACACCCAGCACACCCTGTGCGCACGCCTATGTCACCGCCACATCCACCACCACCTCAACCTCCCTCCTACTCCATATGGGCCTCGTCCTTCAGAGATGAAGAAGAACATTGTTTTATTTTTCTGTTTTTTTTTGTTGTTTTAAGTTATTTCCCTATCCACATTTGTTTGCAGAGCACTTGCCATGCTCTTAATTACGTTTTGCTGCCATTTGCAGCACTCTAGCCCTTTCCTTTGGTGTTTTAGAGCCATTTTAGTGCCTTAAAGTTCGGGTCCCCATTGACTTCAATGGGGTTCGGTGTCCGGGAAAAGTTCGGTAAAAGTCCGGGACACGGACCCGGACTTTTTTTTAAAGTTCGGCCGAACCCGTCGAACACGGACATCTAGGTGTCCGCTCAACCCTAGTCATCACCAATCTAAAGAAACCCTTATTTTCTGATCATCAAAACAAGGGGGACCTTTTCCCAATCACTAATCTAAGCAAGCCCTTCTCTGATCATCTATGTAAAAAAGTATTTCACTTACTATCAATGTAAGAGTGCACTACCAATGTAAGGGAGCATTACAGTTTTCATGGTATATGTTTATTTTCTGGTCATTATTATTTGCCTAATTTTTTTTATATTACTGAAAATAATTTTCTATTATAAAGCAGGCCCAGCAAATATACAAAGCATACCACATTTTGTGTTCCTATTTTCCACAGCTTAGTTTTCTCCACATTAATTTCCATTGAGCAGTAGATACTTTATTATCAGGGGTTCCCCAAGGGCCTGAAAATTATATTGCAAGTTCCTCCGTGTTAAAAATGTCTGAGAAAATCAGCTCTATGCTATAATGAGAGCTCCCTTTGTGTGGAGTCAATTCGAGGTGTTCTGGTTCAAGCACCGCTTTATGCACTGACATACCACCTTTAGACCTCAGTCCATTCAGTCAGTATAGTCACCTGCTTAATAAGCACCCTCCCATCAGACAGCTTAAATCTCCAATAAGATGGGTCAGTTTAATCCAATGTAGGTTTACTTGATAAAAGACAATTGTCAAGACTAGGATCTGAACCCACTCTGTTGTGCCAAGCAAAAGCTCTTCTTGCTGAGCCAGCTGAGATGCAGGACAGCTCCTTCTCTGATCCTTTGGACAATCATGCCTTGTTTCTGGTGAACCTTAAACTCCTTGCTCCTCCCACTTCCTATTCATGCCATGTCTCTGCGGTTCCTGTATGCCAAAATATTGTGCCCTTCCCCAGCCAATATTTTGCCCTTGTCTGTTCCTGTTGCTGTCTGTATCTTCACTACCAATTGTTACAGGCCGTGACTTGTTCCTCGGCTATGCTTCCACTCGATCCCATCCTGCAACCATTTGTTACTGATCGTTGGCTTGTTCCTAACCTGCAATCACTTGATATTTGGCTTGTTTACTGACTACACTCCTGCTTGATCCCTATCTGCTACTGTATATCTGCCACTGGACCCCGGCTTACTCACCACCTGGCAGGGCGATCCTAAGGACCGCAACCTGCTACTAAGATACAGCAAAATTCATCCCCACCATCAGGAGCTCTGGTGAATATCGGATAGTGCTTAGACCCTGAACCTCAGGTGAGCCTGTGTCAATCCCCAGGGTGGCCTGTGTGTGTTTATCAGGCTGGTCAGTGGGAGTCTCTCTACTGCCATAGCTACTTGTCTCTGAGCCTGACCCCTGAGCATAACAGCGATACATGTATGTTCACCGGTCAATTAAAGTGTAATTAGACAATAATCTAATTACCACCATGTGCCCACTATGACAAAGAATGTAAGGGTCTATCAAAGGATTAAACCAACAAATCCAAATATGCAGGTTAACTGGATTATACCACTTCATCATACAATAATAACTAATTGTTGTTACACTGGATTGCCACTAGATGTCAGAACAAAGATATGTATACATTAAATAATGAATGCATGGATTCACAAAAAGTGTTCCAGAAAAAGAGAAATTTACCTAACTGGAGCAGATGTGGATAGCAACCAAACAAACAGCTGCTGTCTTTCATTTTTAACTAAACAAGCTGAAGTTAGAACCTAATTGGTGGTCATGTCCTGCTGCTCTGGATTCTGGCTACTCCAGTTTAGGTAAATTCCCCCCTTGAGTTTAGTGTCAGTTATACAAGTGATTGTAATACAGAGTGCTTCCTGATTTTTTTCTCTTTTCAGGCGAGGATGGGAGGGGCTCGGAGTTGCACTCCGGTAAGTTTTTATTTCAAAATAACAAAGAAATGAAATTGTAGACTGGTAGACTCTCGTCCTAATACACAGCACCCCTCTCTGCAGGCTCCATCTGTCCAGGCGGCTGGAAGCAGATAGGCGAGACGTGTTACTATTTCTCCCATGAGAATAAAGTGCGATATAAGGCGGGTGAGGACTGCAAGAAGAAGAACGCCACGCTGGCAAAAATAGAGGAAAGTGACTCCGCCCTAAAGGTACAAAAACCAAATGAATGGGTGGTGAGATCCCTGCAATGATTACAGACTGATTTGGCCATTTAATATGTAAAGTAGTGCTGAGCATGGGCCTGGGAGGTAACAGAGAGCTGAGCAGATTCTGTCACATAAAGTATCTCCCAAAAGTAAGTACACCCCTCATATTTTTGTAAATATTCTATTACAGTATATCTTTTCATGTGACAACACTGAAGAAATAACACTTTGTTACAATGTAAAGTAGTGAGTGTACAGCTTGTATAACAGTGTAAATTTACTGTCCCCTCAAAATAACTCAAAAGATCCAAATTGGGCCCAAAGTGTCAATATTTTGTGTGGCCACCAATATTTTTCAGCCCTGTCTTAACCCTCCTTGGGCATGGAGTTCACCAGAGCTTCACAGGCTGCCACTGGAGTCCTCTTCCCCTCCTCCATGATGACATCACTGAGCTGGTGGATGTTAGAGACCTTGCGCTCCTCCACCTTCCGTTTGAGGATGCCCTACAGATGCTCAATAGGGTTTAGGTCTGGAGACATGCTTGGCCAGTCCATCACATTTACCATCAGTTTCTTTAGCAGCAGTAGTCTTAGAGGTGTGTTTGGGGTTGTTATGTTGGAATACTGCCCTGCGGCCCAGTCTCTGAAGGGAGGGGATCATGCTCTGCTTCAGTATGTCACAGTACATGTTGGCATTCATGGTTCCCTCAATGATCTGTAGCCCCCCAGTGCCGGCAGCACTCATGCAGCCCCAGACCATGACACTCCCACCACCATGCTTGACTGTAGGAAGACACACTTGTCTTTGTACTCCTCACCTGGTTGCCTCCACACACGCCTGACACCATCTGAACCAAATAAGTTTATCTTGGTCTCATCAGACCACAGGAGATGGTTCCAGTAATCCATGTCCTTAGTCTGCTTGTCTTCAGCAAACTGTTTGGAGGCTTATTTGTGCATCATCTTTAGAAGAGGCTTCCTTCTGGGATGACAGCCATGCAGACCAATTTGATGCAGTGTGCGGCGTATGGTCTGAGCACTGACAGGCTGACCCCTCCCCCCCTTCAACCTCTGCAGCAATGCTGGCAGCACTCAAACGTCTATTTCCCAAAGACAACCTCTGGATATGACGCTGAGCACATGCATTTAACTTCTTTGGTCGATCATGGTGAGGCCTGTTCTGAGTGGAACCTGTCCTGTTAAACTACTGTATGGTCTTTGCCACCTTGTGGCAGCTCAGTTTCAGGGTCTTGGCAATCTCCTTATTGCCTAGGCCATCTTTATGTAGAGCAACAATTCTTTTTTTTCAGATCCTCAGAGTTCTTTGCCATGAGGTGCCATGTTGAACTTCCAGTGTCCAGTATGAGAGAGTGAGAGCGATAACACCAAATTTACCACACCTGCTCCCCATTCACACCTGAGACCTTGTAACACTAAGGCTTCATGTACATGTGACGTTTTAAAACCTCTCCTGAACTTAACAGCTAGTAATCGACGAATAAAAACTTCAGTTTTGCCACGTTTACATGCGTTTAGACACGTTTAGCAGCGCTTTCATTTAGAAGCATTTTTTTCATTGTATTCAAAATGGTCAGAAATGTATTCCCATTGAAAAAACCTATAAACGAAATGCTTATGAACGTGAACTACAGTGTTTAGACGCGTTTGTACGCTGTTACAAGCATTTGAGGTTTTAAATGCCAATAAACTTCTGTCTGAAAGCATTTTTTGCTTTCAAGAAAATGCCACTAAACTTAACTGCCTCTAAAGGTCTCAGTGTACATGGACAGATAAGATAACAGAGGAGAATTCAGGGGTTACTGAAAAAAAACACCCAACTGCTGCTTAACGTCAGTTCACCAGCAGCAGTGTACATGTGGCCTAACAAGTCACATGACACTGGGGAGGGAAAATGGCTAATTGGGCCCAATTGGACATTGTCACTTAGGGGTGTACTCACTTTTGTTGCCAGCAGTTTAGACATTAATGGCTGTGTGTTGAGTTATTTTGAGGGGACAGCAAATTTACACTGTTATACAAGCTGTACACTCACTACTTTACATTGTAGCAAAGTGTCATTTCTTCAGTGTTGTCACATGAAAAGATAGAATAAAATATTTACAAAAATGTGAGGGGTGTACTTACTTTTGTGAGATACTGTTTATTATTCAGAAGTGGACTGCAGCCCGCAGGTCCCTCCTGAGCAATGAATAAGCACATGGTGTGAAACACGTTTGCTGCTATCCTGTTTGTCTTGCACATGTCGATGTTGGACTTTTTGATTTGAAGAGATAAAACTCAAGTTTCTACTTTCCTGAGACTGGAAGTGCCACTTTCTTTCTACATGCATATGGACTTCTTAGGTTGCGGACCTTGGTGAGCACCCAGTCTTGCAGGACTACTACAGTTTACTTGGGAATCCTACTGGCCCAGCTGTCAGCCCTTTGAGCGGTGATTTGTTTCTTTGCTTCTTTGGTCCCTCCTAGATGCATGCCGCCATGGATCTGTAACAGAAAGCCTGCCTGAACCTCCAGGTGCTTCGCCCAAAAGGCATTCATTTTGAGGTGGTATTACTATTGGTACCAAATGACAGCTTTCTGCCTGCTGACTTGTTTGGTCAATGACGTCACCAAGCATAAGCATCTAGCTTGTTGATATTCACATATCACCACCAAATGACAGCTTCCCCCCTGCCAGCTTGTTTGGTCAATGATGTCACCAAGCTCACCGCCTGGTTTGTCAACATTCAGAAACCAGCAGGGTAGCTGTCATTTAGTGACAGGAGTTTGGCAGGAGAGGATCATCGTGTCAAAGGGCGTTGTGATCAGGGGAGGACTGGGCCAGGGGGCAGGGGGGAAATTGCCCCCCGGGCCACTCTGATGCCCCATAAAAAGGCTGCGCTGCTTCTGCCACAGACATGCCTAAAGGATTCCTGGTGAAGAGAAGTAAAAAGTCCCCTTACACCTACCTACTGAGTGCGGGTTGAAGACAAGGACAGAGCACATGCCTCCCCCCAGCATGGATGGTGTAAACTGTGTCTGAGCAGAGGCCGGTTCCATGCCCCACTGGAGACTCTTCTGCCACCGGCCAGCCCTGACCGTGCTGTCACAGCTCCCCCAACAGCCCCCTGCTGGCCAGGTTGGGAACCCGGATTCAGCCAGTAAGTGGAGAGTGTCTGGAGCAGGACTTCAGCTTGGAATGGGGGTCAGGAGGTGGCTGAGAAGAGGGAGAGTGGGAGGGGGGCCGAGTCGCTGCACCATGGGCCTCTGGGTTGAATATCTGGGGGTCCCTTAATCTAAAATGGGCCTCCAGATTGCAATTATTCCCTCCTTCCTGTGCAGACCCTGTACAGGTATCCTTCAAATGTTGAGGGCCTGTGGCCTTGTATGGTTTGGGGGGGGGGGCTTTAGCTGCCCCTTCCTTTCCTATATAGCCAGGCTGCATACCCAGATAAGATATTAGATAAGATGCAGAGAAGCTGCATACATAGTATCTCCACCCAAAAACCCCACTTTAACCCATTTCCTCACCATTGGCTTACCTACAAGGATGAGCAAGCCAACAGCGGTGAAACGTTAAGTGCTGGGACAAGTGTTTGCAGCACCCTCTAGTGGGTGCTACTAGTAGTGAGAGAAGGTAAACTACGCTCTGGCTCATGTTACATGGTGAGTCAGGGTTACAAGAGTTCAGGGCTGGATGACTTATCCTGGCAGCTCTCTGGTGCCCCTGTTTCTAGAATGTTGGAGAATATTCTTAAATATATAGTGGTAGGAGGTTAGGAGGGGCTGCCTCAAATATTTATGGGCTCTCAGACACTCCCCAGAAGTGGGCCTGACAGGGGACAAGGAAACACATAAATAGACATAAGCCATGCCAGCAGGGGAGTCAGGTGGAGAATGGAGAAGCAATGCTGAGGAGAGGCTGTCGGTGGCCCTTGAGGGAACCTCACTGGAGGGGGGGGGGGGGTGGATACCTCGGGCTGGAGGTCAGGAGGCTGATCAAAAAAACGAAGAGATTTCCAGTCACAACTTACCAACCAGCCAGCAACATACCGAATTGACCTGTCTAACAGTATGCGTTAAAAACAGGGGTTTGGTTGCACACATTTGCAAATACATGCGTAAGCTGCAGGCCCCGACAAGGCACCCTGTGATCTGCAGTCCCTAACTCTACAATTTAAAGAGTCTCTACAATGAGAGCACATGCATTTAATGGGATAGATGGAGGACAGGTGACTAGAGGGAGCCCACCCCTCCTTAAAGGCACAGAGTCACACTGAACACCCAGCACATCGCACAATGGTGGCAAAGGCGGCAAGGCACTAAGACAAGTTATAGGTGGAGGCGGTGACCACTTTGTGAATTATTGATATCTATATTGAGCCAGGCAACGCATTGACACCTTTGCCGCCATTGTGCGATGTGCTGGGTGTTCAGTGTGACCCTGTGCCTTTAAGGAGGGGTGGGCTCCCTCTAGTCACCTGTCCTCCATCTATCCCATTAAATGCATGTGCTCTCATTGTGGAGACTCTTTAAATTGTAGAGTTAGGGACTGCAGATTACAGGGTGCCTTGCCGTGGCCTGCAGCTTACGCATGTATTTGCAAATGTGTGCAACCAAACCCCTGTTTTTAACGCATACTGTTAGACAGGTCAATTCGGTTGGTCGCTGGCTGGTTGGTAAGTTGTGACTGGAAATCTCTTCATTTTTTTTGATCTGCGTCCGCCCTTCCAGTGCTCCTTACCACTAAAACCAGTTATATGTGGAGGCGGTGACCACATGGAGGTCAGGAGGCTGGCCTGGAAGGATTCCACCACAGAAGGCAGTTGGAGAGGTTTAAGCCTTAGAGGCGGCAGAGAGAGCAAGGAGAGACAGTAAGTAGATCAACACGGTGCAGGGACAGACAAGGGAAGAGACCGCCAGCTGTAGCAGTGCTCTCTTGAAGACAGCGGTGTGCCAAGTCTTCATCCAACCTTGCCTTGGGGAGTCTCCATGTGTGTGTCAGTGGGGCAGGACAGGGCCAGAGAGCCAGTCAGTGGGACTGGGTAGAAAAGCTGCCAGGTGCAGCTGGTTGCAGGCAGGTGGGCTAGCATTCGGCAAGCATGTGGAACTGGGATCAGTGGCCACAGGAAGCAGAGGGAGATGTTTCATGCTGTTCACTCAAATTTTGCACTTTGCCAAAGGTATGGAGAGTTCCTGCCTGTAACGGGCCTTTGCTGAACTAGCAAAATGTTGCTACTTTGCTAAAGAGTGACTCAGCAGAAGCTGTACAAAGAGGAACCAAGTGTGTGCAGGAGGAAGGAAGAGGAGGAGTTTGTATATAGGGAGGAAGTTGTCCCTGAAGACCTGTTTGTTGTCACATCATGCATCCCATAACCTCTCATCCTATCCAAGTTATCATCCACTAATAAAACAACAAAACGAGCCTAAGACTGATTTTCTGTGTCCGGATAATAGAATAAAATGTGGTGTAACTGGCTGTGCAGCAGTGGGGAACCCCAACTTCAACATCTCCTGCGGGGGTAGTGCCACATGTTGTTTTTGGGTGGAGATACTATGAATGCAGTTGCTGAGTTGACAACCAGGATATTGGAGTGCAGCTTTTATCTTTCAGCATCTGGAAATCTAACAGGTCTTATTTTAGACACAGCAGTACATGCAGTACACACACTCACCACATGGAGCCAGACTAAAATATCTCAATTTGGATTCCAGATGATGATTACGGAAGATGGGAGAAGTTTCTGGATCGGATTAAGAAGGGCTGACGGAGCTTGGAAGTGGTGGGATGACAGCGTCCAGTGAGTATTGACTGTATGGACTGCCATTGGTAGAGATGGGTCGAACACCCCCCCCCCCCCGGGATCGGTTCACTCCAGAACTCCCAACATGTAAAAAGTTTGGACCAGAGCCGCAAACTTCATTAAAGTCCAGGGGACCCGAACTTGAACAATTAAAATTCCCCATTTTGAAGGCTTATATGCAAGTTATTGGCCATAAAAAGCCCATACTGCCTCAAACCACCCCCCCCCCCCATGTTGAAGGCATGTGGCTTGATACCTCCTCCCCCCCTTTCATGGCCTGCTGAGCTGCATGCTTGGATAAGGGTCTGGTATGGATTTTAGGGGGGGACCCCATGTCTTTCTTTTTTACATTTTGGCATGGAGTTCCCCTTAAAATCTATACCAGATCCAAAGGGCCCATTAAGGATTGGGGGAAGGGGACCCCACACCATTTTTTATTTCACATTTTTCTAATGCCAGCAATTTTTTCTTTTTCGCTTAGCTGTCAGCGGGAAAGCCCGTTGACAGCTGATGTCTCATTCATTGTTAAGGATGCAGTGGCTGATTTTCCTAGTCCGCTCCCTAACAACCAACTATTCACTATGCCCACAGGGTGTAGTGCATTGTGGGGCGTTCGGCGGGCGAACATCCTGCCCAGTGCCCTGCAAATTTGGGTGTTCGGGGCTTGGTTCATGCCGAACTTATGCTCAGATCGAACCGCTCGCCCAACACTAGTCATTGGTCAGTAGTGTATAAAGATGGAGAGTTTCCCACAGCTGGTGGGACTTTCACCGGAACGTTAATTGTGAGGTCACATCTGCAGTTTACTTGTTTTATTATATTTTCAGAATTATAGTTCACACGTTTACTAGGTTTGTAGATCTTCTCCTCAGAGTGCATTTACATCTTAGGCAGTGCAAACAGCATCCTTGCTGAATAAAGTAAATGAAAATAAATAAAAAAATGTTCAATAGCTCTCTGCAATACAAGGAGATTTTCTTGTGTTTTAACTCTTCAAAAACGTGCAGAAAAACACCCATTTACAGTGGGTACGGAAAGTATTCAGACCCCCTTAAATTTTTCACTCTTTGTTATATTGCAGCCATTTGCTAAAATCATTTAAGTTCATTCTTCTTCCTCATGAATGTACACATAGCACCCCATACTGACAGAAAAATACAGAATTGTTGACATTGTTGCAGATTTATTAAAAAAGAAAAACTGAAATATCACATGGTCCTAAGTATTCAGACCCTTTGCTGTGACACTCATATATTTAACTTTCCATTTCTTCTAATCATTCTTGAGATGGTTCTACACCTTCATTTGAGTCCAGCTGTGTTTGATTATACTGATTGGACTTGATTAGGAAAGCCACACACCTGTCTATATAAGACCTTCCAGATCACAATGTATGTCAGAGCAAATGAGAATCATGAGGTCAAAGGAACTGCCTGAAGAGCTCAGAGACAGAATTGTGGCAAGACACAGATCTGGCCAAGGTTACAAAAAGATTTCTGCTGCACTTAAGGTTCCTAAGAGCACAGTGGCCTCCATAATCCTCAAATGGAAGACGTTTGGGACGACCAGAACCCTTCCTAGAGCTGGCCGTCCGGCCAAACTGAGCTATCGGGGGAGAAGAGCCTTGGTGAGAGAGGTAAAGAAGAACCCAAAGATCACTGTGGCTGAGCTCCAGAGATGCAGTCAGGAGATGGGAGAAAGTTGTAGAAAGTCAACCATCACTGCAGCCCTCCACCAGTCGGGGCTTTATGGCAGAGTGGCCCGACGGAAGCCTCTCCTCAGTGTAAGACACATGAAAGCCCGCATGGAGTTTGCTAAAAAACACCTGAAGGACTCCAAGATGGTGAGAAATAAGATTCTCTGGTCTGATGAGACCAAAATAGAACTTTTTGGCCTTAATTCTAAGCGGTATGTGTGGAGAAAACCAGGCACTGCTCATCACCTGTCCAATACAGTCCCAACAGTGAAGCATGGTGGTGGCAGCATCATGCTGTGGGGGTGTTTTTCAGCTGCAGGGACAGGACGACTGGTTGCAATCGAGGGAAAGATGAATGCGGCCAAGTACAGGGATATCCTGGACAAAAACCTTCTCCAGAGTGCTATGGACCTCAGACTGGGCCGAAGGTTTACCTTCCAACAAGACAATGACCCTAAGCACACAGCTAAAATAACGAAGGAGTGGCTTCACAACAACTCCGTGACTGTTCTTGAATGGCCCAGCCAGAGCCCTGACTTAAACCCAATTGAGCATCTCTGGAGAGACCTAAAAATGGCTGTCCACCAACGTTTACCATCCAACCTGACAGAACTGGAGAGGATCTGCAAGGAGGAATGGCAGAGGATCCCCAAATCCAGGTGTGAAAGACTTGTTGCATCTTTCCCAAAAAGACTCCTGGCTGTATTAGATCAAAAGGGGGCTTCTACTAAATACTGAGCAAAGGGTCTGAATACTTAGGACCATGTGATATTTCAGTTTTTCTTTTTTAATAAATCTGCAACAATGTCAACAATTCTGTGTTTTTCTGTCAGTATGGGGTGCTATGTGTACATTCATGAGGAAGAAGAATGAACTTAAATGATTTTAGCAAATGGCTGCAATATAACAAAGAGTGAAAAATTTAAGGGGGTCTGAATACTTTCCGTACCCACTGTATCTACCAGAAATACAGTGAGCTTAATAAATCCTCTTGGGGAAGACAGCACAGTGCCTCTGCTGCACTGATATGCTAAGCAGTGGTATCAGCCCTGCCCAGGTCTCCTTGCTTTATTGGAGAACACCATCCTCTATATTATAGAGATGAGGAGAGGGGAAGGGGTTCTGTAGTTCTAATCACTACCTGTCCCAGTGTTACGATATAAGCAAAAGCAGGTGTAACCAGATCTCTGTAACTGGACAAAGGGAACTGGACAAAACTAAGCATATTTATAGGAGGATTTAATAACACAGCAAGACCATCCAACAACACCAACAGTAGACAAGTAACATTAGTGAAACCCCATGACAGGTGTAAAGCCAGTGTAAAACTACTGAACTGTCACGATCAGGGGTCAGGCTGAAAGACCAGTTTCTATAGCAGTGGAAGCTCACACAGGAACCAGCAGGATAGGAACACAGGCAGGTCACCCTGGCAGATGATGCAGGCTTACTTGAGGTGTGGAATCTAAGTACTAACCGGTGTTCACCAGAGCTCCTGATGGTGGAGATGGACTTTGCTGTGTGTTAGAACCAGGTCGCGGTCCTCAGGATCCCCCACCAGAAGGTGAGCAAGCCAGGGTCCAGCAGCAGATATAGCAGGTAGGGATCAAGCTGTATTGTAGTCGAGGAACAAGCCAAAGGTCGGTAATGAATAGTTTCAGGTTGGAATTAAGCAGAAGCGTAGTCGAGGAGCAAGCCAAATGTCATTAACGAATGGTAGCGAAGATACAGACAGCAGCAGGAGAGACAAAAGCGGGTATTAGCTGGAGAAGGCAAAATATTCTTACAACCAGGAAGTGCAGAGACATGGCTTACATCAGGAAGTTCATGGGAGGAGGAAAGAATTCAAGGTTCATGGCAACTAAGATTCACAGCAGGATCATTCAAGGAATTGTTCAAGGAAATGTCCAGCAAGCTGTCCAGCATTCCAGGTGACTCAGCAAGCAAGCATTGCCAGACACAACAGAGGTCCAAGGTTCAAGCCCAGGTCCTGACACTAACAAACTACTTATGATATAATATTTATAGAGCAAGGGAAGAGATTGGGTAAGGAGCAGTGGTTAAGACAGGTCAGGAAGGGGACCAGGCTGGGATACAAAGTGAACAGCTACAAGGAAGCATGGATCAGGATGTTTGACACACAGGGTAAGCTCTCTGGAATGCTTGAGAAGGGGCTAAATACCCTCCCAACAGCCATCATCAGGCCATCATCAGCCATCATCAGGTGCATACTAATTGCTGGGACCTGCTGGCTGCTAGGAAATATCTGCTGGTGGACTTCGGAACTGAGGAGTACAGCAGCGGGCGATCCATTTGCTGACACTGTGTCAAGTAGTAAGATAAGGAAACATTCAGCTCATCAGACTGTATACTGTATAATCAGATAGGAGAAGAATTTTATGTTCATAGACCCTTCCAAATGGACCCTGACAGGGGGGGGACAAGTGAAAAATCATCCTAACGGATTGCTCTTGTTTTTGCCCATGAACTGAACTTTGTGAAAGGAGACTAAAGACCTTTCTATACCATCACCTCCAAAGGCAGCATTGTACGTATGCAATTACCATCATCTAGTAGATTAAGGGCTGGGGAACATAGACTTTTGTTTACATCAGAACTGATTTTCTCCCTTTATAAGTCAAGGCAAATGCAAAAGCAGCTAAAAGCAGCTTTGAAGGCCAACCGTACTTGTGAAGGAACTCAAAGTATTCTCAAATGCAAATCTATCGAAATCACTAATTTAGCTATCCTCATAAACCCTGTGATTGGACACCTGGAAGAATGGAGAGCCCATTACAAACAGCCACCTCTCTACTGGGTGTAAACCAAGTGACTCTACTGTCTGGGTAACCTCTGTTAATGGTGGGCTTCTTGTTTCTAAGACAAAATTGGGTTTATTGCCTATTGCTTCATTTCCTAAATTTTTGGTTTGGTTGGTAAAGGTTCCAGAACCATAACCACTTTAAGACCCGGACTTTTTTTTTTTTTACTTTATTGAAGAATAGTTCTTAAAAGGTACCAAAAGTACAAGATATAAGACAATCTGTATGTCATATAGGTGATACAGAGGAAATAGTTTCTGAACAGAACAATATAACTGACATACATAAAAGGGCCTAGTGAGGGACAATGGGATGGTCACCCCATATGGGAACATACTGTGACCAGCCCATCTCCGTTAGTCCGGCACCAGCATAGATGTTGAGCCAAGAGGATATTATGTGGGGGGGGGGGGGGTGGAGCCATGTCACATTATAATTAGACACTGAGTGGTGGGGAAGGGGTGAAGGAGTTCGTCAGGACTAAAAATTAGGGGTGGACTAATTTATGATGGGTCCTTTAGGACTCAATAGGAAGGAGAGCATGAGGTCTGGACGGCTGATAAGGCATTATTTGGAATGTTAGATTCTTGCCATAGTGATGGGTGTTCCAGCTTAAGCAGGTAGGTGAGTAAGGATTACAGAAGGATACCAGGATGAGGGTGTTGGGTCATTGGTGTGTTGATAGAGAGATTAGCTAATGGTAAAACTTCTGCTGTCTTAGATCCATGGTTCCCAGTTCTTCTTGAAGGTTGGGATTGTTAGGTTTGCTTTGGCAAACAAGAACTCCATTAGGAAGTGATTGATGAGGGTCCGTACCACTTCATTCAGAGAAGGGGAGGCTTTCTGTTTCCAGTTGCGAGCAAGTGCTAGTCTGTCTGCTATGAGGACATGGTAGATGAATGGTCTAAGGCAGGGCTGGGGAACCTACAGCCTGCGGGCCATATGCATCTGATCCGGCCCTGCCATTGGGCTGCCTCCGGGGGGGAAGGGGAGGGGGAGCATTGATGGGGGGCACTAATCATTCTGCATTGATGGGGGCACTAATCACTCTGCATTGATGGGGCAATAATCACTCTGCATTGATTGGGGCACTAATTACTCTGCATTGATGGGGGCACTCATAACTCTGCATTGATAGGGGCACTAATCACTCTGCATTAAGGGGGGCAAACCTGGAAAACCAGTTGCCAGTAGCAACATCATCAATACCAGCTAACATCACACACCTCACCAAAGAGAAGCAGTTGCAGCCATCACATTAGGGGTGAGTTAATTAAATGTTTGACAAAATATAACAGGCACATTTTTAAGATGATAATTTTTTACGGCTTCCGAATGATTTTAAAAATACCCAAATGGCCCTCGGCAGAAAAAAGGTTCCCCATCCCTGGTCTAAGGTCAGGAGAGAACTCAGTAATGCCTATTCCCAGTAAAGCCATTTGTGGTTTGAGTGTGATCTTGCAGGATGTCACGGAGGATATAAGCTGTGCTGCTGCTGACCAATAAGAGGAGATAGTTGGACAGTCCCACCAAACGTGATCATGAGTGCCAATTTGATCGCATTATCTCTAGCATTGTGAAGTATTTGGGAAGATGGCGGTGGGTCTGGACGGTGTATAGTACCGTTTGTGGAAGATTTTTATTTGAGATTGCCAGTGGGAGAGTGGGAGAGAGTTTTAGAGGAAGCTGTAGAGTGGTGTACCATTGTTGAAAGGGGATGGAAAAGTGCAGTTGTTGTTCCCAGTATAGCATAGCAGAGGACTTGCCTTGTGTGGCTTGACTAGTGAGCAAATGGTAAAAGTAAGAAATCCCCTTCTGAAGTGAGAAGACCCCGGACTTTTCTGACACTTTTTGTTTACATGTAAAATTCAGTATTTTATGCAGGAATAAAATGGGGGGTTTTGCAAATTTTTTATGTCACATGATATTTGCGCAGTGTTTTTTCACCAATATTTTGGAATACAGTACACTTTAATTAATTTAAACGCACACAAACACAGAATAATACAGGCGGTCCCCAGGTTACAGACAAGATGGGGACTGTGGGTTTCTTCTTAAGTTGAATTGGTTTGCAAGTCAGAACAGGCACATTTTTTTAAATGTAGCTCCAGCCAAAAAACTAATTTTTACATTTTTTGGATAGCATAGGGAAGGGTGATTTGTTTTACTGCCTGTGCCCCTGTGCAGAAGATTTCACCTCATTTTCTGTCCCTATGATAATTGGATTATGAAAATTTTGGGTTGTTGTGAAAACAAGAATTGGTGACAAAAACTGGAGACGCAGTTTTCCCATAGTGACATGAGAGCATCACACGGTTGCTGCAGATTTGTCGGCTGCACATCCATGGTGCCAATCATGGCATAGGGAGTGAAGCCACCGCATCTGGGTTCACAAGGGTTCTACTTTTAGAAAACTTGGTAAACATAATTAGATGGAGATAGGCCACACCTCCTGATCTTTGGGAGAGGTCCCAAACCCTGAATCTAATCCTCCTCAGTCTCTGTACTGGCAAGAACCCTAATTCCTAATCCTAACCCTCTAACTAACCTTAACCCTAACCCCCTAACCCTAACCTCCCTCACCTTCTAACTAACCGTAACCCTAACCCCCTAACCCTTTAACTAACCATAACCCTCTAACTAACTCTAACCCTAACCCCCCTCACCTTCTAACTAACCGGTACCCTAACCTCCTAACCCTAACCCTTTAACTAACCATAACCCTAACCCTCCAACTAACCTTAACCCTAACCCCCTAACCCCCTTAACCCTCTAACTAACCGTAACCCTAACCCCCTAACCATAACACTTTAACTAACCATAACCCTAACCCTCTAACTAACCCTAAACCCTAACCCCCTCAACCTTCTAACTAACCCTAACTACCCTAACCCTCTAACTAACCCTCTAACTAACCCTCTAACTAACCCTAACCCTTTAACTAACCATAACCCCTAACCCCCTTAACCTTCTAACTAACCCTAACTACCCTAACCCTCTAACTAACCCTAACCCCCCTCACCTTCTAACTAACCGTAACCCTAACCCTTTAACTAACCATAACCCTAACCCTCTAACTAACTGTAACCCTAACCCCCTCAACCTTCTAACTAACCCTAACCCTCTAACTAACCCTAACCCCTAACCCTTTAACTAACCATAACCCTAACCCTCTAACTAACTGTAACCCTAACCCCCTTAACCTTATAACTAACCCTAACTACCCTAACCCTCTAACCCTAACCCCCTAACCCCTCTCACCTTCTAACTACCCTAACCCTCTAACTAACCCTAACCCCTAACCCTAAACCTCTAACTAATCCTAACCCCTAACCCTTACCCTTTAACTAACCCTAACCCCCTTAACCTTCTAACTAACCCTTACTCCCCTAACCATCTAACTAACCTTCACCTTAACTCTTCCAGGATAGAATTTCTATTCCTAGGTGTAGATTTCCTCTCACTTCCCGTTGTCTCCTTGTGTTTGTAAGTGGGAGTCATCTGTAAGTCAAATTTCTGTAACCCGGGGACCCCCCTGTACCCATCTTTTTTTTTGTTTAATTGAAAAAAAAATGGCGTTATACTAAGTAAATAGATACCGAACATGTCATACTTTAAAATTGTCCATGCACGTGGAAGGGCGCCAAGCTACGGTATTTAAAAATCACTATAGGCAAAACTTTAAAAGCCTTTTCAGGTTACCAGTTTACAGTTACACTGGAGTTCTGGTGCTAGAATTATTGCTCCCATTCTAACGTTCGTGGCGATACCTCACATGTGTGGTGCGATCGCCGTTTATGGCATAATTCCAACGTGTGCATTTGCCTTTGCGCGCGAGAGCGAGGGGAAGGGGTGCTTTAAAAAAAAAAAATGTTCATGCTAATACTTTTTTAATTTATTTATTTTTATTTATATATTGTTTCCTTACATTTTTTTATCACTTGTATTGCTGTATTTATATATTGTTTCCTTACATTTTTTATCACTTGTATTGCTGTCACAAGGAATGTAAACATCCCTTGTGACAGCAATGGGCAGTGACAGGTACCCTTTAATGGAAAGATCTGGGGCTTATTAGACCCCCCAATGTCTCCTCTGCCCTTACAAGAATCTGATCAAACCAAGATTGGTGTGTTCAGATGGTTTCACAGTTTAAAAGCGGCTCTGCTTACATCAGGAGAAACCGGAAGTGACAAAATACTAGGCGCCTCCCATTTCCTATTGCATAGAGATGATCAGGGACCGTCTGGTCCTCAGTCAGCTCTATGGTGAGCCAGCAGAACTGCTGACTTAATTTCAGGCCCACCAATGGGATGGTAGAGCCTGGAGAGGCACTAGTGGGTGGCAGGAGGGGGGAACCCCTCCCACTGCCTGTAAAAGAAATCCAGCAGCTAATTAGCCTCTAGAATTTCTTTTACAAAATACACCGGGATCATTCCTGTAACTGTAGAGGCGTCTTCTCTGTATACCATGTGAAATCACCAACATATATGTATGTTAAGTGGTCTTCAAGAGATGTGGGCCAACCTTGACCACTGAGACTTTTCTTCCCTGAGCCCAGGGCAGTGATAGCAAATTTTGGCACCCCAGATGTTGTGGAACTAAATTTCCCATGAACTACATAGAACTACACCGCAGAGTGCATGAGCATCATGGGACATGTAGTTCCAAAACATCTGGGGTGCCAAGGTTCACCATCACTGGCCTAGGGCTTCGGAAATCATTTCATTAAATGATGTTCCAACATCTCATTGTTTCATTGTTTCAATTTTACTCCCAATCCAGTCCAATCTCAGCCCTCCCAGCAGAGCAGGGTACAATGTTTGGATCATGTGACTTTTTTTGCTGAGTTTTGTGTAGGAGATCCCAGGGATCGGGTTGGATTTAGGTCTATCAGCCATAACTAAAGCTGAGAAATCCATTGTCCCTTCACAAATGATAAATACACTTTGTAACATTTTCCTATCACATTACAGAGAGATAATGTTTTCTTCTTATAGGACGGATTTCCAGTCCAGTACATTAGACTGGTGTGCCAAGGCCTCGCCTACACTGCAGAGTCAGCCCTGCGCTAAACACCTGCCCTGGATCTGCCAGAAAAAAGGGCAGAAATGTAGATTGGAGGAGGAGGATCTCCGCTGTGTCGGGGAGAAGATAGGAGTCCTTGGAGAGAAGATTCAGGAACTGTCCCCACCGTAGCAGCCCATGCCCCCCTCTTCCCTAACAACTTCTGTCCCCAGCATTCATTCCCTAACAACTTCTGTCCCCAGCATTCATTCCCTGACAACTTCTATCCCCAGCATTCCTTCCCTGACAACTTCTGTCCCCAGCATTCCTTCCCTGACAACTTCTGTCCCCAGCATTCCTTCCCTGACAACTTCTGTCCCCAGCATTTCTTCCCTGACAACTTCTGTCCCCAGCATTCCTTCCCTGACAACTTCTATACTTCTATCCCCAGCATTCCTTCCCTGACAACTTCTGTCCTCAGCATTCCATCCCTGGCAACTTCTGTCCCCAGCATTCCTTCCCTGACAACTTCTATCCCCAGCATTCCTTCCCTGACAACTTCTGTCCCCAGCATTCCATCCCTGACAACTTCTGTCCCCAGCATTCCTTCCCTGACAACTTCTATACTTCTATCCCCAGAATTCCTTCCCTGACAACTTCTGTCCTCAGCATTCCTTCCCTGACAACTTCTGTCCTCAGCATTCCTTCCCTGACAACTTCTGTCCCCAGCATTCCATCCCTGACAACTTCTGTCCCCAGCATTCCTTCCATGACAACTTCTATACTTCTATCCCCAGAATTCCTTCCCTGACAACTTCTGTCCTCAGCATTCCTTCCCTGACAACTTCTGTCCTCAGCATTCCTTCCCTGACAACTTCTGTCCTCAGCATTCCTTCCCTGACAACTTCTGTCCCCAGCATTCCATCCCTGACAACTTCTGTCCCCAGCATTCCTTCCCTGACAACTTCTATCCCCAGCATTCCTTCCCTGACAACTTCTGTCCTCAGCATTCCATCCCTGACAACTTCTGTCCCCAGCATTCCTTCCCTGACAACTTCTGTCCCCAGCATTCCTTCCCTGACAACTTCTGTCCCCAGCATTCCTTCCCTGACAACTTCTATCCCCAGCATTCCATCCCTGACAACTTCTGTCCCCAGCATTCCTTCCCTGACAACTTCTGTCCCCAGCATTCCTTCCCTGACAACTTCTGTCCCCAGCATTCCTTCCCTGACAACTTCTATCCCCAGCATTCCATCCCTGACAACTTCTGTCCTCAGCATTTCTTCCCTGACAACTTCTATACTTCTATCCCCAGCATTCCTTCCCTGACAACTTCTATCCCCAGCATTCCATCCCTGACAACTTCTATCCCCAGCATTACTTCCCTGACAACTTCTATCCCCAGCATTCCTTCCCTGACAACTTCTATCCCCAGCATTCCTTCCCTGACAACTTCTATCCCCAGCATTCCTTCCCTTACAACTTCTATCCCCAGCATTCCATCCCTGACAACTTCTGTCCCCAGCATTCCTTCCCTGACAACTTCTGTCCCCAGCATTCCTTCCCTGACAACTTCTATCCCCAGCATTCCATCCCTGACAACTTCTGTCCCCAGCATTCCTTCCCTGACAACTTCTGTCCCCAGCATTCCTTCCCTGACAACTTCTATCCCCAGCATTCCATCCCTGACAACTTTTGTCCTCAGCATTTCTTCCCTGACAACTTCTATACTTCTGTCCCCAGCATTCCTTCCCTGACAACTTCTGTCCCCAGCATTCCTTCCCTGACAACTTCTGTCCCCAGCATTCCTTCCCTGACAACTTCTATCCCCAGCATTCCTTCCCTGACAACTTCTGTCCCCAGCATTCCATCCCTGACAACTTTTGTCCTCAGCATTTCTTCCCTGACAACTTCTATACTTCTGTCCCCAGCATTCCTTCCCTGACAACTTCTGTCCCCAGCATTCCTTCCCTGACAACTTCTGTCCTCAGCATTTCTTCCCTGACAACTTCTATACTTCTATCCCCAGCATTCCATCCCTGACAACTTCTGTCCCCAGCATTCCATCCCTGACAACTTTTGTCCTCAGCATTTCTTCCCTGACAACTTCTATACTTCTGTCCCCAGCATTCCTTCCCTGACAACTTCTGTCCCCAGCATTCCTTCCCTGACAACTTCTGTCCTCAGCATTTCTTCCCTGACAACTTCTATACTTCTATCCCCAGCATTCCATCCCTGACAACTTCTATCCCCAGCATTCCTTCCCTTACAACTTCTATCCCCAGCATTCCTTCCCTGACAACTTCTATCCCCAGCATTCCTTCCCTGACAACTTCTGTCCTCAGCATTCCTTCCCTGACAACTTCTGTCCTCAGCATTCCTTCCCTGACAACTTCTATCCCCAGCATTCCTTCCCTGACAACTTCTGTCCTCAGCATTCCTTCCCTGACAACTTCTGTCCTCAGCATTCCATCCCTGACAACTTCTGTCCCCAGCATTCCTTCCATGACAACTTCTATACTTCTATCCCCAGAATTCCTTCCCTGACAACTTCTGTCCCCAACATTCCATCCCTGGCAACTTCTATCCCCAGCATTCCATCCCTGACAACTTCTGTCCTCAGCATTCCTTCCCTGACAACTTCTGTCCTCAGCATTCCATCCCTGACAACTTCTGTCCCCAGCATTCCTTCCATGACAACTTCTATACTTCTATCCCCAGAATTCCTTCCCTGACAACTTCTGTCCCCAGCATTCCTTCCCTGACAACTTCTATCCCCAGCATTCCATCCCTGACAACTTCTGTCCCCAGCATTCCTTCCCTGACAACTTCTATCCCCAGCATTCCTTCCCTGACAACTTCTATCCCCAGCATTCCTTCCCTGACAACTTCTATCCCCAGCATTCCTTCCCTGACAACTTCTGTCCCCAGCATTCCTTCCCTTACAACTTCTATCCCCAGCATTCCTTCCCTGACAACTTCTATCCCCAGCATTCCTTCCCTGACAACTTCTATCCCCAGCATTCCATCCCTGACAACTTCTATCCCCAGCATTCCATCCCTGACATCTTCTATCCCCAGCATTCCTTCCCTGACAACTTCTATCCCCAGCATTCCATCCCTGACAACTTCTATCCCCAGCATTCCTTCCCCGACAACTTCTATCCCCAGCATTCCATCCCTGACAACTTCTATCCCCAGCATTCCTTCCCTGACAACTTCTGTCCCCAGCATTCCTTCCCTGACAACTTCTATACTTCTATCCCCAGCATTCCTTCCCTGACAACTTCTGTCCTCAGCATTCCTTCCCTGACAACTTCTATCCCCAGCATTCCTTCCCTGACATCTTCTATCCCCAGCATTCCATCCCTGACATCTTCTATCCCCAGCATTCCTTCCCTGACATCTTCTATCCCCAGCATTCCATCCCTGACATCTTCTATCCCCAGCATTCCTTCCCTGACATCTTCTATCCCCAGCATTCCTTCCCTGACAACTTCTATCCCCAGCATTCCTTCCCTGACAACTTCTGTCCTCAGCATTCCTTCCCTGACAACTTCTGTCCTCAGCATTCCTTCCCTGACAACTTCTGTCCCCAGCATTCCTTCCCTGACAACTTCTGTCCCCAGCATTCCTTCCCTGACAACTTCTGTCCCCAGCATTCCTTCCCCGACAACTTTTGTATCTTCCACATTCATTTTGTATATTCATTGGTCTGGGTGGATTCAAAATATTTTGCAGTTTTTGCGGAATTTTTATATATACATTATCTCACAAAAGTAAGTACACCTCTCACATTTTTGTGAATATTTTATTCTATCTTTTCATGTGACAACACTGAAGAAATGACACTTTGCAACAATGTAAAGTAGTGAGTGTACAGCTTGTATAACAGTGTAAATTTGCTGTCCCCTCAAAATAACTCAACACACAGCCATTAATGTCTAAACCGCTGGCAACAAAAGTGAGTACACCCCTAAGTGAAAATGTCCAAATTGGGCCCAAAGTGTCAGAATTTTGCGTGGCCACCATTATTTTCCAGCACTGCCTTAACCCTCTTGGGCATGGAGTTCACCAGAGCTTCACAGGTTGGCACTGGAATCCTCTTCCACTCCTCCATGATGACATCACAGAGTTGGTGGATGTTAGAGATCTTGCACTCCTCCACCTTCCATTTGAGGATGACCCACAGATGCTCAATAGGGTTTAGGTCTGGAGACATGCTTGACCAGTCCATCACCTTTAACCTCAGCTTCTTTATCAAGGCAGTGGTCATCTTGGAGGTGTTTAGGGGTCATTATCATGTTGGAATACTGCCCTGTGGCCCAGTCTCTGAAGGGAGGGGATCAGGCTCTGCTTCAGTATGTCACAGTACATGTTGGCATTCATGGTTCCCTCAATGAACTGTAGCTCCCCAGTGCCGGCAGCACTCATGCAGCCCCAGACCATGACACTCCCACCACCATTCTTGACTGTAGGAAGACACACTTGTCTTTGTACTCCTCACCTGGTTGTCGCCACACACGCTTGACACCATCTGAACCAAATAAGTTTATCTTGGTCTCATCAGAGCACAGGAGATGGTTCCAGTAATCCATGTCCTTAGTCTGCTTGTCTTCAGAAAACTGTTTGCAGGCTTTCTTGTGCATCATCTTTAGAAGAAGCTTCCTTCTGGGATGACAGCCATGCAGACCAATTTGATGCAGTGTGCGTTGTATGGTCTGAGCACTGACAGGCTGAACCCCCACCCCTTCAACCTCTGCAGCAATGCTGGCAGCACTGATACATGTCCAAGGTTCTCCAAAACCGAGCTGTAAATTTAACTCCCCCTGTCAGAGACAATGTGTGAAGGCATCCCATGGAGACGAAAGATTTCCTTGATGAAAGTTATGGCAAGACTGGTAGCTGTAGGTAGACCTGGGAGATAAAAAAGGGAAGAGATAAGGTGCTGCGCTGAATAATAAGATCTGGTAAGTGATATACCCTAATGAATATCACAAATGTGGGTGCCCCCAAAGCACCTTGTCCCCATGTTGATGGGGACAAGGGTCTCTTACCGACAACCCTGGGCTGTGGTTGTGGAGGTTTGTGGGTGGGGGGCTTATCAGAATCTGGAAGCCCCCTTTAACAAGGGGGCCCCCAAATCCCCCCCCATGTGAATGTATATCGGGTACATCGTACCCCTACCCATTCACCAAAAAAGTGTACAAAAAAAATAAAGACAAAAGCCAGTTTTTGACAAGTCCTTTATTAAAAAAAAATAATAAATAGTGTCCATCAATGTAAATCCATCGTCAATCACGTCGCCTGCCGCACCCGAAAAATAGAAAAAAAAAGAAGCGTTTGCCTCTTCAGACGCTTCCCACATAATGAGCTGTTTGAGTTTGACAGCTCTTTTATAAGAATCTGACATCACGAGCGCCTCATAATGCACTGCTCAGGTGCAGTGAATAAATTACTGACTTCACGTCAGAAGGGGTGGGGACATCACCCTATAAAAGAGCTGTCACAGCTCTAGCAGCTCATTAGCCAGAGACGTCTGAAGTGGCGGGAGCGTTTTTTTTTTTTTCTTTTCTATTTTTCGGGTGTGGCGGTGGGGCGAATTTCCTGTGAACAGCCCCATTTGTTTGTGTGTTTAGCGAACACACGAATGCCCAATGTTCGAGTCAAACTTACGTTTGACTCGAACTCGAAGCTCATCCCTACTCATTATTCCATGTGAGTTTAGCGGTCAGTGTATGGAATTGAACTGCGTATTGGCCGACTGTCATTCCTTGCTGACAAAGACGAAGGAGGGCCCCACCAGCAGAAGGCGCTCTGCCAGGCTCATCAAAAACTTTCTGGAATGCATCCAAAAACGCATGGAGGTCGGAGGTAATAAGATCTTGTCGGTCCCAAAGTGGGGACGCCCAAGCAAGGGCATCAACAGAAAGGAGAGAGCAAGCAAGGGCATCAACAGAAAGGAGAGAGATGATATATGCCACTTTGGAGTGATGTGCTGGAAAATGGTGGCTGGAAAGTTCAAAGTGGATAGAACACTGATTATTGAAGCCACGACAAGCCTTAGGGTCACCAGAAAAACAAGGTGGTGGTGGCAAACACAGGCATGGATTGAAGAAGTCAAGGTTACAGCGGCTTACAGACGATCCAGGCGGGAGGTAAAATCCTGTAAAAACAGCATTATTCACTCCTGATTAGCCTGCTGGGAGTTAAGCCTCTGAGCTAGGTTTTGCATTTGGCCCTCGGCCGGTGACCGACTCTCCTTGGAGCTCATGGCTTGAGCAAACTGTCACGATTCTATGGGTGTAAGCCCACAGGTGAGCAGGTGACACAGGATCCCCCCAGGGCGTGAAATCTAAGGGCCAGCCGGTGTTCTGCCAGGGACCCCCTTACGGGAGTTTGGACTTAGCTGCGTGCTGACCCCAGGTCACGACCCCCAGGCATAGGCGTGCGCACAGGGTGTGCCAAGGCACACCCTTATCAACCTGTGCAGTGCCGATTCCCCCAGCTTCTTGGCGCCACTTGTTTCCCCCCTGTAGTGCTGCCAGCTTCCCTCCTGCGGGAGATGTTTCAGGATGGAGGAATGAATGAACACAGTGAGTGATCTTTACAAATCACTCCTGTGTTCATTCTTAACCGCTTTACCACCGCCCACAGTAATATTACTGCGGCAGAGTGGCTCGTTATCGTCTGACGACGTAGTACTACGTCGTCAGACACTCCCCCTTCTGGGCGGCGCTTGCGCGCCGCCGGAGGCTCGCTCCCGCTGTTTTCATTCACAGCGGGAGTCGGGCCAGGGGAGGAGCAGCGGCGATCTAGTGTGGAGATCCGCCCGCCTGTGTAAACACAAGCGGGCGGATCTCCATAGTGACAGGGAGTGACAGATCGGACTGTTCAGCATAGGTGGACATCCGATCTGTCCATGACTCACTCAGTCACCTCCCCCCCTACACGTCAGTAAGCACCAGGCATACATTAACCCCTCCCTCTCCAATAAAATTAACCCCTTCCCTGCCAGTGTCATTTTTACAGTAACAGTGCATATATATAGCACTAATTACTGCAGTAATGTCACTGGTACCCCCAAAAGTGTCAAAAATGTCAGTCAAGGGTCTGATCTGTCCGCCGCAATGTCGCAGTCCCGCAAAAAAATCGCAGATCGCCGCCATTACGCGTTAAAAAAAAAAACACCAAAAATGACAGAAATCTTTCCCTTTGTTAGTAAACGCAATAACTTTTGCGCAAACCAATCAAAATACGCTTATTGCGATTTTTTTTACCAAACATAGGTAGCAGAAAACAAATTGGCCAAAAATTTTTAAAAAAATTGGTTTTTACATCTTTTTTGGGGGGAAATTTATATAAAAAAATGTTAAAAATATTGTTATTTTTTCAAAATAAACGCTCTTTTTTTGTTTATAGCACAAAAAGTAAAAATCGCACAGGTGATCAAATACCACCAAAAGAAAGCTCTGTTTGTGGGAAAAAAAGGACGTAAATTTCGTTTCGGTACGGCGTCGCACGACCGCGCAATTGTCAGTTGAAGTCGCACAGCGCCGAATCGCAAAAAGTGGCCTGGACGGAAGACAGCAAAATCCTCCGGTGGTAAAGTGGTTAACTGAAGTATAATAAACTATTTACTGTGCTTCCGTTTGTAAATAAACAGTTAGCCGCTCAACACAGAGCACTTCCCATTCATTCACTGTGCAGTGCAGCTGAGGCTGCAGAGAAAAGGGACTGGGGAAGCTCTGTCCTCAGTCCCTTTCTCTCTGTTTAGACCTTTGATATTTCTCCAAAGCCCCCAAAGGGAGCTCCTAAAAAAATTGTAAAAAACATAATAAAAATAAACACTACTGACACCATCCACTGCGCTACTGACACCAATCTCTGCTCTGCTGACACCGTCCACTGCTCTGCTGATATGCATGCATATGTATTTGTGCTCTGGGGTGCACACCCTAATTCAATAGCCTGCGCACAGCAATGCCCCCAGGTTCACCCTGCTTGCAGGGAGAGTTTCAAAGACACAGTGCAGGCACAGATGGATGGATAGATAGAGCAAAAGGAGAGCTGGATAAAGAGCCAAGGTCAGCGCAGGTAGCAGACAAACTTAATCAGGAGAACTAGCCGAGTCGGTACACAAGAGATCCATCCACGAGAAGTCAGGTAGGAAGGAAAGCACGGAAGGGGCTCAGGAACAAGTGTTGCTCAAGCAACCAGAAACTGGTCTGAGTGAGTGGGATTTAAATAGGGAGACAAATGGGAGGCTGGACAGGAAGTAGCTAGAAGGAAGGTATATTAACCATCATGTGAAGCGGTTGACACCCATAGCTGCTAAGTCAGTGCAGCAAGAGCAGAGCACAGGCTTGTGGAACCACAGGTGCCAGCAGACCTACAGCAGCAAAAGGTAAAAACTGTGTGCTGCTCCGCAGCTAATATGTGCCAATACCTCTATTTCCCAAACACAACCTTTGCATATGATGCTGACCATGTGCACTCAACTTCTTTGGTTGACCATGGCGAGGCCCGTTCTGAGTGGAACCTGTCCTGTTAAACTGCTGTTTTGTCTTGGCCACCGTGCTGCAGCTCAGTTTCAGGGTCTTGGCAATCTTCTTATAGCCTAGGCCATCTTTATGTAGAGCAACAATTCTTTTCTTCAGATCCTCAGAGAGTTCTTTGCCATGAGGTGCCATGTTGAACTTCCAGTGACCAGTATGAGAGAGTGAGAGCGATAACACCAAATCTAACACACCTGCTTCCCATTCACACCTGAGACCTTGTAACATTAACGAGTCACATGACACCGGGGAGGGGAAATGGCTAATTGGGCCCAATTTGGATATTTTCACTTAGGGGTGTTCTCACTTTTGTTGCCAGCGGTTTACACATTAATGGCTGTGTGTTGAGTTTTTTTGAGGGGACAGCAAATTTACACTGTTATACAAGCTGTACACTCACTACTTTACATTGTAGCAAAGTGTCATTTCTTCAGTGTTGTCACATGAAAAGATAGAATAAAATATTTACAAAAATGTGAGGGGTGTACTGACTTTTGTGAGATACTGTGTGTTTGTTGTATATGATGTTCTTTTGACGTCTTTTTTGATTTCTGTGCACCACTTTACGCAAATACCCCTGAAGTATGTCAGATTGTTTCTTTCTCATTGTTGTAACCTATAAACGCTTTAATAAAAATACAATTATAGAACTCACATGTAGCAGGTGCCAAAGGGAGCACGGGGATCTCATACACCTCCTATGGTGCTGCCCCAAATTGCATTGATATTGGACTGGGGTTGTTAATACTTTAAATAGTGTATTTAGCGTCACCCTATCGATAGATTCTAAATAATGTCTTCTGGGCATCTTCAGGCCATAGATCTCCAGGATTTCACGAAAGAGCCGAGGCCATTTTGCGATTGCTTTTTCAAGCTCGTAGAGTCATTCTTTTGCCACTGGAAGTCTGATATACTGCCCACCATTAGTGAATGGATTAAACAGATGGGGATATTTTAAGGCTGAAATGTATTATTTACCAACATAGGGGTAAATTTATGACAGCGAATTTACACTGTTATACAAGCTGTACACTCACTACTTTACATTGTAGCAAAGTGTCATTTCTTCAGTGTTGTCACAGTGTTGCCAGTGTCTTATCGGATAGTGCCTTCCGTCGGATAGTGCATCCGACGGACTGCGCATGCGCGGTAAATGACGTCACTCCAGCTGACTGCTCCGCTCAGCTGGGGTTGACGTCATTATTGGGCATGCGCAGTCCGTCGGATGCACTCTTCGAGGGAAGGCTGTGGGAAGAATCGTAGTGATCTGCGCATGCGCGCCCATAGAGAGCGGAGGAGGGGAGAAAGTCTATTGTCAGATTCTGCCTAGCTCTCTGCACATCTATCGGGACGGGTTGGATTACAGTGCTGTGTATTCTTATGTCAGAAATGGCGGGAATATTGTCTGATAAGAGCTGTGCTTGTGTTCTCTATCAGACAATATTCCCGCCATTTCTCGCATCAGAATACACTGCACTGTAATCCCATCCGTCCCGATAGATGTGCAGAGAGCGAGGCAGAATCTGACAATAGATTTTCTCCCCTCCTCCGCTCTCTATCTACCGTCGGATATTGCATCTGACAAACTGCGCATGTCAGTGTCGTCACCGCCAGCACAGCTGATCTGAGCAGTCAGCTACATTGACGTCAGGTCCGACGGGAGGCATTATCCAACACGACACCGGCACTGGGGAGCTACAGATCATTGAGGGAACCATGAATGCCAACATATACTGTGACATACTGAAGCAGAACATGGTCCCCTCCCTTCAGAGACTGGGCCGCAGGGCAGTATTCCAACATGATAACCACCCCCCAAACACCTCCAAGACGACCACTGCCTTGCTAAAGAAGCTGAGGATAAAGGTGATGGACTGGCCAAGCATGTCTCCAGACCTAAACCCTATTGAGCATCTGTGGAGCATCCTCAAATGGAAGGTGGAGGAGGGGAAGGTCTCTAACATCCACCAGCTCTGTGATGTCGTCATGGAGGAGTGGAAGAGGACTCCAGTGGCAACCTGTGAAGCTCTGGTGAACTCCATGCCCAAGAGGGTTAAGTGTCATCTCTTCAGTTTTGTCACATGAAAAGATAGAATAAAATATTTACAAATATGTGAGGGGTGTACTCACTTCTGTGAGATACTGTAAAAGAAACATTGGGGCATAATGGGATACACACACCAGCGAAGAGGGGGGGGGGGGTTTGGGAAATACAATAGCTATCAACAAGGGGTATAGTGGTGATTAGGGATGATCGAACGGTTCGGGTCGACCATCGGTTCGACCCGAACATTGACTGTTCGAGGTTGAGCTGAATTTAGGACTTTTTGCTGAAAAAGTTCGGAATTCGGCAACCAGAACCGACCAAAATGCAATGGGCCAGGAAATGGGCTTTAAAAGCCCGTGATTGGACCAGAACCATTAGTAAAAGCCAATTGAGGGGGCAGGAGAATGCTAGGAATGTGATTGGAGTGACTAGGGGGTCCCTAGGCCAATCATTAGTGAATACGCCCCCCAGTATATAAGATAGCCCCCGCCAAATTCCTAGCATTGTAATACTGGGACATGGAAGAGAGTGGAAGCAGTTCTGTTAATTTTACTTTAAAAATGTCATTTAGCATTTATTAGTGTGAGGAAAGGGATATCTAGTGTAGTTAGGGTGCTCTTTTACACTTTAGTTAGATGCAAAAATTTAGTTTCTGTAGGGAAAGTGTTAAGTGCCAGGGTGACCGTAGTGTAGTGTAGGGTGAACTGACACTGACTGCTATGGCAGGGTGACCGAACCCTTTCATATAAGGGTGACCGCTATAGAGAAAACATTGTTTCTCTTAGGTCATAATCAGTGCACTAATATGGCTTCTCGCCTGTCAGCCTGCTTTTTGCTGCAGGCGTTTATAGGGATTTTTTGAGGGCAAGTTTGGAGTCAGGCATGACATCTGAACTTGTGTATTGGGGTATATATACACACCCATGTATGTATATATACACATGCACATATATAGGTGTGAAAGGAGCAGAAAACTATACTTGCGCTAATTAAATAATTAACACCAATATGGTTACGCTCCTATCACACCTATATATGTGTAAAATACATATACGTGTGTGTGTATATATATATACCCCTATACAGATGTTCAGATGTTTTGCCTGCCTCCAAAGAACCCCAAAAAATGCCCAAAAAAACGCCAGTGCCAAAAAAAAACACCCAGGTGTGTTTTTGCAGCAGGCGTTTTTTTGGGAATTTTTTTGGGGTCTTTGGAGGCAGTCATAACATCTGAACTTCTGTATAGGGGTATATATACACACATACTTATATGTATTTTTACACTTACACATATATAGGTGTGATAGGAGCGTAACCATATTGGTGTTAATTATTTCATTAGCGCAAGTAGTGTTCTGCTGCTTTCAAACTTATATATGTGTATGGGTATATAAACATATAAGTGTGTGTGTATATATACACCCCTATACAGAAGTTCAGATGTTTTGCCTGCCTCCAAAAAAATGCCCAAAAAAACGCTTGTGCCAAAAAAAAAAAAAAAAAACGCCCAGGTGTGTTATTGCAGGGTTTTTTTTGGAGGCAGGCATGACATCTCAGCTTCTGTATAGTGGTATATATACACAAACACTTATATGTATATATACCCATACACATATATAGGTGTGAAAGTAACAGAACACTATACTTGCGCTGATGAAATAATTAACACCAATATGGTTACGCTCCTATCACACCTATATATGTGTAAAATACATATAAGTGTGTGTGTGTATATATATATACCCCTATACAGAAGTTCAGATGTTTTGCCTGCCTCCGAAGACCCCCAAAAAATGCCCAAAAAAATGCCTGCTGCAAAAACACACCTGGGCGGTTTTTTTTTTGGCGCTGGCGTTTTTTTGGGCATTTTTTTGGGTTCTTTGGAGGCAGGCAAAACATCTGAACTTCTATATAGGGGTATATATACACACATGCTTTTATGTATTTTACACATACACATATATAGGTGTGATAGGAGCGTAACCATATTGGTGTTAATTATTTCATTAGCGCAAGCATAGTGTTCTGCTCCTATCACACCTATATATGTGTATGGGTATATATACATATAAGTGTGTGTGTATATATACCCCTACACAGAAGTTCTGATGTTATGCCTGCCTCCAATAACCCCCAAAAAATGCCCAAAAAAACACCTGCTACAAAACCGGCAAGGTTTTTTTTTTCTGGTTCTGGACATGCTACAAAGCTGAAACTTCACAGGTACACCTTTTAGACCCACCAGACACTAAATCAAAATCAAAAAATGTCTTTTTTTCCAATAATTGGCTCTCTATCAAAAATGACAATTTTTAAGAACTTTTTTTTGTGTGATTTATAGTCCCGGGGGTATGACCCAGAACCCTAGGTACTTTTTAGGGGCATTTATTGGGTTTTAGGGCTTCAAAATGGTGTTTTTTGATTACCGAAGTTCGGGTCCCAACTGGTTGATTTCAATGGGGTTCTGAAATCCGGGCCGAACTTTTGGGAAGTTTGGGTGTTCTGGTCGAACCGAACTTTTCAAAAGTTTGATCCTCCCTAGTGGTGATGAGTTGGAGTGTCAGGGAAAGTCGAATCACCATAAGCAGATAGATCTCAAATCTCCCATAATTTATTAAACTCTTGTAGAGTGTCAGTTGCAGGGGCAGTAAAGAATTCCATTTTCAAGATGTCAGTCAAAGTACGTAAGAGTGGAGGCTTGGAAGGTGAAACCATAGATTTGCAACTAAGAGGGATTACTCTCCAAGCCGCAGGTAGGATATAGGATATCAAATGTTTTGTCGGTTTGGTAACACCGGAGAGGGACTGATGAATAACAGATGGGGTCTAATGGAAATGACATATTAAAAAAGTAGTAACATGACCTTGTTCCAAAAGCATTTCAAGTGTATACATTGCCAAAAAATGTGATATTGCGAGTTTAGCTCAAGACCACAACGCCAACTTAAAGCTAAGAGCGAGGGGTCTTGGCGATGTAGCAAATCTGGGGTTTTGTACCAGAGCATCAGTGTTTTCAATGTTGTCTCTCTCTGCACCACACATCTGGAAGATTTAAAAGCAGACGTCCAAATCCTGCCCCAAAGATGTAGCTGGATAGACCTCTGAAGGGTATGTGCCCACTTCCGCATGTTAAGGTGTGGTTCTTCCGTAAGAGGGAGAATATGCATTTTAAAGAGCCTAGATGATGTATAACAAAATATAGAAATGCGCCAGTCGCTGTGGATGGTTAAGTGAGACCAGTAGAATAGTTTAGGAGTGCGGTGTCCCACTCATCCCCTGACAGGGTACCACCATCTTTTTCCCACTTCCCCACTGCACCACAAGGGAACCCCTCCAGATAGGAAGATACCATCATTGAGTAACACCGGGATATAAATCCTTTGGAAGTGTCACTGGGTTGCATAAAATTAAAGACAGGAGTAGGGGACGTCCTCCATTCACATATAACACCCTGAGCTTTGATTGCATGGTGCAGCTGATAATGTGTGTTCAAAGGAAGGGAAAATTGAGTGTAGATATCAGGATGCCAGGAAACCAGACCACACGAAGATGCAAGTAAAAAAAAGCAGTTTAGTAGAGCAACAACAATAAACACACAGCAAGAGTGAGGAGCTAAATCAGGAACAGCCGAGGTCAAGTCCAGAGGGGGTTGCAATTTCAACCGGGCCCCGTGCCCCAGAGGGCCTGTGCGGTTCCCCTGTACACCTGGATAGGAGGGGCGGCGGGGGCAGCATGTAGAGAAATAACTGTCCTCCTTTTTCCTCCTTTTTCCTCCTGTAGCTGCAGGAGGGAAATGGAAGAGATTGGTTCCTCTGTATGCTGCCTGCTGCCCCTGCCACTCCTCCTATCCAGTTCTGCTGTCTCTGGGCCCCTGCGTGCTCCCCTGTCCCCCCCCCCCCCCACTGTGCTCCCTCCCATCTCCTGCCGGCTGCTTGAGGGGATGTGTCACAATAGAGAACCAGGAAGGGGTCGGCAAATATGTAATATACCAGCTCCTTCCTTTTCTGAATGGACAGAGTCATAGTCAGTGACACTTTAAAAAAATAAAATAAAATGATAAAAAATAATACAATTAACATACCAAAAAATAAAAACTACTGACACCAGTGAGTGAACTTCCAGGATCGTAACGGTCACACTTGTGAGCAGGCCCTGGCATTCAACCACTGTGGGGAGGCCCCAAGATGGCAGGAAGGGGGCCCACTGCAGAACTTGTGAAAGGATCCCACTGCAGGACCGTAATAAAGGGCCCCAGGATCAGTAGGAAGAGCCCCAGGCTTAAAGGGAAGGGCCCCCGCCAGGGGTCCGGGGGGCCCTTCGTGGTTTCTTGCACCGGGGCCCTGAAGGTTCTAGTCATGCCTCTGCATTGTGTAGTACACTCAAGAGAAAGAATGCCAGTAACATCAGGTTTATTTCTTCAATTTGCATGAGCGCAAATTGAGATAGGTAGTTAACCACTTGCCGACCACCAGCAGTACATACAGAGCAGGTCGGCTCTTTCCCACAAATTGACGTAACTGTATGTCTATAATATGACAGCTTAAATGTCCACCGAAAACCAAATAAAGGTATAAGCTATCCCAAGCGCTTCAAATGAGGACCACTCACCAATAAATAAATAAATTGGCTATGCAGCTACTTAACTAAAACATATGGAAAAAGATATATAATAGATAGATACTCAACAATATCTCTATATATATATATATATATAGTAGCGCAAACTTGTCAAGAAGCAAGTGCCAAAAAATACTGTGCCCACTGCACAAAAGTCCGAAATGCAATGAATGTCACATAGGCAGCAGGAAAAAGTTCAGAAATGACTCAAACAGTCCATATTCCTTCACTCTATCTCCTGGGATGATAATGTACAAAGACGTGTTTCTTAAAAGGATCACCACCACCACCGTGCTCCAAGGGGGGAGGAGAATTGCCCACTCACCAGATGCTGTGGCCCAACCCACTTTCGTGTTTGAGCATTCAGGCTTATAATGATGGTCACTGGTCCAGAGTATCCACAACAGGAATCACACCAGCACAGTCAAAAAAAGCTCAGCAGCATATGGGGAGGAGAAAACATAATTCCAATAGCGTGATACCGTTTAAAAGGGTTTTCTTAAATAAAAAATAAAACATAAGGTAACACACTCACATGTCTTGTATGTCATCAAATGCAAAAAAACAGTCACGAATAGGAGAGGGAAGCCCTTCGGGAGATGATGTCCAGGCTCCACGTAACTGTATGTCGCTTCAGCGCGCACACGCCTATTCGCCACAGGGGAAGCTGAAGGCTTTGGAGTCCACAGACCTTTTGTGACACTTAGCTGACTCTATATCTAAATTGAGGTCAGCCTACAGATTTTGGGTCCATTATGTCTAAGTTAAGGACAACTTTCGAATTTGGTGTCTACCTTGAGAACAGCCTTCAAATTGTTTGATTCAGCACTCCATTAACACTTCTACCCTAACCCATACCCAACCCTACTACCCAACCTCCATCAATAAGCATTCATCCCCCGTCCCATCCATGAGCCTTACCTCCTCACCTCCATCAATGAGCCTTCCCTCCCCACCTCCATTAACGTGTCTTCACTCCCCACCTACACCAATGAGCCTTCCCTCCCCACCTCCATTAAAGAGCCTTCACTCCCCACCTCCATCAATGAGCCTTCCGTCCCCACCTCCATCAATGAGCCTTCCCTCCCCACCTACACCAATGAGCCTTCACTCCCCACCTACACCAATGAGCCTTCCCTCCCCACCTCCATTAACGTGCCTTCACTCCCCACCTCCATCAATGAGCCTTCCCTCCCCACCTCCATTAACGTGCCTTCACTCCCCACCTCCTTCAATGAGCCTTCCCTCCCCACCTCCATCAATGAGCCTTCCCTCCCCACCTCCATCAATGAGCCTTCCCTCCCCACCTACACCAATGAGCCTTCACTCCCCACCTACACCAATGAGCCTTCACTCCCCACCTACACCAATGAGCCTTCCCTCCCCACCTCCATTAACGGGCCTTCACTCCCCACCTCCATCAATGAGCCTTCCCTCCCCACCTCCATCAATGAGCCTTCCCTCCCTACCTCCATTAACGTGCCTTCACTCCCCACCTCCATCAATGAGCCTTCCCTCCTCCCACCTCCATCAATGAGCCTTCCCTCCTCCCGCCTCCATCAATGAGCCTTCCCTCCTCCCACCTCCATCAATGAGCCTTCCCTCCCCACCTCCATCAATGAGCCTTCCCTCCCCACCTACACCAATGAGCCTTCACTCCCCACCTACACCAATGAGCCTTCACTCCCCACCTACACCAATGAGCCTTCCCTCCCCACCTCCATTAACATGCCTTCACTCCCCACCTCCATCAGTAAGCCTTCCCTTTCCACCTTCATCAATAAGCCTTCCCTCCCCACCTCCTTCAATGAGTCTCCCCCTTCCCCACCAATGATCCCTAACTCCCCACCTCCATCAATGAGCCTTCCCTCCCCACCTTCATCAATTAGCCTTCCCTCCCCATTTCAATTAATGAGCCTTTCCTCCCCCACCTCCATCAATGAGCCTTCCCTCCCCACCTCCATCAATGAGCCTTCCCTCCTCCCCACCTCCATCAATGAGCCTTCCCTCCCCACCTCCATTAACGTGCCTTCACTCCCCACCTCCATCAATGAGCCTTCCCTCCCCACCTCCATTAACGTGCCTTCACTCCCCACCTCCTTCAATGAGCCTTCCCTCCCCACCTCCATCAATGAGCCTTCCCTCCCCACCTCCATCAATGAGCCTTCCCTCCCCACCTACACCAATGAGCCTTCACTCCCCACCTACACCAATGAGCCTTCGCTCCCCACCTACACCAATGAGCCTTTCCTCCCCACCTCCATTAACGGGCCTTCACTCCCCACCTCCATCAATGAGCCTTCCCTCCCCACCTCCATCAATGAGCCTTCCCTCCCTTCTTCCATTAACGTGCCTTCACTCCCCACCTCCATCAATGAGCCTTCCCTCCTCCCACCTCCATCAATGAGCCTTCCCTCCTCCCACCTCCATCAATGAGCCTTCCCTCCTCCCACCTCCATCAATGAGCCTTCCCTCCCCACCTCCATCAATGAGCCTTCCCTCCCCACCTACACCAATGAGCCTTCACTCCCCACCTACACCAATGAGCCTTCACTCCCCACCTACACCAATGAGCCTTCCCTCCCCACCTCCATTAACGTGCCTTCACTCCCCACCTCCATCAATGAGCCTTCCCTCCCCACCTCCATCAATGAGCCTTCCCTCCCCACCTCCATTAACGTGCCTTCACTCCCCACCTCCATCAATGAGCCTTCCCTCCTCCCACCTCCATCAATGAGCCTTCCCTCCCCACCTCCATCAATGAGCCTTCACTCCCCACCTCCATTAATGAGCCTTCCCTCCCCACCTACACCAATGAGTCTTCACTCCACACCTACACCAATGAGCCTTCACTCCCCACCTCCATCAATGAGCCTTCACTCCCCACCTACACCAATGAGCCTTCCCTCCCCACCTCCATTAACGTGCCTTCACTCCCCACCTCCATCAATGAGCCTTCCCTCCCCACCTCCATCAATGAGCCTTCCCTCCCCACCTCCATTAACATGCCTTCACTCCCCACCTCCATCAATGAGCCTTTCCTCCTCCCACCTACACCAATGAGCCTTCCCTCCCCACCTCCATTAATGAGCCTTCCCTCCCCACCTCCATCAATGAGCCTTCCCTCCCCACCTCCATCAATGAGCCTTCCCTCCCCACCTACACCAATGAGCCTTCACTCCCCACCTACACCAATGAGCCTTCACTCCCCACCTACACCAATGAGCCTTCACTCCCCACCTACACCAATGAGCCTTCACTCCCCACCTACACCAATGAGCCTTCCCTCCCCACCTCCATTAACGTGCCTTCACTCCCCACCTCCACCAATGAGCCTTCCCTCCCCACCTCCATTAACATGCCTTCACTCCCCACCTCCATCAATGAGCCTTCCCTCCTCCCACCTACACCAATGAGCCTTCCCTTTCCCACCTCCATCAATGAGCCTTCCCTCCCCACCTACACCAATGAGCCTTCACTCCCCACTTACACCAATGAGCCTTCCCTCCCCACCTCCATTAACGTGCCTTCACTCCCCACCTCCATCAATGAGCCTTCACTCCCCACCTCCATCAATGAGCCTTCCCTCCTCCCACCTACACCAATGAGCCTTCCCTTTCCCACCTCCATTAACGTGCCTTCACTCCCCACCTCCATCAATGAACCTTCCCTTTCCACCTTCATCAATGAGGCTTCCCTCCCCCACCTCCATCAATGAACCTTCTCTTTCCCCCTCCATCAATGAACCTTCCCCCCTGACCCCAACCCCAACCTTTTTTTTTTTCCTTTGACCACTTTTTGTTGGTCCTGACAACAGCAGACCAGGAATATATCACAATGGCTCTGACCCAGTCCTCTAGACATTGTCCTCTAGACATTACAAGCTGGAAGAATGGTCAAACATTCCCATAGACACTCCTAAACCTTGTGGACAGCCTTCCCAGGAGAGTTGAAACTGTTATAGCTGCAAAGGATGGGCCAACTCAATATTGAACCCTACGGACTAAGACTGGGATGCCATTAAAGTTCATGTGTGTGTAAAGGCAGGCGTCCCAATACTTTTGACAATAAAGTGTG
This sequence comes from Pelophylax lessonae, assembly GCF_965119305.1. NCBI lineage: Eukaryota > Metazoa > Chordata > Amphibia > Anura > Ranidae > Pelophylax > Pelophylax lessonae. Next base: position 887,853,721 of record NC_138768.1, read on the forward strand.
TGTATGTATATAAATATATATATATATATATATATATATCTCAAAATAAAAACCTATAGAATTAAATAAAATTGAACCCCAGATCATTATAGCTCAGCTTCTTTAAAACAAGAGGACTCGGCAGGAGATTGCATAACCAACACCTTCAAAGAAGGATTCAGTTCCCCTTTGCAACCACATGGAAAATATTTCTGTTCGATGATCGTCTATAAACAATACCATGTGATCCTACAACTAAGGCCCCGTTCACATACAAGCGACGCTACTTCCAGTAGGCGACCTCCGAGGTCGCGGTGCGAGCAGCGCGCCGCGACCTCGGAGCGGCCGGCACGGACTTCATAACATTGAAGTCTATGGCGGTCGCCTCCAGGTCGCCCCAAAGAAGCTCCGGACCCTTTTTCTAAGTCGGAGCGACTTGTGTCGCTCCTATTAGAACGGGTCCGCAGCTTCCCTATGGAAGGCGACCTACGGCGACCTGTGAGGCGACCAGGTCACCTCATGTCGCCTTAGTGTGAACGGGGACTAAGACATCCTCACACTTCCAGCAGTGTAAACCTTTTTAAAAAAACAATTCACCTTGTGGAGCTGCAAGACCACATTGGACAGTAGTTTGGGCACAATTTACAGTAACCATTTAAGGACCGGGTATATTTCTGACACTTGTTATTTACAAGTTAAAAATCAGTATTTTTTGCTAGAAAATTACATAGAACCCCCAAACATTATATATATATATATACAGCTCCGTCACCCACTCATCCAGGGGTAGCTCTCCTAGGAAAGGTAACCACAGGGCAACGTATACCTGGAACCGCTGTTCTTCGCTGGGAAGGTTCTCTCTTTGCCTCCACTGCACATCCTCTAAGACCTCATACCACATTTCCTTTCGAGTGGCATCTCTCCAGTCCAGTATGGCTTCCTCTGATACAGGCCCATCCTGTTGGACCAAGTGTTGCTGCAACTTCCAGAGAAACTCCTCCTCATATGGGGACGCTGCACGGGTGTTAGCTCGCTCCATAACATTGCCGGTGTCTCCGAGCTGCTTCTCCTCACACTAGGACGCCATCCCACCGCTTGCCACCAATGTAACGGAACAGGGCACCCCTGACCGGGTACCTCCGTTGACAAATGCTCCTAGGGCTTCCCGAGGGCTCCAAGCACTCCACCAGAAACCGTAACCACTTCAGACCCCATGAACCTCCGCAGCTTGGTTGGGGTCTCGCCGTCTCCTACCTACCCTGGACCTACGACAAGGCTCCAGGTTCCCGTGGGTGAACCTCTCTTTCCCCAGAGAGTGCAGCAGAACAAGTTCTTACACAAGCTCTTACAAGAGCTTAGTGATTATCTAAGGGAGTATGGAAGACCATAGCAATCCCTTGTAGCATATTCCCCCAAGAAGAAACAGGACTCTAGATTGAGGGTGAAGTAACTCTAGAACAACTTTATTGAACAAGAAACAGACTTATATACAGTTTTCACCCACAAGGTTACCGCCCAGGGGGACCTTGTTGAAGACTGGACGTGACATTCACAATCCAATAGGAACAGGGTTTTACACTCCCATACAGTGTACACAATCCCTCCCCTCTGCCTGATTACAGTAGCATATGCAGATGAAAGTGTATACAGGGACTAAACTAATTATCTAGCCATCTGGACAGAACAACGTGAGGCCATTAACATTTAACAATGGAACAGACAGGTAAACTTTAACACAATACACATTCCCTCCCAATACAAAAACAATAGGGAAGTCTGCGAATGACAGTCTTTTTGTCTCTCTCACAGCCAAGCATGGAATACACTGTGTAAGGAGGTATTAAATCTTCATATTTCCATATGAAGATTTTGCTGACAAATATTGAAGCAATCCAAACCATTACTTATCTGTCTTTCACTCATAGTGACAGTTAGTACTGTCACGTATATATATATATATATATATATATATATATTAGTACCGTCACATATATATATATATATATATATATATATATATATATATATTAGTACCGTCACACATATATATATATATATATATATATATATATATATATATATATATATATATATATATATATATATGTATATATATATATATTGTAAAAATAAGTCGCGCTATGATATGATCAATGGAGATGTAAAGTCCATACAGTCCAAACATAAAGTAAAGATGTAATCCAGAACCAGGAACCCCAAAGGGTATGTGCTTACCAGATTGAGGTAAGGTAAAGGCGGTTTCTTTGGATAAACTTGTCACCTTGATAGTAGATCCAGGTCCACGTGAACAATTAGCTCAATGGTCACAGGATCATGGAAGTAAAGGTAAAAGCGCAATAGCGTAAAACCTTACAAACTAATTTGATTAAACACCCCAGTGTTCGTGAAAAATGAATTCTATTGTGTAAAAGAATAAACCTCCACCAATAAAATTGATCACTGATGACAGTGAATAAAAAACATGCAAAAATTAAAATAATGATGGGTACCCCTTACCAGAGGTGATAGAGGTATAAACCAAATTTATAAACGTGTTATAGCTGAAGTTGCCTCTTACCGGACAACCTTAAAAGGAAGGCAAAAAGTGTGAGATTTGCGTGTTGAACCACCACCTTTTATGGCTAGATTCGCCTCTTACCATATGGAGTAAGGATTAAAGCAAAACGTGCAGATCACAATTCAGTGTGAACCCGGAGCCAATAATAAGATAAACCAATAGGGGTCGCCTCTTACCAAATACAAGTAATGTTGAGCCTGTATGGTGATCAAGCATCCAAGGACCCGACTCTCAAACTGGGGTGTTGTAAAACCATTCCTGTTTTGGAGGTTGTCTCATTGTTGTCAATTTGGTGCACCTGTTGGTAATTGGCAATTACCAACAGGTGCACCAAATTGACAACAATGAGACAACCTCCAAAACAGGAATGGTTTTACAACACCCCAGTTTGAGAGTCGGGTCCTTGGATGCTTGATCACCATACAGGCTCAACATTACTTGTATTTGGTAAGAGGCGACCCCTATTGGTTTATCTTATTATTGGCTCCGGGTTCACACTGAATTGTGATCTGCACGTTTTGCTTTAATCCTTACTCCATATGGTAAGAGGCGAATCTAGCCATAGAAGGTGGTAATTCAACACGCAAATCTCACACTTTTTGCCTTCCTTTTAAGGTTGTCCGGTAAGAGGCAACTTCAGCTATAACACGTTTATAAATTTGGTTTATACCTCTATCACCTCTGGTAAGGGGTACCCATCATTATTTTAATTTTTGCATGTTTTTTATTCACTGTCATCAGTGATCAATTATATTGGTGGAGGTTTATTCTTTTACACAATAGAATTCATTTTTCACGAACACTGGGGTGTTTAATCAAATTAGTTTGTAAGGTTTTACGCTATTGCGCTTTTACCTTTACTTCCATGATCCTGTGACCATTGAGCTAATTGTTCACGTGGACCTGGATCTACTATCAAGGTGACAAGTTTATCCAAAGAAACCGCCTTTACCTTACCTCAATCTGGTAAGCACATACCCTTTGGGGTTCCTGGTTCTGGATTACATCTTTACTTTATGTTTGGACTGTATGGACTTTACATCTCCATTGATCATATCATAGCGCGACTTATTTTTACAATATTCTACAGGGTGTGGTCACACTAGAAGTTGCTGCTGTTTCACTGTACTTTTCCTTTAGCGCGGTTAACATCTTTATATATATATATATATATATTAGTACCGTCACACATATATATATATATATATATATATATATATATATGTATATATATATATATATATATATATATATATATATATATATATATATATATATATGTATATATATATATAATATATATATATATATATATATATATATAATGTATATATATATATATGTATATATATATATATATATATATATATTAGCAAAGATTCTTGGGAATAAAATGGCGGTCGTTGCAATTATTTTCGTCACACGGTATTTGTGCAGCGGTCTTTCAAATGCAATTTATTTTTGAAAAAAATAAATTTCACTGCACTTAAAAAAAACTAAACGGTAAAGTTAGCCAGATTTTTTTTGTATATTGTGAAAGATGATGTCACGCTGAGTAAATAGATACCCAACATGTTAAAATTGCGCACACTCATGGAATGGCGACAAACGACGGTACTTACAAATCTCCATAGGCGGCGCTTTAAACATTTTTAAGGGTTACCAGCTTAGAGTTACAGAGGAGGTCTTTGTGACTGTATTCACCGTCACTGGAGGTGAGGAGCAGATACCTAATGGTTTGAATTGCTTCAGATGGGACAGCAATATTTGTCAGCAATATCTTCATATAGAAATATGAAGATTTATTCCCACTTTACACTGGGAGACTGTTATGGACCATTGCTATGAAGTCTGACTTCTAGATAATGTGTATTCCGTGGGCTTGTCTGTGAGAGAGACACACAGACTGTCATTGGCAGACTTCCCTGTTGTTTGTGTATTGGGAGGGAATGTGGATTGTGTCTGTCCCATTGTTAAATGTTAATGACCTCACATTGTTCTGTCCAGATGGCTAGATAATTAGTTCCTGTATACACTTTCATCTGCATATGATACTGTAATCAGCCTGAGGGGAGGGATTGTGAACAGTGTATGGGAGTGTAAAACTCTGTTTGGATTGTGAATGTCAGGGCCTGTTTTCAACAAGGTCCACCTGGGCGGTAACCTTGTGGGGGAAAACTGTATAAAAGTCTGTTTCTTGTTCAATAAAGTTGAGTTATACTTCACCCTCAATCTAGAGTCCTGTCTCTCATTGGGGGAATATGCTACAAGGGATTGCTATGTCCTTCATACTCCCTTGGATAATCACTAACCTCTTGTAAGAGCTTGTTCCTGTTCGTACTGCCCTCTCTGGGGAAAGAGAGGTTCACCCACAGGAACCTGGAGCTTTGTCGTAGGTCCAGGGTAGGAGACTGCGAGACCCTAACCAAGCTGCGGCGGTTCGTGGGGTCTGAGGGGTTTATGGTGTCTGGTGGAGTGCTTGGAGCCCTCGGGAAGCACTAGGAGCATCCGTCATGAGAGGTGCCCAGTCGGGGTGCCGGTTGATCCGTTGCAGTCTTTTTCTAGAATTATTGCTCTCACTCTGGCAATAGCGGCGATACCTCACATGTGTGGTTGGAACACCGATTTCATTTGCAGGTGCGTTTTTTTTTGTACGCGAGCTCACGGTGTCAGGGGCACTTTACATTTTTTTTCCTATTTATTTTATTGAATTTTTTATTTTTAGCATAGTTTTTTTAGCGCTGAGCCGCATTGGTTGTTATCTCCCGTAAGCCGACCGCCGGCTCTAAAGAACGGTACCGGGGTGATGCCTGAAGCTGCAGATCATCCCACTACAACAACTTCTCTGAGCCGACGTACAGGGACAGGGACAGATACAGGCACAGGGACAGGTACAGGGACAGGGGCAGGTACAGATGCAGGTATAGGTGCAAGTACAGGGACAGGTACAGGGACAGGTACAGGTACAGGCAGAGATGTATAGTAACTAAGTAGAACTACTTCACTACTGTACTTAAGTACGGAAAGGCGGTATCTGTACTTTCCTAGAGTAGAATTTTTTTCTCCTACTTCCACTTTTACTTCACTACATTTTTTCGATGATTTCAATACTTCTACTCCGATATTTTTTTTTTGTGCTGCATAGTTACTCGTTACAATTATAAAAATTACCACTGCCAGAACAGTAGATGGAAGTTTCATGAAGCTCAAAACATGTTTATTATCAGTGCATACGAAAGTAAATGCTACTGTATGTATAAATAAAAGCTGCATTTGAAATAATAAAAAACAATATGATGTTCAAACTTTTGACTTCTTTCTTTAATAACTACATAACACAGTACTTGTACTTTTACTTTCAGTACTTGAGTAGCAAAATTAAAAAAAAAAACTACTTAAGTACAAAAAATGTTGAATACTTTAGTACTTCTACTCAAGTCACTTTTTGATTGAGCACTTCCACTTCTACTCAAGTATGGGTTTCAAGTACTTTATACAACTCTGGGTACAGGTGCAGGTACAGGTACAGGTACAGGGACAGCAACAGGGACAGATACAGGGACAGGTATAGGGACAGGGACAGGTGCAGGTACAGGTACAGGTGCAGGGATAGGTACAGGGACAGGTACAGGGACAGGGATAGGTACAGATGCAGGTACAGGTGCAGGTACAGGGACAGGTACAGGGACAGATACATGGACAGGTGCAGGTACAGGGACAGGTACAGGTATAGGTACAGGTACAGGTACAGGGACAGGTACAGGTATAGGTACAGGGAAAAAGACAGGGACAGGGACAGGTAAAGGGACAGGGATAGGTATAGGGACAGGTATAGGTACAGGGACAGGTGCAGGTACAGGGACAGATATGGGTACTGGGACAGGGACAGGGAAAGGGAAAGGGACAGGGACAGGTACAGGGACAGGTACAGGGACAGGTACAGGTATAGGGACAGGTGCAGGGACAGCTATAGGGACAGGGACAGGTACAGGGACAGGTATAGGGACAGGGACAGGTGCAGGTACAGGGACATGTACAGGGACAGGTATGTACAGGGACAGGTATGGGTACAGGGACAGGTACAGGGACAGGTATGGGTACAGGGACAGGCATGGGTACAGGTACAGGGACGGAACATGTACAGGGAAAGGGACAGGTACAGGTATAAGTACAAGGACATGCACAGGGAGAGATACAGGGACCGGTATAGGTACAGGGACCGGTGCAGGTACAGGCATAGGTACAGGTATAGGTACAGGTACAGGGACAGATACAGGGACAGGTGCAGGTACAGGAACATGGACAGGTGCAGGTACAGGTACAGGTATAGGTACAGGGACAGGTACAGGTTTGGGGACAGGTACAGGGACAGGTGCAGGGACAGGTACAGGTTTGGGGACAGGTACAGGGACAGGTGCAGGGACAGGTACAGGTTTAGAGACAGGTACATCCGTTTGCGGGAAGTGAATGTGAAATTGGTAATTTCTCTGCAAAGTCAAGTTTGCTGAATGATGCCGCTCATCCCTACCAAGACACCATGCCTGTGTTCTGCCCTCCTGTTAGAGTGCTCACTGTGTTAGACTGACAGCACTGTGTAAGGCAATGGAACCTGATTGGCCTTTACAGCTGGCTTTTTCTGCCTTAGCCTATTTGTTACGGAACACAGGGAAATAATACAAAGAAAATTCTGTGTACTTACAAAAAGTTTGCAGCGTTGTCCATCCTGCAAAATGGCGCGTACATTCGTTGGCAAACTTGAATGTTATTAGACTATTTTCTCTCTAGGTCACATGTTCTTTCTATAGTGAAGAATAGTGTGAATCAGGAAAATGCTGCATTATTTCCACTAGATGTAGCTGACGAGCAATGTAAACAGATATTTATTTCCTGCAATCATCAGCTCCATCTAGTGGCCATAATGCAGTCCTTTCCTGAATCACACTATTCCCATGAATGCTCAGAACAAATGCACATGCAGGTTTGCAGAAAGAATAGCTCTGCAAATGCACATCCCTTATAGAGGCGGCTTTATGTTTGTTAGTAAATATTATGACTGATATTTGAATATAAATCTGCCTGACAATCAGTTCCAGTCGTTTGTTTGTTAATTATTCTACACCCCAAGGGGGGGGGGGATTCTGCTCAGAGATTTATTTCCTATTAAATTTATATCAATAAAAACCTTTGATTTGTAATATAATAGTCATCAGTCAGTTCCCAGTCTTCTTCCTCTTCTCATCCAGTAAATCCTTCTCGTTCCTCGTCTGTCCGATACACAGCAGGGACATGGCAGACGGGGCCACCTACCAGCTGCAGGTCTGTGAAATCATCCCAATGGAGGAGATCAAAGACAGAGGTAAGTCGGAATTATTTCTTCTCTTCATTTCTGTCCAATGTCTGGAAGGTTACAATCATACGATGGTGGGTTTGTCCAACCAGGTAACACTGTGCGAAGGGCGGCCAATTAGAAGCAACTTTTCTTTGTTTTGACTTATTAAATCTAATTATAGGAAAGATGTGATTGGTTGATGGAGATCCTCACTGGTCCTCACATCAGGGTCCTATCGGAACCCCCCTTACATTAGGATCCCCATCAGAGAGCCTCTAACATCAGAGCCCCTCCTTACATCCTGCTCCCCATTGGAGCCCTTCTTACATCAGGGTCCCCATAAAAGTCCCCCTTACAGGTGTCCATCAGAACCCCTTACAAAAGGGTGCACATCAGGCTCCCCCTTACATCAGGGTTCCCATCAGACTCCCCCCTTCCATCAGGGTTCCCATCAGAGCTTAATTTACATTAGAATCTGCCTTAGGAGCCACCCCTTACATTAGGATCCCCATCAGAGTCCCCTTACATCAGGGTCCTCATCAGAGCCCCCCTTACGTTAGGATCCCCATCAAAGCCTCTCTTATATCAGAGTCTACCTTAGAAGTCCCTCTTACATTAAAGTCCCCCCTTATACTGGGGTCAACATCAGAGCTCCTCTTACATCAGGGACCCCATCAGAGTCCCCACTAGTGTCCCTTGTTACATCAGGGTTTCCATCAGAGTGACCCCTACATCAGAGATCCTCCAATATCAGGGTTTCCATCAGAGCTCCTCTTACATCAGGGTCTCTATCAGAGTATTTACTAGAGTCCCCTGTTACATCAAGGTTTCCATCAGAGCTCCCCTTACATCAGAGTCCATGTCAGAGCTCCTCTTACATCAGGATCAATGTCAGAGCTCCTCTTACATAAGAAACCCACATCAAAGCTCCTCTTACATCAGGGTACCCATTAGAATCCCCACTAGAGTCCCCATCAGAGCTCCCCTCACATCAAAGTCCACGTCAGAGCTCCCCTTACATCAGGGTTCATGTCAGAGCTCCTCTTACATCAGGGTCCATGTCAGAGCTCCTCTTACATCAGGGTCCATGTCAGAGCTCCTCTTACATCAGGGTCCATGTCAGAGCTCCTCTTACATCAGGGTCCATGTCAGAGCTCCCCTTACATCAGGGTCCATGTCAGAGCTCCTCTTACATCAGGGTCCATGTCAGAGCTCCTCTTACATCAGAGTCCATGTCAGAGCTCCCCTTACATCAGGGTCCATGTCAGAGCTCCCCTTACATCAGGGTCCATGTCAGAGCTCCTCTTACATCAGGGTCCATGTCAGAGCTCCCCTTACATCAGGGTCCATGTCAGAGCTCCTCTTACATCAGGGTCCACGTCAGAGCTCCTCTTACATCAGGGTCCATGTCAGAGCTCCTCTTACACCAGGGTCCATGTCAGATCTCCTCTTACATCAGGGTCCATGTCAGAGCTCCCTTACATCATAGTCCATGTCAGAGCTCCCCTTACATCAGGGTCCATGTCAGAGCTCCCCTTACATCAGGGTCCATGTCAGAGCTCCTCTTACATCAGGGTCCATGTCAGAGCTCCTCTTACATCAGGGTCCATGTCAGATCTCCTCTTACATCATGGTCCATGTCAGAGCTCCCTTACATCAGGGTCCATGTCAGAGCTCCCTTACATCAGGGTCCCTGTCAGAGCTCCCCTTACATCATAGTCCATGTCAGAGCTCCTCTTACATCAGGGTCCATGTCTGAGCTCCTCTTACATCAGGGTCCATGTCAGAGCTCCCCTTACATCAGGGTCCATGTCAGAGCTCCTCTTACATCAGGGTCTATGTCAGAGCTCTTTTTACATCAGGGTCCCTGTCAGAGCTCCTTTTACATCAGGGTCCATGTCAGAGCTCCCCTTACATGAGGATGAGGGTCTATGTCAGAGCTCCTCTTACATCAGGGTCCATGTCAGAGCTCCCCTTACATCAGGGTCCATGTCAGAGCTCATCTTACATCAGAGACCATGTCAGAGCTCCTCTTACATCAGGGTCCATGTCATAGCTCCTTTTACATCAGGGTCCATGTCAGAGCTCCCCTTACATCAGGGTTTCCATCAGAGCTCCCCTTACATCAGGGTCCATGTCAGAGCTCCCCCTACATCAGGGTCCATGTCAGAGCTCCTCTTACATCAGAGACCACGTCAGATCTCCTCTTACATCAGGGTCCATGTCAGAGCTCCCCTTACATCAGAGTCCATGTCAGAGCTCCTCTTACATCAGGGTCCATGTCAGAGCTCCCCTTACATCAGGGTCCATGTCAGAGCTCCTCTTACATCAGGGTCCATGTCAGAGCTCCTCTTACATCAGGGTCCTCATCAGAGCCCCCCTTACATTAGGATCCCCATCAAAGCCTCTCTTATATCAGAGTTTACCTTAGAAGTCCCTCTTACATTAAAGTCCCCCTTATATTGGGGTCCACATCAGAGCTCCTCTTACATCAGGGACCCCATCAGAGTCCCCACTAGTGTCCCTTGTTACATCAGGGTTTCCATCAGAGTGACCCCTACATCAGAGATCCTCCAATATCAGGGTTTCCATCAGAGCTCCCCTTACATCAGAGTCCATGTCAGAGCTCCCCTTACATCAGGGTCCATGTTAGAGCTCCCCTTACATCAGGGTCCATGTTAGAGCTCCTCTTAGATCAGGGTCCATGTCAGAGCTCCTCTTACATCGGGGTCCATGCCAGAGCTCCCCTTACATCAGGGTCCATGTCAGAGCTCCCCTTACATCAGGGTCCATGTCAGAGCTCCTCTTACATTAGGGTCCCCATCAGAGTCTTCTGTTACATCAGGCCCCCATCCATGCACTCAATGTCCCCTGATTAAGTTATTGTATTCTGCCAGCGAGGAGACTTCCCACCATCAGAACTCACTGATCAGTGCTGCCAGCAGTAGCCTGTGGAGCTGAATGAGCCGGGGAAAATCCAACAAGGTGGTTGTACAAAAATCAATCAGTAGATCAATTTCTGTCCAATGACTGTGCCCATACATTGATGGTCCCTACTGAACTGTGGATGGTCCCTGCTGAACCATGGATGGTCTCTACTGAACCATGGATGATCCCTGCTGAACCATGGATGGTCCCTACTGAACCATGGATGGTCCCTGCTGAACCATGGATGGTCCCTACTGAACCATGGATGGTCCCTGCTGAACCATGGATGGTTCCTACTGAACCATGGATGGTCCCTACTGAACCATGGATGGTTCCTACTGAACCATGGATGGTCCCTACTGAACCATGGATGGTCCCTGCTAAAACCATGGATGGTCCCTACTGAACCATGGATGGTCCCTACTGAACCATGGATGGTTCCTACTGAACCATGGATGGTCCCTACTGAACCATGGATGATCCCTGCTGACCCAGCCAAATTTCAATCCGTGTATGGCCGACTTAATGAGTCGATTTATTAAATGAAACAACGTTATCAGTTTTCATTATATACAAAGATTCCAACGTCAGATTGTGGGAGCGGATCTCCTCCAGCAGGAGTGAATTCATGAAGGAAAAATGTAATTGGTCTGATTCCGATTCCCACTTCCTGTCCCAATCCCTGTCACAGGAAGTGAGCGGAAATCTCCCGAATGTGGACACAGCAAGAAGACCTCCGGACCTTTCCCACATTTCATCTGCTGGTTTCTCTGGTTCTACTAATCATTTGTGGTTTTCACTGTAGGCCACCCTTGGGTATTCATTTTGTTCCTCATATACTTCGTCTGACTGGCCGACCTTGGTGACTTATTAATGTAAATCAGTGAACTTTATCTAAAACTATTTTTGTACAAAGTTTTTATTAACTGAAATTAAAAATGCTTTTTTGAGGAAATTCCTTATAAACAAAAACTTCCTGCAGGACGTTCCGTGCTTCATTGTGTACAGTGCATACTAGGCCTCCTAAGAAGAAAGCCCAGCACTAGCTATACAAAGGCCAACTGCTGCTGATTGCTCCATGTAGGCGCCATCCCTCCCCATTTCTAAGGGGAAGTACAGTAAGGCCCCATTCCCATCTCCACGTCACATAAACATGCGTTTTTTGCACGTTTTTGTGCTACAAGCATTGAAATGAATGGGCTGCTCTAAGCACCAAACAAGCTCCTGGACCTCTATAGGTGTTGAGTTTCACACGTTTTGGCGTGTGTTGTGTCATATACAAAAAAACATGCGTCTGCTGGTCACGTTTGGGGAGTCATTAAAAATGAATGGTGTCCCAAGTATGATGCACATGTAGCACTGCCCCCTAGAGGACTGCTGAGTCCTTTCTGGATTCCCCTGAGTTACCCCCAGGGTAGTACACTGAGTACACTTCCTGGATTCCCCTGGGTTACCCCCAGGGTAGTACACTGAGTACACTTCCTGGATTCCCCTGGGTTACCCCCAGGGTAGTACACTGAGTACACTTCCTGGATTCCCCTGGGTTACCCCCAGGGCAGTACACTGAGTACACTTCCTGGATTCCCCTGGGTTACCCCCAGGGTAGTACACTGAGTACACTTCCTGGATTCCCCTGGGTTACCCCCAGGGTAGTACACTGAGTACACTTTCTGGAGTCCCCTGGGTTACCACCAGGGTAGTACACTGAGTACACTTTCTGGAGTCCCATGGGTTACCCCCAGGGTAGTACACTGAGTACACTTTCTGGAGTCCCATGGGTTACCCCCAGGGTAGTACACTGAGTACACTTTCTGGACTCCCCTGGGTTACCCTTAGCAACAGATAGCAGATAATTAGCATTGAAAGTCCTTGGCTCGGTCAATAATCAGTCCAGGGGATGTTGGTTTTTTGTGTTTTTATTTGGAACTGGTATAGGAGAAGGGATGAGTGGGATACTCCAACTATGAACTATGCACAATCTTGAGGACAGCTATCTGTAGTGTGCGGCAAGGCCGCTGCTTCACCCTGCCACAGAAGTGAAGATAGATAAAGTGTTCCTGTTAGAATCACTCTTCAGGGTTCTAACTTGGAACCCCCTTTCTCACTTGCTGTGTGCGCTGACACCTGTCCACTGACTCTCCTCTGGAGCGGTCCCCTTTCCTGGGCAGACCCCCGGCAAGCTTCCCGGTACTCACAAACACTGTTTTTCCCAAGGTTGCTCTGCCTTCATCTCCACCAGCCGGCTTTCCTGGACCTCCTGGCTCAGCTCCACACTCCTGGCTCACAAGGCCGACCACCTGTGACCACCTTCCACTGCAGCAGAAGGAGAGACAAATGTCACCCTCCTCCTGTGACCTGGCTTCCCGCCCAAAGACCCCCTGCCACATGTGCCCTTGGCTTTTATAACATATCCCAGGATGCACCACTGTTTGTGCCAACCCACTGGGATAGATACAAAAGCCTGTGTGTCACTGGCTGGGTTTCCTCCACTGTCCAACAGGCCCCCTTATTGGATACAGTGGGGACACTCCATCAGACCAGATGAATCACACATGGACACATGCAACAGGCAAAATTACAAATCAGGCTTCCCTGATAAGTAGATGGAGACACTAGGCTTTACCTACCTAGCACCTACCTAGGAGGGTGCTACACACATAATTTCACAGGACACTCAGAAGTCAATGGAGCCTAAAGCCTTTACCCCCGGGCAATCTGATCAGGTCTGCCTGTCTCCACTATGGGGCGGCGGATGTCAGCAGACATGGTCCTATTCCCCGTTTGTCTAGCAAAGGGATCCTCAAACTACGGCCCTCCAGCTGTTACAAAACTACACATCCCATGAGGCATTGTAAAACTCTGACATTCCCAGACATGACTAGGCATGATGGGAATTGTAATTCCTGAACAACTGGAGGGCCGTAGTTTGAAGACCCCTGGGCCATTGACAGACGTCCGTTTCCATCCAATTATCCTATAGAGGAGAGCAAGGTTGTGTCCGTGTCTGCTCGGCATAGCAGAGCAGACACAGACCTGTCATCCTCCTGCTCAGCCGGGATCAGTGATTGGAACCAGACAGTAGATTCCTGCAGGTGTGTGTGAAACCTGTACAAAGCAATGACAGGCTGGCAGGATCCGCAGCTGACTGTGGCTGTTCTCCTTCGTTAATTGGTTACCTTCAGTTAGGGTCAAACGATCGTCCCTGGATGCAGACATCTGTAACTAACTGGAGGAAAGTGCTGGCTGTGCAGATACATGGGGCGGGGGGGGGGGGGGAAATCTATCCGAACCCCCGGGGTGCCAAGACGGAAATGTCAGTAATGCAGAATATTGCACCTGGACAGGCTCATAATATTCGATGAAATAAAACCCTGTAAAGAATATATTTAGGGAGGAAAGACACGGCCGTCTCCCACTCCCATCTGTCATGAAAGAGGAAGTGAGACGATCGATTCTAATCTACCCAGACCAGAAACGTTACACATCGTTTCCCACAAAGACCCAGAGAAAACCACAGACATTGCTGTATCCAGTCACTCCATGGTCTGTTTCACAATACGTTCCTCCTAATTACAGCCGGCGGCATCTCATTATCCTATGCAATGTGCTTTGCTGCTATATCTGTGCAGTGCTGTAACCACTTGAGCCCCGGAAGATTTTATCCCCTTCCTGACCAGGCCCTATTTTGCGATTCGGTACTGCGTGATTTTAACGGGCAATTGCGCGGTCGTGCGACGCTGTACCTAAACGAATTTGACGTCCTTTTTTTCTCACAAACAGAGCTTTCTTTTGGTGGTATTTGATCACCTGTGCGATTTTTTGATCATGCGCTATAAACAAAAAAAGAGCGACAATTTTGCAAAAATAACAATATTTTTCACATTTTTTTATATGAAATTCCCCCCAAAAAATGTAAAAATCTAAATTTTTTAACATTTTAGGCCAATTTGTTTTCTGCTACCTATGTTTGGTAAAAAAAATCGCAAAAAAGCGTATTTTGATTGGTTTGCGCAAAAGTTATTGCGTTTACTAACTAAGGGAAAGATTTTTGTCATTTTTATTGTTTTTTTTTAACGAGTAATGGCGGCGATCTGCGATTTTTTTTAGCGGGACTGCGACATTGCGGCGGACAGATCAGACCCTTGACTGACATTTTTGACACTTTTGGGGTTACCGGTGACATTACTACAGTAATCAGTGCTAAACATATGCACTGTTACTGCAAAAATGACACTGGCAGGGAAGGGGTTAACTTTATTAGAGAGGGAGGGGTTAAGTGTGTCCCTAGGGGCGTGATTCTAACTGTAATTGGATGTGGCTGTGTGTGTAATAGCAGAGATCAACGGTCCTACATAGCAGAACCGTCTGATCTCCATTCTTACACAGGGGAGAATGACAGGCGGCTTTGTTTACATTAGCCGCCTGCCTTTCTGCCTCTGTAACTGACGATCGCGGACATCGGGTCCGCCGCTCACACACGCGGGGGGGTCCGAGAGCGAGCGGTGCGCGCTCGCTCCCTAGAGCCTCACAGGCTAGCGACGTAGACCTACGTCACTTTGCCTATGAGGGGCTGACTGTGAACGTAAATCGTTGTTAGGCAGTCGGCAAGTGGTTAAACGCCTTTACAAGCTACCAGTTTAGATTTGCACAGAAGATCTGGTGAAAGAATTATCGCTCTCACTCTGTCGTTCGCGACAATATCTCACATGTGTGGTGCGATCACCGTGTAGATATGTGTATGGGAGTAACGTATGCGTTCCAGGGGCGGACTGACCATTCGGGCACTGCCCGAGGGCCCGGGGTCAGTAGGGGGCCCCGTAAGAGGCTCAGCTATAAACAAAAAAAGAGAGGCAAGTTTGAAAAGAAAACAATAATTTTTACTTTCTGCTATAAAATACATCCGATAAAAAAAAAAATCTAATTTCTTCATCAATTTAGGCCAATTTGTATTCTGCTACATTTTTCATTAAAAAAATCCCAATAAACGAATTTTGATTGGTTTGTGCAAAAGTTATTGTGTCTACTAACTATTGGTCATATTTATAGAACTTGTATTTATTTATTAGAAATGGCGGTGATTAGCAGCTTATAGTGGGACTCTGATATTGCGGCGGACTAATCAAACGTTAACCACTTGCCGACCGCCGCACGACTATTTACTGCGGCAGTCAGCCCCTCCTGGGCAAACTGACGTAGGGCTACGTCCCTCGCCCAGGAGCCTCTAGGGGGCGAGAGCGTGCCGCCGGATGCGCGCTCCCACCCCCGCTCGTTCCTGCACATCCCCGAGCCTGTGACTGGTGGCTCCGATGTCCGTCGGTCACTCGCGATTTCCCACAGGAGAGGGAGAAAGGCAGGCGGCTGATGTAAACAAAGCCGTCTGTCATTCTCCCTGGTGTAACAGCAGAGACTATATGATCCTGCTATGTAGGATCGTATGTCTCTGTGGTTACATCACAAGCCACGCCCCTTTACAGTTAGAGTCACGCCCCTAGGGACACACTTAACTGCTTGATCACTAACAAAGTTAACCCCTTCCCTGCCAGTGTCATTTTTACAGTAACAGTGCATATGTATAGCACTGATTACTGTAGTAATGTCACTGGTACCCCCAAAAGTGTCAAAAATGTCAGTCAAGGGTCCGATCTGTCCGCCGCAATGTCGCAGTCCCGCAAAAAAAAAAAAATCGCAGATCGCCGCCATTACTCATTAAAAAAAACAATAAAAATTACATAAATCTTTCCCGTAGTTAGTAAACGCAATAACTTTTGCGCAAACCAATCTATATACGCTTATTGTTATTTTCTTTTTACCAAACATATGTAGCATAAAACAAATTGGCCTAAAATGTTAAAATATTTTGATTTTTAAATTTTTTTGGGGGAATTTCATATCAAAAAATTTGAAAAATATTGTTATTTTTTCAAAATTTACGCTCTTTTTTTTTTTTATAGCGCAAAAAAATAAAAATCGCACAGGTGATCAAATACCACCAAAAGAAAGCTCTGTTTGTGGGAAAAAAAGGACGTCAATTTCATTTGGGTACGGCACGACCCTGCAATTGTCTGTTAAAGTCACGCAGTGCCAAATCACAAAATAGGCCCTGATCTTTGAGCAGGAAATTCCTCCGGGGCTTAAGTGGTTAACTGACAGTTTTGACACTTTTTTGGGGGTACCAGTGACACTAATACATTGATCAGTGCTAAAAATATGCACTGTCACTGTACTGATGACACCGGCTGGGAAGGGGTTAACATCAGGGGAGACCAAAGGGTAAAACTATGTGCCTAGCCAGCAGTGGTGGCTGCTGCATTGGGGCGCAGGGGCCCCCTATCCGGTCCCCTAATCTACATGTGGGGCGCCAGACGCATGGAGTTCAATGGGGCTTTTTTTTCTTAACATGTGATTAGAGCCAAAGGCTCTAATAGGCTTCAAAAAAGGGTGGGCTCGGGTGTGGTCTGAAGGGGGGTGGTATGGTGCGGTCCGTCTGCTGCCCCCAACGCCCCCCCCCCCCTCCCGACCCATGGAGCACCAGCCATCACTGCTAGCCAGTGATTTTGTGTACTGTGGGGATAGCTAACATGTCATGCTTTAAAATTGCATCTGTCCGTAGAACGGCGCCAAATTACGGTACCTTAAAATCTCCATAGACAGCGCTTTAATAGCTTTACCAGTTAGAGTTACACAGGAGGCCTGGTGCGAAAATGTTTTGCTCTCGCTTGGATGTTTATGGTGACACTTTACATGTGTGGTGTGATTGCAGTTTACGGGACCTACAGACATGTTCGCATTTGTGCGCGAGCCTCAGTGCCCCTCAACATTTCACACTACCCAAACCCTTCCTAAAAGCCCCCAGTCCCCACAGTCCTCAGCAGCCTCCTACAGCGCCCCCCAAAAGTGTCCCGGAGTGCCCTAAGCCCCAGCAGTGCCTTCCTGTCTCCACATTGCCCTTGCAACACCTAGCCTCCTAGGGAGACCACAAGCCCCTCTCCAGACCCTCCCCCGAGCTTCCTCCAGAAACCTCCTCCTACCCCACTGCCTCTCACTTCTCTCGCTTTACCTGCAGTCCGTTGTGTCCGCGGCTGCAGTGTCCTGTCCCAGCATGCACCGATGGTGTCTCCTCTCGGCTCCTCCCCTTCCCGGTCAGCTGACCTATAGTCTCCGCCCACCTGGCCCCGGCAGCCAGCGGAGAGTCCGGGTGAGTGGCATGGTTTAAAGGAGCAGCCCAGCTGCCTCTGACATGCCGCCAGGTGGCCTGGCCCACAAGGCATGTGCCCGGTGTGCCCGATGGCCAGTCCAGGCCTAGGTGCAGATGAAGATCTAGGGAATATCCGATTGCCTCTCAGGGGATCAGGAAGGAATTTTCTCCCCTGCTGTAGCAAATTGGATCATGTTTTGCTGGGGTTTTTCGCCTTCCTCTGGATCAACTGCGGGTATAGGATTGTGTACTGTACATGGGATTGTATGGTTGGGTTTTCTTTTTTCTTTTTTATTGGTTGAGTCAGATGGACTTGTGTCTTTTTTCAACCTGACTAACTATGTAACTATGTAAGATGTAGGATTAGATGTACTGTAGATTTAGATGTGGATGTAGGTTTAGGTGTAGGAGTATATGTAGATGAAGATGTACACCCCTCAAATTTTTGTAAATATTTTATTCTATCTTTTCATGTGACAACACTGAAGAAATGACACTTTGCTACAATGTAAAGTAGTGAGGATACAGCTTGTATAACAGTGTAAATTTGCTGTCCCCTCAAAATAACTCAACACACAGCCATTAATGTCTAAACCGCTGGCAACAAAAGTGAGTACACCCCTAAGTGACAATGTCCAAATTGGGCCCAATTAGCCATTTTCCCTCCCCGGTGTCATGTGACTCGTTAGTGTTAGAAGGTCTCAGCTGTGATTAAGGAGCAGGTGTGTTAAATTTGGTGTTATCGCTCTCACTCTCTCATACTGGTCACTGGAAGTTCAACATGGCACCTCATGGCAAAGAACTCTCTGAGGATCCGAAAAAAAGAATTGTTGCTCTACATAAAGATGGCCTAGGCTATAAGAAGATTGCCAAGACCCTGAAACTGAGCTGCAGCATGGTGGCCAAGACCATACAGCGGTGTAACAGGACAGGTTCCACCCAGAACAGGCCTCCAATGGTCCACCAAAGAAGTTGAGTGCTGTGCTCAGCGTCATATCCAGAGGTTGTCTTTGGGAAATAGATGTATGAGTGCTGCCAGCATTGCTGCAGAGGTTGAAGGGGTGGGGGAGGGGTCAGTCTGTCAGTGCTCAGACCATACGCCGCACACTGCATCAAATCAGTCTGCATGGCTGTCATCCCAGAAGGAAGCCTCTTCTAAAGATGATGTACAAGAAAGCCTGCAAACAGTTTGCTGAAGACAAGCAGACTAAGGACATGGATTACTGGAACCATGTCCTGTGGTCTGATAAGACCAAGATAAACTTATTTGGTTCAGATGGTGTCAGGCGTGTGTGGCGGCAACCAGGTGAGGAGTACAAAGACAAGTGTGTCTTCCTACAGTCAGGCATGGTGGTGGGAGTGTCATGGTCTGGGGCTGCATGAGTGCTGCCGGCACTGGGGAGTTACAGTTCATTGAGGGAACCATGAATGCCAACATGTACTGTGACATACTGAAGCAGAGCACGATCCCCTCCCTGTACACTGTAGATATAGGTGTGGATGTAGATATAGGTGTGGATGTGGATGTTGGTGTGGATGTAGATGTAGATGTACTGTAGTTGTAGATGTAGATGTAGGTGTGGATGTAGATGTAGGCGTAGATGAATATGTGGATGTAGATGTAGGTGTGGATGTAGATGTAGATGTAGATGTAGGAGTAGATGTAGATGTAGATGTAGGAGTAGATGTAGATGTAGATGTAGATGTGGATGTAGGAGTAGATGTAGATGTAGATGTAGGTGTGGATGTAGATGTAGATGTAGGAGTAGATGTAGATGTAGGTGTGGATGTAGATGTAGGTGTGGATGTAGATGTAGGTGTGGATGTAGATGTGGATGTAGATGTAGGAGTAGATGTAGATGTAGATGTAGATGTAGGAGTAGATGTAGATGTTGGTGTGGATATAGATGTAGATGTGGATGTAGATGTTGGTGTGGATGTAGATGTAGATGTAGATGTAGGAGTAGATGTAGATGTAGATGTAGGTGTAGATGTAGGAGTAGATGTAGATGTTGGTGTGGATGTAGATGTAGATGTAGGAGTAGATGTAGATGTAACTGTAGATGTAGATGTAGATGTAGATGTAGATGTAGGTGTGGATGTAGATGTAGGTGTGGATGTAGATGTGGATGTAGATGTAGGAGTAGATGTAGATGTAGATGTAACTGTAGATGTAGATGTAGATGTAGATGTAGATGTAGGTGTGGATGTAGATGTAGATGTAGATGTAGGTGTGGATGTAGATGTAGATGTAGGAGTAGATGTAGATGTAGATGTAGATGTAGATGTTGGTGTGGATATAGATGTAGATGTGGATGTAGATGTTGGTGTGGATGTAGATGTAGATGTAGGAGTAGATGTAGATGTAGGTGTAGATGTAGATGTAGATGTAGATGTAGATGTAGATGTAGGTGTGGATGTAGATGTAGGTGTAGATGTAGATGTAGATGTAGGAGTAGATGTAGATGTAGATGTAGATGTAGATGTTGGTGTGGATATAGATGTAGATGTGGATGTAGATGTTGGTGTGGATGTAGATGTAGATGTAGGAGTAGATGTAGATGTAGGTGTAGATGTAGATGTAGATGTAGATGTAGATGTAGATGTAGATGTAGGTGTAGATGTAGATGTAGGTGTGGATGTAGATGTAGGTGTGGATGTAGATGTAGATGAAGATGTAGGTGTGGATGTAGATGTAGATGAAGATGTAGATGTGGATGTAGATGTTGGTGTGGATGTAGATGTAGATGTAGGAGTAGATGTAGATGTAGGTGTGGATGTAGATGTGGATGTAGATGTTGGTGTGGATGTAGATGTAGGAGTAGATGTAGATGTGGATGTAGATATAGGTGTGGATGTAGATGTAGGTGTGGATGTAGATGTTGGTGTGGATGTAGATGTAGATGTAGATGTAGGAGTAGATGTAGATGTGGATGTAGATATAGGTGTGGATGTAGATGTAGGTGTGGATGTAGATGTTGGTGTGGATGTAGATGTAGGTGTGGATGTAGATGTGGATGTAGATGTAGATGTAGATGTAGGTGTAGATGTAGATGTAGGTGTAGATGTAGGTGTGGATGTAGATGTGGATGTAGATGTAGATGTAGATGTGGATGTAGGTGTAGGTGTGGATGTAGATGTGGATGTAGATGTAGATGTAGGTGTGGATGTAGATGTAGATGTAGGTGTGGATGTAGATGTTGGTGTGGATGTAGATGTTGGTGTGGATGTAGGTGTGGATGTAGATGTGGATGTAGATGTAGATGTAGATGTGGATGTAGATGTAGATGTAGATGTAGATGTAGGTGTGGATGTAGATGTGGATGTAGATGTAGATGTAGATGTGGATGTAGATGTAGATGTAGATGTAGATGTAGGAGTAGATGTAGATGTGGATGTAGATATAGGTGTGGATGTAGATGTAGGTGTGGATGTAGATGTTGGTGTGGATGTAGATGTAGATGTAGATGTAGGAGTAGATGTAGATGTGGATGTAGATATAGGTGTGGATGTAGATGTTGGTGTGGATGTAGATGTAGGTGTGGATGTAGATGTGGATGTAGATGTAGATGTAGATGTAGGAGTAGATGTAGGTGTGGATGTAGATGTGGATGTAGATGTAGATGTAGATGTGGATGTAGATGTAGGTGTGGATGTAGATGTGGATGTAGATGTTGGTGTGGATGTAGATGTAGATGTGGATGTGGATGTAGATGTAGATGTAGATGTAGGAGTAGATGTAGATGTAACTGTAGATGTAGATGTAGATGTGGATGTAGGAGTAGATGTAGGTGTTGATGTAGGAGTAGACGTAGATGTAGATGTAGATGTAGATGTTGGTGTGGATGTAGATGTAGATGTAGGAGTAGATGTAGATGTAACTGTAGATGTAGATGTAGATGTGGATGTAGATGTAGATGTAGATGTAGATGTAGGTGTGGATGTAGATGTAGGTGTGGATGTAGATGTAGATGTAGATGTAGATGTAGATGTAGATGTAGGAGTAGATGTAGATGTGGATGTAGATATAGGTGTGGATGTAGATGTTGGTGTGGATGTAGGTGTGGATGTAGATGTGGATGTAGATGTGGATGTAGATGTAGATGTAGATGTGGATGTAGATGTAGATGTAGATGTAGATGTAGGTGTGGATGTAGATGTAGGTGTGGATGTAGATGTGGATGTAGATGTAGATGTAGGAGTAGATGTAGGTGTGGATGTAGATGTGGATGTAGATGTAGATGTAGATGTGGATGTAGATGTAGATGTAGATGTAGATGTAGATGTAGGTGTGGATGTAGATGTAGGTGTGGATGTAGATGTGGATGTAGATGTAGATGTGGATGTAGATGTAGATGTAGATGTGGATGTAGATGTAGATGTAGGTGTAGATGTAGGTGTGGATGTAGATGTAGATGTAGATGTAGATGTAGATGTGGATGTAGATGTTGGTGTGGATGTAGATGTAGATGTGGATGTAGATGTAGATGTAGGAGTAGATGTAGGTGTGGATGTAGATGTGGATGTAGATGTAGATGTAGATGTAGATGTAGATGTAGATGTAGGTGTGGATGTAGATGTAGGTGTGGATGTAGATGTGGATGTAGATGTAGATGTAGGAGTAGATGTAGGTGTGGATGTAGATGTGGATGTAGATGTAGATGTAGATGTAGGTGTAGATGTAGGTGTGGATGTAGATGTAGGTGTGGATGTAGATGTGGATGTGGATGTAGATGTAGATGTAGGTGTGGATGTAGATGTAGGTGTGGATATAGTTGTAGATGTAGATGAAGATGTAGATGAAGATGTGGATGTAGATGTTGGTGTGGATGTAGATGTAGATGTGGATGTAGATGTAGATGTAGGAGTAGATGTAGGTGTGGATGTAGATGTAGGTGTGGATATAGTTGTAGATGTAGATGAAGATGTAGATGAAGATGTGGATGTAGATGTAGATTTAGATGTAGATGTAGGTGTGGATGTAGGTGTGGATGTACTTTGTATATGTAGATGTAGGTGTAGATGTAACTGTAGATGTAGATGTAGATGGAGTATTAGATGGAGGAGTAGATGTAGATGTAGGTGTGGATGTAGATAAAGATGTGGATGTAGATGTAGATGTAGGTGTGGCTGTAGATGTAGTTGTAGATGTAGGTGTGGATGTAGATGGAGGAGTAGATGTAGTTGTAGGTGTGGCTGTAGATGTAGATGTAGATATAGGTGTGGATGTGGATGTTGGTGTGGATGTAGATGTAGATGTAGTTGTAGATGTAGATGTAGGTGTGGATGTAGATGTTGGTGTGGATGAAGATGTAGTTGTAGATGTAGATGTAGGTGTGGCTGTAGATGTAGATGTAGATGTGGATGTAGGTGTGGATGAAGATGTAGTTGTAGATGTAGGTGTGGATGGATGTAGATGGAGGAGTAGATGTAGTTGTAGATGTAGATGGAGATGGAGGAGGAGTAGATGTAAGTGTTGATGTTGGTGTGGATGAAGAAGTAAGTGTACAGATATATGGAGGAGTAGATGAAGATGTAAGAATAGATGAAGCTGTAGGTGTGTGGATGAAGAGGTAGGTATAGATGAAGAAGTAGGAGTAGATGTGGATGTACTTTGTATATGTAGGTGTAGGAGTAGATGTAGATATTGGTGGGGATGTAGATGTAGATGTGGATGTAGATGTGGATATAGATGTAGGAGTAGATGTAGATGTGGATGTAGATGTAGATGTAGGAGTAGATGTAGATGTGGATGTAGATGTAGATGTAGGAGTAGATGTAGATGTAGATGTAGGAGTAGATGTAGATGTGGATGTAGATGTAGATGTAGGAGTAGATGTAGATGTAGATGTAGGAGTAGATGTAGATGTAGATGTAGGTGTGGCTGTAGATGTAGAAGTAGATGTAGATGTAACTGTAGATGTAGATGTAACTGTAGATGTAGATGTGGATGTAGATGTAGATGTAGATGTAGGAGTAGATGTAGATGTAGATGTAGATGTGGATGTAGATGTAGGAGTAGATGTAGATGTAGGTGTGGATGTAGGTGTAGATGTAGATGTAGATGTAGGAGTAGACGTAGATGTAGATATAGATGTAGGTGTGGATGTAGATGTAGGTGTGGATGTAGATGTAGGTGTGGCTGTAGATGTGGATGTAGATGTAGGTGTGGCTGTAGATGTAGATGTAGATGTAGGAGTAGATGTAGATGTAACTGTAGATGTAGATGAAGTAGTAGATGGAGGAGTAGATGTAGGTGTAGATGTAGATGTAGGTGTAGATGGAGGAGTAGATGTAGATGTAGTTGTAGATGGAGGAGTAGATGGAGTAGTAGATGGAGGAGTAGATGTAGGTGTAGATGTAGATGTAGATGGAGGAGTAGATGTAGATGTGGGTGTAGATTTAGATATAGATGTAGATGTAGATGTAGGAGTAGATGTAGATGTAGATGTAGATGTAGGTGTGGATGTAGATGTAGGTGTGGATGAAGATGTAGATGTGGATGTAGATGTAGGTGTGGCTGTAGATGTAGATATAGATGTAGGAGTAGATGTAGATGTAGGTGTGGATGTAGATGTAGATGTAGGAGTAGACGTAGATGTAGATGTACATGTAGGTGTGGATGTAGATGTAGATGTGGATGTAGATGTGGATGTAGGTGTGGCTGTAGATGTAGATGTAGATGTAGGAGTAGATGTAGATGTAACTGTAGATGTAGATGAAGTAGTAGATGGAGGAGTAGATGTAGGTGTAGATGTAGATGTAGGTGTAGATGGAGGAGTAGATGTAGATGTAGTTGTAGATGGAGGAGTAGATGTAGGTGTAGATGTAGATGTAGGTGTAGATGGAGGAGTAGATGTAGATGTAGTTGTAGATGTTGGTGTAGATGAAGAAGTAAGTGTACAGATATATGGAGGAGTAGATGAAGATGTAAGAATAGATGAAGCTGTAGGTGTGTGGATGAAGATGTAGGTACAGATGAAGAAGTAGGAGTAGATGTAGATGTAGTTGTGGATGTAAGACAAATTCCCCCCCAAATCCTCCCTCACAAATTCTCTTCCCCATCCCTCTCCCAACACAAATCCTCCTAAATCACCACTCCTAGTCCACCCTCCAAATTTCCCCTCCTAGAACAATTCTTACTCCCTGCCACCCCCCATATTTCTCCTCCCAACACAATCCCCCTCCCCCCAATCTTTTTGCGGCACCCCCACCCACCTCACACGATAACACAGTGCACAGGGCAGCCACGCCTCCTGCCCACCCTTGTCCTGGCACTGCTTACAATTGAAATTGGCACCATTTTGGAGATATTCATGTCAGCTCCAGCCAATTTCTTCCCTTGAACACAGGCAATTGGCTCTGCGTCCATGGCACCCTGCCTGTGCTTTGATTGAAGAGAGCGTCTTGCTGCAATGGTGACCCCCATGAACATGTGCAGCCTGGCCACTGAAGCGGCCTGAGAGTGCAAACCCAGAAAGAAGGTAAGGAGGAGATGGAAGCGCCAAGAGCAGTGACAGCTCAGCGTTGGAGGGCTTCATTTCACAGGTAAGTCTGTTATAACATGCCAGTATGTAGTGCATACAGTACTAGCACATTATGGCAGCAACCAGCTAGAGGGCCCATTTAAAAAAACAAAAAGCAGAAGTAAATACTATTTAGGATTTAAAAAGTGATGCGTCTTCTTTAGACAGACAAAAAGCAAACAAAATTCATAGACACCGGGAGTGGAATGGGATGTAAGGAAAACATATTCTCATTCTGCAATTAGTCCGTTTTAAAAAAACTGGGGTGAAAAATTTCCAGGTAAAAAAACCTCAAAACATGGAAACTGTACCGAGAGAAGTGGAATCACGCCAAGTTCACTTTTTGGGTGTGATAGATGGAGAATAAAGACTATGATGGATATATTCATTTTCACAGATGTCGCCATAGAGTCTCTGAGTGATGGCCTCCCTGAGAGAGACCCCCGGGGGGGAGAGGAGGAGAGCGCAACAAAGGCAAAAACCTTAAGAAGTAATGTGTATTATTATTATTATTATTATTATTATTATTGTGTTTCAAGAGACACTCACTACAGAAATACACAATAGTGCTCATAAGTTTTGCCATGAATAATAAGGATGTACATGCTGATGTAAATGAAGATGTAGATGTAGAAGATGTAGGTGTAGATGAAGGTGTAAATGAAGAGGAAGGTTTGGATATAGGTATAGATGGGGGTGTGGATGTAGGTATAGAGGAAGATGTAGGTGTAGATGAAGATGTGGATGTAGGTGTAGATGAAGATGTAGGTGTAGATGAAGATGTAGAAGTGGATGTAGGTATAGATGAGGGTGTGGATGTAGGTATAGATGAAGATGTAGGTATAGATGAAGATGTAGATGTAGGTGTAGATGAGGGTGTGGATTTAGGTGTAGATGTAGATGTAGGTGTAGATGAAGATGTAGGTGTAGATGAAGATGTAGATGAAGATGTAGATGTAGATGTAGGTATAGATGAGGGTGTGGATGTAGGTGTAGATGTAGATGTAGGTATAGATGAAGATGTAGGTGTAGATGAAGATGTAGGTGTAGATGAAGATGTAGGTGTAGATGAAGATGTAGGCGTTGATGAAGATGTAGGTGTAGATAGAGATGTAAATATAGATGAAGATGTAAATATAGATGAAGATGTAGGTATAGATGAAGATGTAGGTATAGGTATAGATGAAGATGTAGGTATAGATGACGATGTTGGTGTAGATAGAGATGTAAATATAGATGAAGATATAGGTGTAGATGAAGATGTAGATGAAGATGTAGTGTCACGTGCCTGGTCAGAGGCCAGAGTGCTGAGAGGGCTCCCCTTGCGGCTAAGTGCAGAACACCCCTGGAGTTGGTACAGGGGATGCAGTGCCCAAAAGAAGCACGGGTTGCCAGTTGTTATAGTCTGCAGAGCTGAGCACCGGATGGCAGCAGGAAGAGGTAGGATGCTTTGTAGGGCAGGGGTCCTTAGCAGTTCCAAGTGTGCTTGGAAGCAAGGCAAACAGGAAGCAGAACTGGAACAAGCTGGAGTCATACACGGGTAAGCTGGTAATAGCAGAGTCGGTGAGTCAAGCCGAGGTCAAACACAGTGGATCAAGCAGAAGCAAGTCAGAAGTTCAAGCCAAGGTTCAGAGCCAGAAATCAAAGGTGAATCAGGTCAAAGGCAATTTGGGTCAGCAACAGGAGGTCCAAAATTAGAATACACAAGGCACAGGGAACACAGGGAGCTGACGATCATCCAGCAGTTAGTGGTTGCTGTTGTTGGCTTTAAATAGGCCACTGGGCACCAGGATTTGACACGCATTGTGTGCGCTTTGGCGTACGCACTGGCAAATATAACTTCTTTACCGTGTGCGCATAAGCATTAGCATTGGTTAATTCCTGTTCACCAATGGGCAATTCTGATGGCTATTAACAGTTATCCCAGTTTTCTGTGGATTGTTCTCTGACATGTAGGTACAGATGAAGATGTAAATATAGATGTAGATGTGGGTGTGGATGCAGGTATAGATGGAGGTGTGGATGTAGGTATAGCTGAAGATGTAGGTGTACTGTATATGTATAGATTCTGTGTGTAGATGAAGATGTGGGAGTAGATGTAAAAGTAGGTGTGGATGCAGGTGTGGATGTAGTATAGATGTGGATGTAGGTGTAGATGAAGATGTAGGTGTAGATGAAGATGTGGATGTAGATGAAGATGTAGGTGTAGGTGTGGATGTAGGTATAGATGAAGATGTAGGTATAGATGAAGATGTAGATGTAGATGTAGATGTAGGTGTAGATGTAGATGTAGGTGTAGATGTAGATGTAGGTGTAGGTGTGGATGTAGGTATAGATGAAGATGTAGGTGTGGATGGAGATGTAGGAGTAGGTGTAGATGTAGATGTAGATGTGGATGTAGATGTAGATGTAGATGTAGGTGTAGATGTAGATGTAGGTGTAGATGTAGATGTAGGAGTAGGTGTAGATGTAGATGTAGGAGTAGGTGTAGATGTAGATGAAGATGTAGGTGTAGATGTAGATGTAGATGTAGGTGTAGATGTAGATATAGGTGTAGATGTAGATGTAGGTGTAGATATAGGTGTAGATGTAGATATAGGTGTAGATGGAGATGTAGGTGTAGATGTAGGAGTAGATGTAGATGAAGATGTAGGTGTAGATGGAGATGTAGGTGTAGATGTAGGAGTAGATGTAGATGTAGATATAGGTGTAGATGGAGATGTAGGTGTAGATGTAGGAGTAGATGTAGATGTAGATATAGGTGTAGATGGAGATGTAGGTGTAGATGTAGATGTAGGTGTAGATGAAGATGTAGGTGTAGATGAAGATGTAGATGTAGATGTAGGTGTAGATGAAGATGTAGATGTAGATGAAGATGTAGGTGTGGATGGAGATGAAGATGTAGGTGTAGATGAAGATGTAGGTGTGGATGTAGGTGTAGATGAAGATGTAGGTGTAGATGTAGATGTAGGTGTAGATGAAGATGTAGGTGTAGATGTAGATGTAGGTGTAGATGAAGATGTAGGTGTAGATGTAGATGTAGGTGTAGATGTAGATGTAGGTGTAGATGAAGATGTAGGTGTAGATGAAGATGTAGGTGTAGATGTAGATGTAGGTGTAGATGTAGATGTAGGTGTAGATGAAGATGTAGATGTAGATGAAGATGTAGGTGTGGATGGAGATGAAGATGTAGGTGTAGATGAAGATGTAGGTGTGGATGTAGATGTAGATGTAGGTGTAGATATAGGTGTAGATGTAGATGTAGGTGTAGATGTAGGAGTAGATGTAGATGAAGATGTAGGTGTGGATGTAGATGTAGGTGTAGATGTAGATATAGGTGTAGATGTAGGTGTAGATGAAGATGTAGGTGTAGGTGTAGGTGTAGATGAAGATGTAGGTGTAGATGTAGGTGTAGATGAAGATGTAGGTGTAGATGTAGATGTAGGTGTAGATGAAGATGTAGGTGTAGATGAAGATGTAGATGTAGATGTAGATGTAGGTGTGGATGTAGATGTAGGTGTAGATGTAGATATAGGTGTAGATGGAGATGTAGGTGTAGATGAAGATGTAGATGTGGATGTAGATGTAGGTGTAGATGAAGATGTAGGTGTAGATGTAGATGGAGATGTAGGTGTAGATGAAGATGTAGGAGTGGATGAAGACTTAGGTATAGATGAAGATTTAGGTAAAGATGAAGATATTAGTTGTATATAAAGATGTAGGAGTAGATGTAGGTGTGGATGGAGGTATAGATGAAGATGTATGTGTAGATGAATATATAGGGGAAGATGTAGGTGGATATAGGTGTAGATAAAGATGTAGGAGTAGTTTTAGGTGTGGATGTAGGTACTGTATAGATGGAGATGTAGATAAAGATGAAGATGTAGGTGTAAAAGTAGATGTAGGTGTGGATGTAGATATCGCTATAGATGAAGATGTAGATATAGGTGAAGATTAAGAGGTCATGTGGATGTAGATGTAGATGTAGATGAAGATGTGGATGTAGGCGGAGGTGAAGATGTGGATGTAGGTGTAAATGTTCTTTGAATAGATGTATATAGTGTGGATATATATGTTTATGCAGATGTAGGTGTAGATATCTTGTTTGTGTAGGGTGTAGGTGTAGGTGTACCATAATTGTCTTTATTCTACATGTTATAGTTTCTCCACATTCTCTTCTGAGTCTAGGTTTGTGGAATCGTTCCTCTCGTCACTTCCCTGTCACCCTCTGTGTCATCTCTCTGACTTCCATAATCATCATCATCATCATCGCTCTGTCCACACACTGTGAGTATTTATCACCAGGATGGACGACTTCCTTCTGGCTGTTCTTTTACATTCACTGGCACAGTAAATTCGAGAACCTTGACACTTCCCTGGATTCACCCTTTATAAATGACCAGTCTGTACACTGAGCTATGGTGAGGTACACCTGCTTACACTCTAATGTCCCCCTACAGTCACACACTATTATTATTATACATTTATATAGCTCTGACATATACCGCAGTGCTGTACAGAGAACACTGAGCCAATCACATCAGTCTCTGTACCAGAGGAGCTTACACTCTAATGTCCCCTCCCCCACAGTCACATCAGTCTCTGTACCAGAGGAGCTTACACTCTAATGTCCCCTCCCCCACAGTCACATCAGTCTCTGTACCAGAGGAGCTTACACTCTAATGTCCCCTCCCCCACAGTCACATCAGTCTCTGTACCAGAGGAGCTTACACTCTAATGTCCCCTCCCCCCACAGTAACATCAGTCTCTGTACCAGAGGAGCTTACACTCTAATGTCCCCACATATTACTATTATTGTTCATTGTGTTCCTCACCCCTCCAGTAACTCTGGTGACTCGGCAGTATGAGGAAAACTCCATCACATTAGGGAAGCTACAGCAGGAACATGACCATCTGAGTTCCGGCCTCACCTTCCAGCCTGAGGAAGCCCTCAGACAGACCAATGAGGAGTTGGAAATAACAAAGGGTGGTCAGTTGAGGAGTCGGGAGGAACAGAAGACCATTAGCCGGAGCCTGGGGAGGACAATGCAGGAGGAGGTGGAGACGGGGACCCCCATGACCGACCTTGAAGACAACCTCTGGAATACAGTACACACACTGCAAGAAAAGACAAATGAGCTTTCCAGGTAGATTATATCCTTTTCCTTGGCCTTCTAATAAATCAGTTTGGTTACCACAAACAGCAGGAACCTCCATGTGTTAATAGGCTGCACCAGAAGCAGGCATTTCTTTTTTTAGCAAGACCGCAGGGAAATGCAGTTCCAGCACCTCCAGCACAGAATGTATGTAATGGCAAGGGGTGGTAGAGTATGCTGGAGAATCAATTGATGCTGGCTGCTTGGAGATCTAAGGTCGCTGGTGGATCTATTGTTGGGGGGGGGGGGGTCTGGTGTTGCTTTGGAGATTTATTGTTGCTGGGAGAGGATCTATTGTTGCTGGAGTCATTTGTTGGGAGGGATCCACTGTCGAGGGAGGGGTCTATTGATGCTGGCTTCTGGGAGATCTATTGTTGCTAGTGGGGGGAGTCTATTGCTGCTTGAATTGAAGGTATTTTTGTGGTGGCTCTATTGTTTTTGAGGCCTCTGTTGTTGCTGGGTAGATCTATCGTTACTGGAGGTCTATTTCTTTTGGGGGTCTATTGTTGTTGGGGGGGGTCTATTGTTGATGCGGGGGGACTATTGTTTTTGGCTGCAGGGGATCTATTTTATTGCTTTTCTTGTTATCAGTATCATATTCCATACAAATTACTTCTGTATTCTCTATAAGGAGCGGTACTGGAAGGTGGGTAGGGGGTGGAACCAAGGAACAGTGCTTGGGGGTGCTTAGGGGAGGAGGCAAGGGGTGACTGGGGAGGGGAAGTACCTGTACCTATTCTCTGAGGAATAGGAGAAATCTGAGATCTCACCACGAACAGGGGCAGACTGACAACTTTCGGCCCAGGGGGCAAGTACAAACCAGAGGCCCATGGTGCAGCGACTTGGCTCCCTCACCCCTACCTCTCTTCCACTCTCCCAATCCTCCTCCTGACCCCCATTCCAAGCTGAAGCCCTGCTCCAGATACTCTCTACTTACTGGCTGAATCCGGGTTCCCAACCTGACCAGCAGGGGGAGGTTGGGGGTCTCTGGGACAGTTTGGTTGGGGCTGGCCGGGGCAGAAGAGTCTCCAGTGGGGCATGGAAACGGCTTCTGCTCAGACACAGTTTACACCATCCATGCTGGGAAGGGCCTGCGTGTTGTCCTTGTCCTCAACCCGCACTCAGTAGGTCAGCGGCAGGGACTTTTTACTTCTCTTCACCAGGAATTCTTTAGGCATGTCTGTGGCAGAAGCGGTGCAGCCTTTTAATGGGGCATTAGAGTGGGCCAGGGGTCAATTGCCCCCCTGGCCCAGTCCTCCCCTGACCACGAATAATATGAACAAATTTTCTGAACCAGCAGTCTTGTAACTGTAGTGTCCCCTCTACAGTGGCATGCCATTATGGTGGAATAACTATAACCAAAGCAGCCCACACAGTCCTGTGTTTTTCTTCTCCACCAGTTCTGATTGTGATGACCAGTCCCCCCAAGCTTCTCTTCTCACTGATCTCCATCCGGTCATGTTGACCTTTAGCTTGATGTCATAATTTACATCGTAGGGCTTGTAGGACCTACATTGTATGTGATGGTATGGAATGTGTGACGAGACCCTTGCTCGCTCGCTTCCGCAGTCCTCTGCTTCTAGTGAGTCAGCTTGCAGATCGCAACGTCTGATGGTTTGCTCGTCCAAGGCTCCGGGATCCGAACTACAGCTATGTGCCGTTCGGAATCCATTAGAACAAACACCAAGCAGGCTGTATGTAAGTTCAAACAGGAAGACGTTTATTGGAAGTATACAATACACTTTTATACAGAATTTGGAACATCCTGCCCCCAACAACCGCTTTCCCATTGGTCAATTGCAAAGTACATGCCGTTCTCCTTCAGGTCCTCCTTAGCCATGCAAATGAGGACTTGAAAATGAGCCAGCAGGGATTGGTCAGATAGCTTGACCAGAAGGACTGTTATGTGTAATGAGACAGAAGCCCCCAGGGGACAATCAATGTACACAATAGCCAGACACAGAACAATGGTTCCATAACGAGCCCCCCCCCCCCTAATACACATTACTCTGAGTGTCAATACATCCCTTAGCAGACAACAGGTGAGTTCATTAGCACACCTGAAAATAGGTGAATGGAAAGCCACCTCAGACAAAAGCAACATTGTTAGACAGTCAGTCTCCTCATTGAACTTCCTGGAATGACCATATTAGGAGTTGTATGGGCAGACTAGATGGGCCAAATGGTTCTTATCTGCCGACACATTCTATGTTTCTATGTTTCTATGTTTGTACTTCCTGGTCAGAGACCTCATGGCAAATGGGAACAAATCTCAATATTTCTACATGGAGACCTTGCTGACAAATATGAAGCAATCCAAACCATCACCCATCTGTCCTTAAATTCCAGTGATGGTGAACACCGTCACACCAGAAAATAAGTTGGATTCCCCCCTGGATTAGATTATCCCCAGTTAAATATTTTATCTTGCAAAAGCGGGTTTGGGGTACAATTCTATTTTTTTTTTTTAATAATGCCATGATTTCTGCTTTAAACCTATGTTCTCTACCTTCCTCTCTCACATTAGACTTTCTGCATATGAGAGACAATGAAGAGTCTACAGTGGGCATGTTCGGGAATCCTTCTTCTGTACTATAAGCAAGAGTTCCCAGATCACTGACAAATGGGAGCGTGGTGGACAGAGTATAGAAATAACCTTATACTTTATGTAAAACATGAGTTTGACCTTAACCCAACCTGTGTGCTATTGGCCAGTTTGCCCAGCAAACCATATATGGGCAATGACATCACCCAGGTGGAGGAGCCTAGTTCCTCTATGGTTTCCTGGGCCACAGGGAGGCAGCTGTCCAATTGGCTACTGGCACCCCAAGTGACTTTAGTGGCCATCTTGGGTCAGACAGAGCCTATTTAAGACCCGGGTGTGCATTTTGGGAGTAGCTAGAGTAGGGACAGGTCACCCATCTGTCAGGGACAGTATTTAGTGCCATGGAAAGGTGGAGTAGGGAAAGCACAGGAATTACACCAACCTTAGTGGAAAGCCCCATTGGGTACAGACCGGCCATGCCACATTCTGCTCCTTGTGGCAGACACTGTTGGCATCTCCAGGTCTCCAGTCCTCTGTTTTTTCACTGTGGCACTTTGTAGATGGTCCCAGTTGGGTTGCCTCCCAGCCGAGCCTGTTGTGTACTGCTGTACTTTTGTTACAATATACTCCTGTTACTGCACTTGGACTCTGTGTGTTCTCTGCCCGCCACATTACACTGCACCTGCCCACAAGCTGCAATCAATGTCCCTCTTCCTGCTGAATGGTATTGACCAGCTGCAGAGGCCTTTGTTAACCACTTGCCGACCACCCGCCGTAGTTATACTGTGGCAGGTCAGCTCAGTTATGCAAAACGACGTACATGTACGTAATTTCGTGTAGCAGTTAGTGGGGAGGAGGAGCCAATCAGCGGGTCCATTGGATGCGATATTCACCGGGCACTCTTTGGAGACAGAATGGCGGTCTGCCGACGTAAACATGGCACACCGCTGACCTGTCACAGATGAACAAGGGGATCCTGTGTTCCTTCTATTTAGGAACACAGGTCTCTGTGTTCATCCAGTGAATACAACCCCCACACAGTTAGAAAGCATCCCCTAGGCACACATTTAACCCTTTGATCGCCCCTGGTGTTAACCCCTTCCTTGCCAGTGTCATTAGTACTGCAACAGTGCATAATTTTAGCACTGATTATTGTAGTAATGCCACTGATCCCCTTAAGTGTCAAAAATGTCAGTTAGGGGTCCGATCTGTCCGCCGCAATGTCGCAGTCCCACTAAAAATCGCTGATCGCCGCCATTACTAGTAAAAAAAAAAATAAAATAAAAATGACATAAATCTTTCCCCTAGTTTGTAGACACGATAACTTTTTGCACAAATTAATCATTGTACACTTATTGGGATTTTTTTAACCAAAAATACGTAGAAGAATACAAATTGGCCTAAAATGATAAAAAAAAATGATTTTCTTTTCTATTGGCTGTGTTTTATAGCAGAAATTAAAAAATATTGTCTTTTTTTTTTCCAGAATTTTCGCTCTTTTTTTGTTTATAGCGCAAAAAATAAAAATCGCACAGGTGATCAAATACCACCAAAAGAAAGCTCTGTTTGTGGGGGAAAAGGTACAGTGTGGCATGAATATGCAATTGTCAGTTAAAATACTGCAGTTCCGTATAGCAAAAAATGGCCTGGTCATTACCACTTAACCACTTGCCGACCGCTCACATGGAGCGTACTGCGGCAAAGTGGCTCGATTCCGTCCAGCGACGTAGACCTACATCGCTGGACTCCTCCCCTTCTCGGCAGGGCGTGCGCGCCGCCGGAGGCTCGCTCCCGCTGTATTCAGACACAGCGGAAGTCGGGTATCGAGTGAGGAAATCCGCCCACTTGTGTAAACAAAGTGGGCGGATCTCCTAAGTGACAGGCAGGGACAGATTACAGGATTCAGTATAGCTCAACCTGCGATCTGTGTCTGTGTCACTCAGTCCCCTCCCCCCACACACGTCAGTAAGCATGAGGCATACATTTAACTCCTTGATCACCAATAAAGTTAACTCCTTCCCTGCCAGTGTGATTAGTACAGTAACAGTGCATATTTATAGCACTGATTACTGTAGTAATGTCACTGGTACCCCCCAAAGGTGTCAAAAATGTCAGTCAGGGGTCCGATCTGTCCAGCGCAATGTTGCAGTTCCGCAAAAAAAATCGCAGATCACTGCCATTACTAGTTTTAAAAAAAACAATAAAAATGATATAAATTTCCCGTAGATAATAGCTGCGATAACGTTTGCGCAAACCAATCAAAACACGCTTATTGCGATTTTTTTTTTTACCAAACATAGGTAGCAGAAAACAAATTGGCCAAAAATGTTAAAAAAAATTAGATTTTTACATTTTTTTGGGGGGAAATTTCATATAAAAAAATTTGAAAAATATTGTTATTTTTTCAAAATTGTCGCTCTTTTTTTGTTTATAGCGCAAAAAGTAAAAATCGCACAGGTGATCAAATACCACCAAAAGAAAGCTCTGTTTGTGGGGGAAAAAAAGAACATAAATTTAATTTGGGTACAGCATTGCATGACTGCGCAATTGTCCATTAAAGTAACGCAGTGCCGAATTGCAAAATATGGCCTGGTCAGGAGTGGGGTAAAATCTTCCGGTATTAAGGCGGTTAAAAATACGCTCATTGAGAATTTTTTTGTCAAAGACATGTAGCTAAATACATATTGTCCTAAATATATGACAAAAATTGAACATATTGGATATTTTTTAACTATCAAAGTAGAAAAATATTGTTATTTTTTCAAAATTGTTGCTCTTTTTGTATTAATATCGCAAAAAATGAAAAGCGCAGAGGTGATCAAATACCACCAAAAGAAAGCTCTGTTTGTGGGAAAAAAAAGACGCAAATTTTGTTTGGGTACGGCGTTGCATGACCGCGCAATTGTCAGTTAAAGTTGCACAGTGCCAAGTTGCAAAAAGTGGCCTGGACGTAAAGCAGGAAAACCTCCGGTGGTAAAGTGGTTAAGGACCGCCCACCGCAGAGTTACTGCGGCAGGCAGCCCCTCCTGCGCGAACCGACGTAGCTGTATGTCGGTCGCGCGCCTGCAGCTAGATGGCCGCTAGGAGGCAGCTAGGGGTCTTTAAGTGGTTAACAAATGATGTCAAATTAGTTTTGGGGTTTGGTGCTATGTTTGTTCTTTAAGAACTTTCCACCACGTTTCTTGAACATTCAGTGAACCAAACTTTGCCCGGTTCATTCATGACTAATAGAGTGCTACAAAAAATGTCAAACCAAAAGATTGAAGATCAGAGTGGGTAGACTTACTGCACACATTTCAAAGAATTCATTTAGAATTTTGACTTTTAGTGTAGGTTTAAATCTCGCCATAGGTGTAATAATAATGTGATAACCCATATGGAAGAAAAATATATTTACAATATATTTAGGGAAATTTTTTTAGAAATATATTGAATATGGCCAAAATTGTAGCATTTCAAATATATTTCCAATATATTTGGGGAAAAATGATTTTTTTTTTTTAAATATATTTTCTTCCATGTGGGAACAGTCAACTCACAGAAAGATCTGCTGAATTGGCCCTCTCTCCTATAAAAAAATTTATTTCTGAGAACAGACAGCAATGGACGATTAAAGTGAACAGTCCGTCCAAGAAGGAGACCAAAGTCCTTGGTACAAGGAGGATACTACAGCAAATGCAGAGGCAACTGCAGGAGAGCAAGAGAAGCGTACAAGAGCAGCTGAAGATGCTGAACAACATGGAAAAGAGGCTGAGTGAGCTGGAGGACAACCTAAGAAAACCGGAGGACAAGCTGAGTGAGCAGGAGGAAAGGCAGCGTAACCAGGTGGAGTGTGCGGGTGAGTAGGAGGAGAGGATGAGTGACCTGATAAATAGGCTGAGGGACCTGAACGAGAGGCTGGGCGACTCTGATGAGAGGCTGGCTGAGCAGGAGGAGAGGAAATGGTGACCTAAAGCAAAGGCATGGTGGCTAGGAGTTGTGACTGGGTGAAAAGAACCAGGAGGAGAAAGTGGGTGAGCAGGTGGGGAAGTTGGGTAACCTGGAGTAGCAGTTGGGTAAGCAGGATGAGGTGCTGAAAGACCAAGAGGTGGGGCTAGGTGACCAGATAAAAAGGCAGGATGACTAGGAAGAGATGCTGGGAGCACAAGGTGAATCTGAGTTACTTAGAGGAGAGGTTAACTTATTAGGATGAGAGGATGACAAGGAGAACAGACTGACCAAGCAAAAAGAGAAGTTGGGTGACCAAGAGGAGAGGCTTGGTGAGCAGGAGCAGAGGCTGGGTGATCAAGATTTCAGACTGGATGACTAGGACTGGATAACCAGGACAAGAGGCTGTGTGATTAGGAGGGGGGATGGTTAATCAAGAGGAGAGGCTCAGGAAACAAGAGGAGAGACTGAATGACAAGGAAGGGAGGTCAGTTGACCAGCAGGAAAACCTGGGTAACCAAGAAGAGAGGCTAGGTAAGCAGAAGGAGAGGCTTGAGGATCAGAAGAAGAGGTTTATTGATGAGAAAGAGAGGCTGGGTGACCAGGGGGAGAGGCTGAGTGACTGGGAGGAGAGGCTGAGTAAGTAGAAGGAGAGGCTGGGTGAGTAGGTGGTGAGGCTGCATTATTAGGAGGAGAGGTTTAGGGATCAGGAGGAGAGTAATAGCAAAGAAAGGTTGACTAAATAGGAGGAGAAGCTGGGTGACCAAGGACAGAGGATGGGTAAGCAAAAGTAGAAGAACGGAGACCAGGAGAAGGTTTGGTAACTGGAAGGAGAGGCCGAGGGGCCAGCTGGACAGGCTTGGTGACCAGGAGAAGAGGCCGAGGGGCCAAAAGAGGTTGAGTGACCAGCTGGAGATCTTGGGTGACCAGGATGAAAGACTGAATGAGTAGAAGGAGAGGCTGGGTGGCCAGGAGGATGACCAGCACTGCTTCCACAAAGGCTGTAAGAGAGAAGTGAATCGAACCTGTTTTTTTTTTAGTAATAGAAAAAAAACAGAAGTAAATAATTCATATTCCTGTACTTTTTAAATAATAGAAAAAAATACTTATAGGTGAAGCCTTGTCTTCCATTCCAGGCCTGTAGGTAATTGCTGCACCCAAGAGTTGCCTGAAGTAATCAAACAGCCGTTGCTGAACCACAACGATGACCTGTGGATAGTACTGTTACGGACTCCAGACACCCCGGCTGGGTATCTCCGCCAAGAAGCTGCTTCCTAAGCTCTGGTACACGAGACCCGTGAATCTGGCTATAGTTACCCCAAGAACTAGGCAATACCAGTTTAGGAGCAAACCAGAATAAGAACTGTTTATTCAAATACAGGCACAAAGAGATATACACACTCAGACAATCCCCCCTCCGCCTTTGCAGCTAATCCACATTCACAGATACATCCCATAATAGGTTGATCTTAACCACTTACCGCATACTAACGTAGGTCTACGTCGGTAAACTTTGCGGTAGTGTACCGGGATGATGCCTCTAGCTAGAGGCACCATCCCGGTACCGTGGTTTAGAGCCGACAGTTGGCTTTCCGTCGGTACCGACCGATGCGGCTCGGGAGCCGCTCGATTGGTACCCGGGGGGGCGGGAGGGGACGTTCCCCCCCCCTCCCGCCGCCTTCCGTGGCTCCGCCGGCTGGATGGAGTCCCGATGAATGCCGGAAACGGCATCGATCGGGTCTCCGATGACGTAACCCGGAGGCGGCGTCGATGACGTCACTTCCGGGTTACTGTGCTGCAAAAGGCGGCAAATTTGAAAAACGGCTGTATGCAAAAATGCCGTTTTCGGCGTTTTGCATACAGGGAAGTGTAGTGGAGGGGTCTAGGGTCTTTTAGACCCTCGATCCCTCCATAAAGTGTACCTGTCACTACATATTGGTGTCACAAGGGATGTTTACATTGCTTGTGACAGCAATAAAAGTGATCAGATTTTTTTTTTAAAACTTTAATAAAGTTAAAAAAATAAATAAAATAAATGGGAAAGAAAAAAATAAATAAATTTAGCCGCCCCCGTCACCGTTAGCTCGCACACAAAAAAAAACGTATACGGAAGTCGAGCCGCAAATGAAATCGCTGTTCAAACCACACATGTGAGGTATCGCCGCGATCGCCAGAGCGTGAGCAATAATTTAAAAAAAAGAGCTACACTCTAACTCAAAACTGGTAACCTTTAAATAAATTTAAAGCGTCGCAGATTGAGATCTCTATTGACCGTAGTTTGTCGCGATCCCACGGGGGGGCGCAATTTTAAACCGTAACATGTTGGGTATCTATTTACTCGGCGTGACATGTTCTTTCACAATATACAAAAAAAATGGGCTAACTTTACTGTTTAGTATTTTTTAAAATTAGTGAAATGTGATTTTTCAAAAATTTTCCAAAAAAATGGCGCTTTAAAGACCGCTGCGCAAATACCGCGTGATAAAAAATATTACAATGACCGACATTTTATTCTCCAGAGTCTTTGCTAAAAAAATATATATAATGTTTGGGGGTTCTAAGTAGTTTTCTAGGAAAAAATACTGGTTTTAACTTGTAAACAAAAAGTGTCCGAAATAGGGCTGGGGCTTAAGTGGTTAAGGCTGACAGAAACAATAAAACAATGGGATACAGGCACTTAACAATAACAAACCCCACCCCACCTCACTATGTAGCAAGGGTCTATGAGAGACTCCAACAATATTCTAGCAATCTGAAAAGTCAAATAGTTTATCTTTATATATTTCTTGAGGGATATTGTTCAGAAATATTATTGTCCTAAGTGAAAGAGCCCATTTATTCTTTCAACACAAACCACACATATAGAACCCAGGATAACCGGGGGTACTATGAAATGCTGAGTCCAGTGTGGTTGTACAGTGAGTCTTATTAGTGAAAACCCAACTGGGGTTCTTGGTCATCCTGTGCCCCTAAGAGACACGGGGTGACTTACACATAAGAGGGGCCGGGGAAGCTGGACAAGGAGTTTCCCAACTTCTCTAAGGTAATTTGGGTTCTTTAAGCCCCCCACCCAAAGTGACTCCCATCACAAGTATCATCTCAGGATAGGGGACCTCATCTAGCGAATTTGTTCCTGTATGATTTCACATACTGACCAGAACCCCCAAACATGACCCGATACGGCACTCTGGAAGGTCTGTCTGTGGTTCACAAAGGCTATTTGATTGCTTTAAACATCCATTTGGAATTTCCGAGGTTTCCACCTTGATGAATTCAGTTTGTGGATAAGACGGCAGAGATAATAACACCATGGGGCGATTAGCATGCGGCTATGTGAAGTCATTGAGTTTAGTATCAGTGATACAAGTGCATGTAATGTGGAGCGCTCCCTTATTATTCTCTCTTTCTAGGTGAGGACATGAGAGGGTCAGAGTTGCACTCTGGTAGGTTTTACTTTTATAAAATAAGTCATTCATATTGTCACTGTTAGAATCTGATCCTAATCCACCGCCCCGCCTCCTGCAGGCACCATCTGTCCAGAGGGTTGGAAGCAGATAGACGAGACGTGTTACTATTTCTCCAGTCAGAGTAATGTACGGATCAAGGCGGGCGAGGACTGCAAAAAGAAGAACGCCACATTGGCCAAAATACAGGAGAGTGACTCCGCCCTGAAGGTACAAACACCAAATAAACAATTATAGAGCAATATATTATAAATATCAATGCAATGTAATACCAACCACACATCACAGAGAGAACACAGCTGTTTGCTCCAGATTAATGAATAACGAACAACTCCAACTGGAAGTCAGAATGGTATTTACAAAGCTGTCTTCATTTTTAAAGAGAGTTTATGAACAGGCGGAGTGACAGGTTATCTTAATCCTCACCTTAAACCACCCCCCCCCAAGCTGTTCAACCCCCATTTTTATTTACTTTTTCCACATTTCCATGCCATGAGATTTCTGCATTGCACCCAGAGGTCAAGCCTTGTGTAAGCTCCATGTCATAGGGTCACATAACTTATACAGAGTTGATGACCCTCAACTCTTCCTGAAGCAATGTTCAGTCCTGGAGACTTAATGCTGGGAGGAGGTCACATGCTCCCCAACATTTGCACCAGGAGATTTATCACAAAGACTATTGTAGCACTGCCCCCTTGAGGTCTGCAGGATAACACACTCTTGGGTCCCCCTGGGTTACCGTTAGCAACACTGGCATTCACAGATTAACACTCTACATCTTGGCTCAGTCAATGAACAGTCTAGGGCTATGTAGGTTTTTTTTTATGTTTTATTTTAATTAGGGATGGGAGAAGGGAAGAGTGGGATACTCCAGAGTGAACTGTTCACAATGGATTAGGACTCCTGTCTGAAGATGCAAATTCACCTTGCCAGTAGATGAATTTAGGTTAAGTCTCTGTACAGACGACTTAGTTGGGTAGATTATCTTCAGGATACCGTCTAGTATCCCTTTTCACTCCACAGACTGACACCCATCCTCTGACTATCCTACACCGGGGTGGACCCATCTCAGGTCAGGTCCCTAGACACAATCCCCTGTACTCACGATACTGTTTTTTGAGGGTCTCCAGTGTCTCTACCCCTCCAGTCAGTTCTCCTGGACTTCTGGGTTTAGTTCCTTTCCTCTGGTCCCTAGGCCGACTGCCTGCAACCACGTGCCACTGCTATAGAGGAGGAGGCAGCCGCCACCCTCCCTCCAGGACTCTGCTCACCAGCCAAAGACCCCGCAGAACATGTGCTCCTGGCTTTTATACAGTATCCCATAATGCACTGAGACAGCCAGTCTCTGCCAATCACCGGCACTGTATCAAAGCCTGTGTACCCATTGGTCAGGTTTCCTCCCACTGTCCAACTTGCCTCCCTATTGGACCAGTGTGAAACACTATC
Source organism: Pelophylax lessonae (assembly GCF_965119305.1). Lineage (NCBI taxonomy): Eukaryota > Metazoa > Chordata > Amphibia > Anura > Ranidae > Pelophylax > Pelophylax lessonae. Next base: position 887,895,794 of record NC_138768.1, read on the forward strand.
TAGACCCAATGAATCACACACTGAGCAGACCTAACTCACAGATCCTGCTCTCTGGTAGGCAGAAAGCAATATATATTCTCCTGCTGCTCCTCTGATAGGCAGACAGAGCCAAAAACGATTCTCTCTCACTAGCACCTACCTAGGAAGGTGCTACACTATGATAGAAGAAAGGGATAGATTGGCAAAGTTGAGCCTAGCAAAGTCAGGGAATGCTTTCAGGAGACACTGAATGGGCAAAGTGCCAGAGTCTTGTCTTGTCTACAAGTAATACAGTATACATACCTAGCAAAGAAAAGTGTCCCTGTCCCCCTTCCAATACATCACAGCTTCCATATATACTAGGATCCATAATACCGCATACATTATGTGTACATATATGAAGCCCTGGAAAAGAGGTTTGCAAGACCTGTGTAAATATACTTTAAACACAAACATATCAAAGCCTCCATTCTCCATTTTATCCTGGTCATCCCTCAGTGAGTGATGTCTGTGAGATGCATATAGACACTGCTGGGAAGGGGGTCAGCCCTCAATGGGCAACATCTGTGGGATGACCATGGACAATGTTGGGGTGGTGGTCATCCAATGTCTGTGGGATAAACATAGACAATGTTGGGGGGGTGGTCATCCGATGTCTGTGGATGGACATGGACAATGTTGGAGGGGGGGTGTAGTCATCCGATGTCTGTGGATGGACATGGACAATGTTGGGGTGGTGGTCATCCAATGTCTGTGGGATAAACATAGACAATGTTGGGGGGTGGTCATCCGATGTCTGTGGATGGACATGGACAATGTTGGGGGGGGGGGTGTAGTCATCCGATGTCTGTGGATGGACATGGACAATGTTGGGGTGGTGGTCATCTAATATCTGTGGGATGGACATAGACAATGCAGGGTGGTGGTCATCTGATGCCTGTGGGATGGACATGGACACTCCTAGTGAGGTGATCACCTATTGGTGAGCAGCTGCCTAGGAGGGGATCATACCTTGGTGAGCAATGCCTATGGGATAGACATGGACACTGCTGGTGAGGTGATCACTCCTCAGTAATCAATGTGTGGCATGGACATGAACAATGCTGGGGAGGTGATCATTCCCTGATGAGCAGCTGCTGGTGAGGTGGTCACTCCTTATTAATCAATGTCTCTGGCATGGACATTGCTGGGGAGGTGATCACCTCTTGGTGAGGAACTGCTGGGGAAGTAATAACCCCCTGTTGAGCAGTTGCTGGTGAGGTGATCAACCTATGGTGAGCAATGCCTGTGGGATAGACATAGACACTGCTGGTGAGGTGATCACGCCTCAATATTCAATGTCTGTGGCATGGACATGGACATTGCTGGGAAGGTGATTACCCCCTGTTGAGCAGTTGCTGGTGAGGTGATCAACCCATGGTGAGCAGCTGCTAGGGAGGTGATCACGCCTCAATAATCAATGTCTGTGGCATTGACATGGACATTGCTGTGGAGGTGGTCACCCCTTGGTGAGGAACTGCAGGTAGGATGGATGTGGACACTGCTGGTGAGGTAATCACTCCTCAGTGATCAATGTATCTGTGCAATAGAGAAGGACACTGTTGAGGAGGTAGCCATCCTTGGTGAGCAACTGCTGGGGAGGTGACCACGCCTTGGTGAGAAACTGCTGGGGAGGTGACCACGCCTTGGTGAGAAACTGCTGGGGAGGTGACCATGCCTTGGTGAGAAACTGCTGGGGAGGTGACCACGCCTTGGTGAGAAACTGCTGGGGAGGTGACCATGCCTTGGTGAGAAACTGCTGGGGAGGTGACCACGCCTTGGTGAGAAACTGCTGGGGAGGTGACCATGCCTTGGTGAGAAACTGCTGGGGAGGTGACCACGCCTTGGTGAGAGACTACTGGGGAGGTGACCACCCATTAGTGAGCAATGCTTGTGGGATGAATAGACATTGCTGGAGAGGTTCACCCCTCCGTAAATGATGTATATGAAATGAAAATGGACACTGATGGGGAGGAGTTCATCCCTTTGATGTTTATGGGTATGGACAAAGCTAGAGAGGTGATGATGACCCCTTGCCGATGTGATGTCTGTTGAATAGACAGTGGACACTGCTGGAATGGTGGTTATTCCTCAGTGAGTTATGTCTGTAGGATGGACATTGACACTGCTAGAGAGGTGGTCACCCCTCAGTTAGTAATATCTGTGGTATGGGAATGAACACTGCTAAGGAGGTGATCACTCCTTGATGTACCAACTCTAGGGGATGGGCACTTTTAGAGAGGTGATCTCCCCTCGGTGAGCAATGTCTGTGGGATTGACATGGATTCTGTTTGGGAGGTGGTCACCTCTGCACATCTTGGTGAGGGATATCAGTGGGATGGACATGGACACTTTTAGAGAGGTGATCTCCCCTCAGTGACCTGTGTCTGTTGGATTAATATGGATTCTGTTTGGGAGGTGGTCACCTCTTGGTGAGTGATGTCTGTGGGATGGACACAGACACTGGTGGAAAGGTGGTCACCTCTTGGTGAGTGATGTCTGTGGGATGGACACAGACACTGGTGGAAAGGTGGTCACTCCTTGGTGAGTGATGTCTGTGGGATGGACACAGACACTGTTGGAAAGGTGGTCACTCCTTGGTGAGAAATGTCTGTGGGATGGACATTCTGAGGAGGTGATAGCCCTTCAGGGAGTTATGTCTGGTAGATGGACCTGGACACTGCTGGGCAGGTGATCACCTCTCAGTGAGCAATATCTGTAGAAGAAAATGGGCACTGCATTGCTGGAAGGTGATCACCCCTTGGTAAGCGATGTCTGTGGGATAGACATGGTCACTGTTGGAAAGGTGGTCTCCTCTCAGTGATTAATCAGGTAGACATGGACACAGCACTATAAGCAATGTAGTTGCTTATGGTGCTGCGTATTAAAGTCTGCCTCTATGCACCTTGCATGTTCTCTGTAGCTACATTCACAACTGGGAGGGAATGCTCTGGCACTGCATTCAGGAGTCCTCAATATGACTTTATAATACATAATGAATGAGCCTGTAATATACCAAATCCAGCAATAGGAGGAGGAAGGACACTGCCGGCTGTAATGTGAACAATTATTTCCTCATTCAATTCATAACAGAACAGGAAAAGGGAAGCTAATATTAGATAATTCTTGTAATTTAAAGGTGAGGAGAGAAATGAAACTAATTCAATCACTTTCAACCTTGATCTGAGAAGATTTTTAATCCAAAGTTAAAATATTTTGTTGCATTTTCTTGCAGCCATGTTTCTGGCTTTAGTGCATCCTTTATTAAGCCTCAGACATGCAGGGCTTTATCCCCCCATTCATGAGACTGAGGCATTTTGTTTTGCAGATGGAGTGGAAGGCATTGGTGCACCATCCAGCCCTGATATCAGTGACCTCAACAGCTCTGTGTGAGGCTGAATAGGTCATTAATGCCTCGTTTCCACTGAGCGGATTGGTTCGGGTCGGTTCAGTACGGTACGCTATTTTGGGTGTTTCCATTATGAATGTGGCCCATACAACCGAACCAAACCTCACCATTCCTGGTCCTGCTTCAGATGTAGGGCCATAGGAAATGGTACGGTACGGTTAGGGCGGAGCTACTGGCGTCACACGATAGATTCCACTGATTGGCGGACAGGAAACCATCAATGCTCACGTCAAATGAAAGAGCAAAACAAACACCTCATTTGGTGTAAACCCTGCATGGTCCCTGGTGGCCCGACTTGCAGTGGAAACGCTCACCTGAATAGACCGGACCATTCTAACCCTTCCAAACTGTACCGACCCGAACCGTTCCGCTCAGTGGAAACGAGGCATAAGTGTTACTAACACTTAGGACAATATGTGCCCAGGATTGAAAGCAGTCTGCACTCTGGACATTTGTCCCTTGGTGCATACTGTCCTAACACCAGACATGGGAGTAAGTCACACATGTGCAAGTCTCAGGTCTTAACCTTCAAGTCTCAAGCAAGTCCCAAGTTACTGTGGCGAAAAGCAAGCAAGTCAAGTCGAGTCCCAGCTAGAAGTCAAGCAAGTCAAGTCATTTATTTTGGTTAAGTCATAAATCAAGTCAAAATACTGATCTACCCCAATTTTCACCTTTAAATCAGTTAACAGTCAGTGGTCAGCAAAGTTTTTGTTTCATTTTCAACATTAACAAAACTTAGTGCTTTTTTCTTGGCATATTAAAGAAACACTTTGAATGCCCAAACAGCTCAAAATCCTTTGTCCGGTCATCAACACCACAGTCACTAAAAACATGTGTAGCAAGGTTTCCAGGCCTATGGCCTGATGTGAGTCTGCCATCAGTACTGGTAGTCTCTCCAGCCCATGGGAGCTGTGACCCTGGGTGTGACAACTGAAGCAGCGACAACTCCGGCATCTTTGTTTTTGTTTTTTATTGGAATAAAGGGGATGGGAGAAGGGAATGAGTGGGATACTCCTTGTGGCTTATCTATATACACTTGGGACTTTACTTCTGAAATGTTCCTTGACGCCAGCTGGCGCCAGCCAACACTCACTGACACTACGAACACTCTGTAGAACAAAAGAAGTGCTGAATCCTCGACTTATAGTCCAGAAGATCCAAGATTGAGAACTGTAGAACTCCTGACATTGTTGTATTATGAAAGTCACTGAATACTTTCCCCCGCCTGGCATAGCTTGAGGTAGAACGTAGTAGAACTCTATATAGCTGTTACCTTAACTGGCACGCTCTGTACAATTCAGGGCCCAAACTGCAGGCGCCCCCTTTGACCTTGAACTCTTCAGGGTCCACTGACTATGTACCCCTCTGTAGCTTCAGGGTCCTCAACCTAGGCACCCCTTTGCAGCTAGCTGACACTGGATCCCAGAACCTCCTCTGGAGTGGTCTCCTCTAACACTAGGCAGACCCCCAGGGGCAATCCTCAGTACTCAGGACCTGTGTAGGCTTTCCTGCGACTGCACCCCTCTCTCTCTACACTGGTTCACCGGATCCCCTCAGCTCAACTCAGCACTTTCCGGACACTCAGGTGACACCCCAAGACATCCACCTTCCCAGAGGCGTAACTAGAACCTTCAGGGCCCCGATGCAAGAAACCATGAAGGGCCCCCCAGACCCCTGGCCGGGGCCCTTCCCTTCAAGCCCGGGGCTCTTCCCACTAATCCTGGGGCTCTTTACTCTCATTGCATGGCCTTTTATTACGGTCCCGCATCAGGATCCTTTCACAAGTTCTGCAGTGGGCCCCCTTCCTGCAATCTTGGGGCCTCCCCACAGTGGTGAAATGCCAGGGCCCGGTCGCAAATGTGACCTTTGAGATCCTAGAAGTTCACCCACTGGTTTGCTACCGGGCCCCCTGGAGCATGGGGCCCGGTAGCGATTGCAACCCCTGCAACCCCTGTAGTTACGTCCCTGCACCTTCCTCAGACAGGAGGAGAGACAGCCGCACCCTCCCTCCTGGGACTCTGCTCCCGCCAAAGACACCGTGCCACGCACTTCCCCCAAACTTATACCCACTCCCAGAATCCTTTGCAGCATAATCTGCCTTCTGGGGTAGTTACAAGATGGCATGTGTCCCCTGATTGGGCTTCCCACACTGCCCTATGAGAATCCTCTCACAGGAGCCAGTGGGGATACTTCTCCCTTCAGCAGGCACATCTGGAAGCCCTGACACCCTATCTAAATAAATCACAGCCCTGCTGTTAGGCAGACAAGGCCCACTATACATTTACCTAGCACCTATCTGTAGAGTGCTACAAATGTTAAGTATTTCCATTGTTAAACAGCCAGTGTCCTAAAAATCAGAACACACTAAGGTGTTTTAAGTGACTGTGGTGTCAGAAACATAACAGGCATTCATTTTGCTTTAACACATCTTAAGAAAATGCAAATATTTAATAACTTAAAAAAGTAAAGTCATTTCGAGTCATATGTCTCAAGTCAAAGTCAAGTCTCAAGTCATGAATACCAAGTCAAAGTCAAGTCGAGTCTTTTATTAATTTTAGTCAAGCAAGTCTCAAGTCCTCAAACTGGTGACTCAAGTCCCCCACCTCTGCCTAACACTGTCCAGGTTTCAACCTGTCAAAGAGTTTAATAGGGATGAGCTTTGAGTCGAACGTAAGTTCGACTTGAACATTAGCTGTTCGCTCGTTTGTCGAATGACAAACAAATGGGCTTCTTTGCAGGAAATTCAAGTTCCTGCATTATTGTGGATTCTGACCTCTGATTCCAATTCCCAATACATTACCTGGTGGCCAGGAGATTCAAACCTACAACCATCTCAATTGCAGTTTCCAGAGACAGGGTCACTGTTGTCCATCTCTGGCTTGGGAACAAATCTCTCAGGTCCTTCAGGGGGATAGTTTCATCTCTCATCAACCTGCTCTAGTCTCCACCAACAATAAGAGACAGGGTGACTACAGCCAGCTTTTCTGGGTACAGATCCACCTCTCCCTGTCCTCCAGCTCTGTCCAAGGCCCCCACTTAGGTGACCACATCTACACACTTGTGGGGTCCCGGCTCCCATACTCCAACTGCACTAAGGCTCCTCCCAACCTGGCTTATATCTTGGCCCTGACTCGCCCATTGCATAACTACAGGAGGGCTCTAGGTGAAAAGGACTTAGCACCCAAAGACATTCCTCTCTATAACCAGACACTATTCTGCAACAGGGCCACCTAGTGGCAGACTAGCTAACTGCACCTGCTTACATGTGCACCCCAGTAGGTCATTAGTTTAGTAGGGTCCTCATGTATCTGAAATAAGGACTACTTGTGCTACTCTATCACACCCAGACAGATTTAAAGGTACAGCCACAAGAGAAATGACATAGAAATAGAAATACAACTATGATTGGTTGTTGTGGGTCAATACAGACAGATCTATCATAGGACGCATTACTAAACATTGCACACATGCACCACTAATATATTTCATTTGGATTCCAGGAGATGGTGGAGACAGATGGAAGAAGTTTCTGGATCGGATTGAGAAGGGATATTAATGTGTGGAAGTGGTCAGATGAAAGCCTCCAGTGAGTAATATCTGTGTGCAGGGCTTTTTTTCTCAGAGAATAGGTGCAGGAACTCCTCCCTTCTAAATCACCCCTTAACTCCGTCCCCTATCCACCCCCGAGCACCATTCCTTGGTTTCACCTCCTACCCACCTCCCAGTACCACCCCTTTTAGAGAACTAATGATAACAAGAAAGGCAATATAATAGATCTAGAAACAATGGACACCCCAGTGACAATAGATCCACCCCTGCAACAATGGACTTCCAACATCTAACATCAATAGAATCTCCAGCAGCATTAGGACCCTCCCTCAACAGTAGATCCCTCCCAGCAATGATTGATTCCCTGCAACATGATACCCCACCAGCAACAACAGACTTCCCCACCAACAATAGACCCTCTGCGCAAATAGATCCCCTCCAGCAGCAAATAGATCCCCTCCAGCAACAAATAGATCCCCTCCAGCAACACTAGATTCCCCAGTAGCCAGCATCAATAGACCCTCCAGCAGCCAGCAACAAAGACCCCTCCCTCAAAAATAAATCCCTCCCAGCAACAACTGACCCACAAGCAGCAAAAGACCCACCCCAGCAACAATAAATCCCTATGAGCAACAGAAGACCTCCCCAGCAACAATAGATCCCCATCCTCTGCAGCAATAGATTCCCTATTAGCCAGCATCAATAGACCCTCCAGCACACCCCAGCACCCCTTGCCATTACATACATTCAGTTCCCCCATTTTCCCGTTGAAAAAAAGCCCTGTCTGTGTGTACTGTCATTAGAGTACTGGAGGGAAAGCCGCATTGTAAAGCTTACAGGGAGGAAGTCACAGTTTACTGGTTGTGTAATTTTTACAGAATTACAGTTAATATGGAGATATGTAGATTGGGTTTTATAATTTGTTAGGCAGTACAGTCAGCAACCTTGTTGAATGACTGCTGAGATGAAATCAGATTAATAGAGAAACAATTATTATTAAAAAAAAAAAGTCCTAAAACTTGTCCCGGTATAAAAGCGAGAAAAAACATACTTACTAGTCCATAGAGTACAGCTTTCTCTTGATTGTAGAGAAATTTCCCCCTACACTGCTCTTCTTCGGCGACGCCATCTTGAATTGAGATCCAGGCATGAGCAGACATGCTGTAGGTATCTTTGCCAGGTCTACTGGACCTGGAATATTCCATGGCGTGTGTACGCATGCGCTGGGCCCCTTGAACATGCACAAACACACCATGGGTCCTGCCCATGCCATTTTCCGTGCCGAGCCCAGTGGGGGGGCTGTTTTGCCAGTGCCTGCCCCAGAATGTTTCACAGCTCCAACTGCTTACATTTCGGCTTCAGGGCCATGTCAGAAAGCCCTCACTTCTTGCCTTACATTTTTGTGGTTCCAGGCTTGGCCTGTTAAGGGTCACATCTGTTGCCTAGGCCCGAGAATCACAGGAATGTTGGATACAAGGCATGTGGTCTTATAAGGTAACCCATGTCACCACCAACAAGTAGGCTGACCCACCTTCACTAGGCCACCAACTGTTTCCTGACCAAGCTGGTTTCTGTCTTTGCTCCTCAGGTATGGGCTTACCCTCTGCCCCGAAGGAATAAAGAGACTTAGTCCACATCCTTCTTTAACTTTCTTTTGTAGAAACGTAATTAATAAAAGCACCGCAAATATGTTGTTCCATCTTATATGGCTGGCCAGATCCAGATTTCCTGCCCACTAAAAAGATTTGATTTAGTAACAGTAAATTTAGATATCTTGGTGGTGCCAACTCAGAAGGGAACTGGTGACCTTCCCCCAAAAAGAACTTTACATTGCTAAGGCCCTTCTATCCCACGAGGGCTCAGAAAGACATTTTCTGACCTCAACTTCTTTTCCTCTTTTCCTCTACCCCGGGGGTGTCCAAACTATGGCCCTCCAGTTGTTCAGGAACTACAATTCCCATCATGCCTAGTTATGTTTGTGAATGTCAGAGATTTACAATGCCTCATGGGACCTGTAGTTCCGCAATAGCTGGAGGGCCATAGTTTGGACACCCCTGCTCTACCCAATGCCAGGTCATCTAGAGCCCAAGGCAAACATGCCAAATTGAACCCCCATTTCCAAGATGTATGAGCATTATGTTTCAGCGAATATCCCCCCCCCCCAAAAAAAAAAAAAACATTTAGCAATAATATGCATGCTCACCCCCTAAGCATAAATCCCCCCCTCCTCCCAGTACAGATCCACCCCTTGCTTAAATACCCCCTCCCAGAACAAATCCCCCCCCCAATCTCCCAATCCACTCCCAGCTCAAATTCTGTCTCTCCCCATTTTCCCCAAGCACAAATCCCTCCTCAAAAAAAGAAAAAATCTGCCTCCTAGTATACATCCTCTACCACTCAAATTTCATCTCCAAGGAAAAATCCCCCCCCCCCCCCCGCTTCCAGCACCAATTCCCCTCCCCAATCACCCATCCTAGCATCAATCCCCCCTACAAATTTCTCCTCCTTGCACAAATACCCCCAATCATCCCTACTAGAATAGCCCCCCCCCCCAAGAAATAAAAATCCCCTCTATCATATTACTTTTATAGCACCAACCCCCCAAATTCTCCCTTCTAGCACAAATCCTCTTCCCCATCCCAACACAAGTCCCCCAAATCACCACTCCAAGCACACCTCCACATATTTGCCCTCTACAATTCGTATCCCCTGCCGCTCCCCAGACTCCCCATAAGTCTTCCAGCACAAATTCCCCTCCCCCAATCCCCAATCCTACCATCAATCCCCCCTACAAATTTCTCCTTCTTGCACAAATACCCCTAATCATCCCTACTAGAATACCCCCCCTCCCCCCACAAAAAAAAAGAAAAAAAAATCCCCTCTGTCATATTGCTTTTATAGCACCAACCCCCCCAAATTCCCCCTTCTAGCACAAATCCTCTTCCCCCATCCCAACACAAGTCCCCCAAATCACCACTCCAAGCACACCTCCACATATTTGCCCTCTACAATTCGTATCCCCTGCCGCTCCCCAGATTCCCCTTCTTAACACAAATCCCTTTCCCCTCTAATCTCCTTGTGGTGCCCCCCCCACCCCACATGATACCACAGTGCCCACCCCTTGTCCCGGCCCTGCCTCTACCCTACTTTGACTCAACCCACAAGGAGACCCTACCTCTCACAAACAGGTTCTACATATAGGACTGACCCCTCCTCTACAATGGGTTTCCAGGAGTCTCTCCCTAGCCCCCTAAAGGCACACTAGGGTACCATCATTGGATCTCTAAATATTTGAGTATCTTAGGTGACTTTTCATGCTGATTTTGGGACCAGAAATTCCCAGTTGTAGGCAGGGCCAGTTGATTGGTACCAGAGATGGGGTAAAGGTACACAGGGACCAAGAAAGTTGGTATAATTAATATTTGGCAAAGCAGAAGTAACAAATAGTATGTGGAAGACTGCGACAAGGATCTCACTTGCAGGTCCGAACACTATGGCAACAGATCCTCAATACTACAGGCAACCAAGGTGTAACAGCTCTTAACAATGCTGGCGGTGCTTTAACACGGTCATTGTACTTGAGAGGGCAATTTTGTAGGCTATGTTAGTAGAATAACATCTAAAGAAGAGGGGGGATGGCAGGCAGTGGTGCAGGTGCCTTTGGTAACCAGTTAGGCAGGTCCTCATTCCAACTCTGTAGGGTTCTCAGATGGCAGAGCCAGACGTAGTGCCCCTGCACTGCTCCACCTCAACCAGAACCTCACCTTAGAGCTAAGTGCACTTTCCCTACACTACCCTGAGATCCTGTCCCTACACTGTGCACTTCGCAAATGTGCGCCAACCACAGTGGGACAGTACTATTTACTATCATTGTCCTCAGTTAAGATGGCAACGGAGGTCAGCCAGGGCAGCAATGTCCAATTGGATCGCTGCTCCCCTGCTGACACCTATGGAGGCTTCAGAGGAACAACGTTTTTCTCAACATCCATTGCCCTTTACACAGCGGCCAGCTGAACAACGCCACCTACAGCAGGGAGGATAAACTGCACCTGCCTACACAGTGATTAGGTTGAAGTCTGATCCAACAGAAGAAGGGTCAACCATCTATACTTCTGAGAACTCTGGCAGCTCTTCACTACACTACCCCAGATTCCCCTTCTTAACACAAATCCCTTTTTCCTCTAATCTCCTTGTGGTGCCCCCCCCCCCCACCCCACATGATACCACAGTGCCCACCCCTTGTCCTGGCCCTGCTTCTACCCTACTTTGACTCAACCCACAAGGAGATCCTACCTCTCACAAACAGGTTCTACATATAGGACTGACCCCTCATCTACAATGGGTTTCCAGGAGTCTCTCCCTAGCCCCCTAAAGGCACACTAGGGTACCATCTTTGGATTTCTAAATATTTGAGTCTCTTAGGCGACTTTTCATGCTGATTTTGGGACCAGAAATTCCCAGTTGTAGGCAGGGCCAGTTGGTTGGTACCAGAGATGGAGTAAAAATTGGATCGCTGATCCCCTGCTGACACCTATAGAGGCTTCAGAAGAACAACGTTTTTCTCAAAATCCACTCCCCTTTACACAGCGGCCAGCTGAACAACGCCACCTACAGCAGGGAGGATAAACTGCACCTGCCTACACAGTGATTAGGTTGAAGTCTGATCCAACAGAAGAAGGGTCAACCATCTATACTTCTGAGAACTCTGGCAGCTCTTCACTACACTACCCCAGATTCCCCTTCTTAACACAAATCCCTTTCTCCTCTAATCTCCTTGTGGTGCCCCCCCCCCACCCCACATGATACCACAGTGCCCACCCCTTGTCCCAGTCCTGCCTCTACCCTACTTTGACTCAACCCACAAGGAGATCCTACCTCTCACAAACAGGTTCTACATATAGGACTGACCCCTCATCTACAATGGGTTTCCAGGAGTCTCTCCCTAGCCCCCTAAAGGCACACTAGGGTACCATCTTTGGATTTCTAAATATTTGAGTCTCTTAGGCGACTTTTCATGCTGATTTTGGGACCAGAAATTCCCAGTTGTAGGCAGGGCCAGTTGGTTGGTACCAGAGATGGAGTAAAAATTGGATCGCTGATCCCCTGCTGACACCTATAGAGGCTTCAGAAGAACAACGTTTTTCTCAAAATCCACTCCCCTTTACACAGCGGCCAGCTGAACAACGCCACCTACAGCAGGGAGGATAAACTGCACCTGCCTACACAGTGATTAGGTTGAAGTCTGATCCAACAGAAGAAGGATCAACCATCAATACTTCTGAGAACTCTGGCAACTCTTCTCAAATTATGAATGTTCTTTCCCCAGTCACAGTACAGGGAGCTTATGGCATCTTTCTATTTTTTTTACAGGGAAAATTTCAAATTCAAGAAAAATGATTTGTGTGCCAAGGCCTCGCCGAAGCTGGAAAGCCAGCCCTGTGCTACCCACCTGCCTTGGATCTGTCAGAAGCCCAGGAAATACAGATGGAGGCATGGAGAAGATCAGAGCTGATTGAAGCCTTCAGAGAGAAGATTAAAAGATAACTTATTCAATATGGTGCAGCAAAGTGTAGGAACTCAACCAGGCTGGCTTACTTTACTCAGACCCATAAGAAAATAAATGTGATTTGTTGTAATGTATTACTGAACCCTGCCTTGCCTCATGGAATAGACTGTTACTTAACTAGACTTGGAGTAGTAATAGTGTGATGGATTTAGAGATCCCCAAATGGTGACTCACCAGGACAATCATATGAAGATGAGTCTGGTCTACAGAGAATCACTTTAGCCAATATTCCAGACAACTGTGGACCAAGTACGAGTGTTGTTCTCTACATGTTGGCCACATTGTCATTGCTATACATGAGGATCAGAGATTCTATAGGGCCGTTAACTGGCTGAATCCATTCTCCTACCATCTCTCTGACAAATCTTCCACACAGCTATTATGAGTTGACATCTCCACACTTTCCTGATGCACTGAGCCAGCATTATAGTGTAGAAGTAATGTCTGGGACAAAAAATGGAGACCTGCACAGAGAATGGTAGTAATGGTACTGCAGGGGGACCAGTTCTAGGATTTGGGCCCCCAACATTTTGATCATCCCCACCACCCTGCTGTCTGACCCCCTGTGTGCCCCCTCCCCTACAATGCTGCTTGTTCTCTCCTCTCATCTTCTACCAGCAGTTGCTGGGGGGAACACAGGGGAATGTTTCAAGATGGAGAATAAGTAGGGGCCGGTAAATATGCCATAATTACCAACCCTTTCCTTTCCGGAATGAACACAGTGGGTGATCGATACTCATCGCTCCTGTGTTCATTGATAACTGAAGCATAGTAAACTGTGTTTGTGAATGAACAGGAAGCAGCACAGAGGACCTTCCATTCATTGACTGTCCAGTGCAGCTGAGGCTGCGGAGAAAGGGACTGGGGAATCTGTGTCCTCATTACCTTTCTCTGTCACAAAAGTGAGACATCAGAGGTCTGTCTAGACCCCTGATATTTTGCCCCCTACCCTCCCCAACAGGGCAGTTTAAAAAATGTAAAAAATACATTAAAAAAAAGAATTCAAGAAAAATAAAATTCTAAAGAAAAAAAAAAAAAACATTTTGATATAATAATAACAAAAATACATAAAGGGCTTGTTCATGTGTGCTTTTCTCTCTAAAGAGAGCTCTGCATTTTGATTGCTCTTCAGATACATTGATCAGGCAATGAGGGGGAATATCGCCTCCTTACTGTCTGCTTTCACCCGCATTAGAGTGCTGGGACACTTGCAAAGGAGCTCTATTTATTTGAATGTGTCTTGTTCAATAGGGTATACTTTCTGCCATGGCTGTGAAGGATGGTGTCACAACCATGGCAAATGTACGCCCCTAGCCACTGCCTCTTTTGCTATAGAACATTGGTCTCCAAACTGTGTCCTGGGGGCCAGATGCAGCTCTCTTCTTGCCTTTTTCCGGCCCTTTGGGCACTATTCCATCCACCGACACCAATAATGGGGCATAGTTCCTGTTACTGACACCAACAATGGAGCACTGTTCCTCCCACTGACACCAATGATAGGGCACAATTCCTTCCATTGGCACCAACAAAGGGTCACAATTCCTTCCATTGACAATAACGATAGGGCTCGATTCCTTCCACTGGAACCAATGATGGGCAACTATTCCTTCGACTGATATCATGATGGGCCACTATTCCTTCCACTCACCCCAATTATGGGGTACTAGTCCTCCCAATACCACCAAAGATAACCAGTATTTATGCTTACTGGATGACAGGACATCTTCTACTCCCTATGGTCCTAGTCTGGCCCCTCTAAAGTTTGAAGGATAGTGAACTGGCTTTTTTCTTCCACTGATACCAATGATGGGCCACGTTCCCTCCCACTGACATCAACAATGGGGCACTATTCCTCCCACTGACACCAATAAAAGGGCACAATTCCTCAAATTAAACCAACAATGGGGCACTATTCTTCCACTGACACCAACAATGGGGAGCTGGGAGCTATTTCTCCAATGATACCAACAATGGGCACTATTTCTCCCACTGACACCAACAAGGGGGTAATAATCCTCCTAATGACACCAAAGGTAGGTAGTATTTATGCTTAATAGATGACAGGACACCTTCTAATCCCAATGGCCCTAGTTTGGCCCCCCCTAAAGCCTGAAGGACAGCAAACTGGCCCTTTGTTTAGAAAGTTTGAAGACCCCTGCTATAGAGTATAGCGGTTGGTGGGCAGTAAAAAAAAAACCCAGGGCAACTGGAATGTGAGCCATGTGGGGGTGGGGTTTTTTATTGTGGATGGAGGGGCAGTGGGGTGTGCATCTTCATAACACTGTAATCTAATAAACACCACCGCCACTTAGATATTTTAAATTTGTGGATATGACATCAATGTACATCTGGCGGTGATTAGAAATGGACCGATGAAGACCAAGATTCTGACAGGATATATATATATATATATACTATCGAAGTACTGTCAAGCAGAGATAACTAAGGAACATCCAACACAAACAGTATTCAACTTCCCCTCTAGCAGCTAATAGCTGAATGTGATTTAACCACTTAAGCCCCGGAAGATTTTACCCCCTTCCTGACCAGGGGGTATTTTGCGATTCGGCACTGCGTGACTTTAACGGACAATTGCGCGGTCGTGCGACGCTGTACCTAAATGAATTTGTAGGTCCTTTTTTTCCCACAAACAGAGCTTTCTTTTGGTGGTATTTGATCCCCTGTGCGATTTTTTGATCATGCGCTATAAACAAAAAAAGAGCGTAAATTTTGCAAAAATAACAATATTTTTCAAATTTTTTTATATGAAATTCCCCCCCCAAAAAAATTTAAAAATCAACATTTTTTAACATTTTCGGCCAGTTTGTTTTACGCTACATATGTTTGGTAAAAAAAATCGCAAAAAGCGTTTTTTTTTTTTTTGTTTTGCGCAAAAGTTATCGCGTTTACTAACTAAGGGAAAGATTTTTGTAATTTTTGTTGTTTTTTTTTTAACGCGTAATGGCGGCGATCTGCGATTTTTTTTGCGGTACTGCGACATTGTGGTGGACAGATCGGACCCCTGACTGACATTTTTGACACTTTTGGGGTTACCAGTGACATTACTGCAGTAATCAGTGCTATACATATGCACTGTTACATTGGCAGTGAGGGGGTTAACTTTATTTGAGAGGGAGGGGCTGTGTGTGTCCCTAGGGGCGTGATTCTAACTGTGATTGGCTGTGGCTTGAGGTGTAGGAACACTGATCAACGGTCCTACATAGTAGAACCGTATGATCATTGTTTCTACACAGGGGAGAATGACAGGCGGCTTGTTTACACTAGCCGCCTGCCTTTCTCCCTCTCCACCGACGATCGCCGAGTGACCGGCGGCCATCGGGTCCGCCGGTCACACGCGCGGGGGGGGGGTCCGTGACCGCACGGGAGCGCGCCTCCAGCGGTGCGCGCTCACTCCCCAGAGCCTCACAGGCTAGTGACGTATATATACACGTCACTTTGCCTGTGAGGGGCTGACCGCCGCAGTATATGTACTTGCGGCGGTCGGCAAGTGATTAATTAACTCGAGCTAATTAACTCAGCACTTAAACCAACCTAGGTGACTCAATGTCCACCCAGACAATGTTGTGATTAATCAGACAATAGGTGACCCAATTAACAATGGGACAGACATGTTTAGCAGAAAACACATAACACCTCAATACACAGACAATAGCAGGAGACCACAAGTAACAGACTGTCCGTCTCCTACATTGAAGAACATGGAACAAAGGCCAATGTGATTAGCTCTTTCAATGAACATGTTCAGAATCAAACAAACCAGGAAGCGCCGGTTCACACTACCGCGACGCTACTTTAGGTGGCGACCTCCGAGGTCGCGGTTCGAGCAGCGCGCCGCGACCTCGGAGCGGCCGCCAGGGACTTCATAACATTGAAGTCTATGGCGGTCGCCTCCTGGTCGCCCCAAAGAAGCTCCGGACCCTTTTTCTAGGTCGGAGCGACTTGTGTCGCTCCTATTAGAACGGGTCCGTAGCTTCCCTATGGGAGGCGACCTGCGGTGACCAGGTCGCCTCACAGGTCGCCTCACAGGTCGCCCTAGTGTGAACCGGCACGAATAGTCTTCATATATTTCTTGAGGGATATTGTTGATAAATAATACTGTCCCATTTGAAGTAATCCAAAACACATTCTCAGTGTATATTAAGTAGTTGTCCATAATTTTCTCGGTCACACTGTGCCCCTAATAGACACAGGGTGACTTACACATAAGAGGGGCCTAGGGGGATTTCCCAAGCTCTCCAAGGTAAGCTGGGTTCCACGGGCCCCCCCAACCAAAGTGACTCCCATCACACACATTTATTCCTATTGAATTGTATAGCACCAACCTCTGCCATGGCCTTGTACAAAGCAAAGGCCTAAAAAGGCTTGGTACATACACACACATGTGAAATGCCAGGAGGGGGAGGCCTAGCCGGAAGAGCTTACGCTCCAAATGACATCAGTGGCTGGTACAGAAAAATGAGATTAGATGACTGGCATGGGTGTACCTATTGCCAACCAATACCACCACATCCCCAATATATTGTTAAAAGAAGAAAAGGTGTTCAATGGACTGACTAAGCAGCCAAAGAACCACCGGGATTGGTGGGACTTTAAAGGTGGGTGGTTGTGGCACAGACAGACAAAAAAGATAGAGTTTAAAATTTTATTATACATTAAAAATTATACAAAAAGCATATCCAATAAATGGCCAACATGAAAATTGATCCATGATGAAATAAATACAATTAATACAGACACTGTGATGTTGCGAACCAAGGAGATACATAGGGTCACCGGGGTCCTACATGTTTCGCCATTTCAATGGCTTCATTGGGGACCAAGTGGCTTGTGACCTCTCACAATAGTTCTAGGCATTAACAAACAAGATGTTAAAAACGTTCATTTTGCGTATATACACGCACATGTCACAGGTTAATACATTGTTTTTATTACGACATATAATATAATCAGTGGCTGGTAGAGGATTAGCTCTCAGCGGGAAGTCAAACCTCAGGAAGTCCAATGAAGAAAAGAAAGGTGCCGAGACTTTGATGTGAGTTCGTTCAAAATAACGAGAGGACCAAAGCATTCGGAGAGCTCCTTGGCTCTGGTTAGCGGAATACTGAGAAAATGGCGCAAAATAAAGGTAAAGCACATTAATAAAACAAGGATGCAGAAAAAGTATAAAAGTCCATCATAGACTATGCAGGACAAAGCCCTTTAACATCCTTGAGCACTTCCTTACTCTATACAAAATGAAGATTTAAATGGAAATGAACTTTAACCACTTTACCACCGGAGGATTTTGCTGTCTTACGTCCAGGCCACTTTTTGCGATTCGGCGCTGTGCAAATTTAACTGACAATTGCGCGGTTGTGCGACGCCGTACCCAAACGAAATTTACGTCCTTTTTTTCCCACAAACAGAGCTTTCTTTTGGTGGTATTTTATCACCTCTGCGATTTTTACTTTTTGCGCTATAAACAAAAAAATGTTTTTATTTTGAAAAAATAACAATATTTTTAACATTTTTTTATATGAAATTCCCCCCCAAAAAATATGTAAAAATCAAATTTTTTTTACATTTTTGGCCAATTTGTTTTCTGCTACCTATGTTTGGTAAAAAAAATCACAATAAGCGTATTTTGATTGGTTTGCGCAAAAGTTATCGCGTTTACTAACAAAGGGAAAGATTTCTGTCATTTTTGGTGTTTTTTTTTTTTTAACGTGTAATGGCGGCGATCTGCAATTTTTTTTGCGGGACTGCCACATTGCGGCGGACAAATCGGACCCTTGACAGACATTTTTGACACTTTTGGGGGAACCAGTGACATTACTGCAGTAATCAGTGCTATAAATATGCACTGTTACTGTAAAAATGACACTGGCAGGGAAGGGGTTAATTTTATTGGAGAGAGAGGGGTTAATGTATGCCTGGTGCTTACTGACGTGTGGGGGGGGAGGTGACTGTGTGACACAGGGACAGATCCAGGGTTCAGCTATGCTGACCCTGCCTGTCACTTAGGAGATCCGCCCGCTTGTGTTTACACAGGCGGGTGGATCTCCACACTAGATCCCCGACGATCGGGGAAGAGCGGCGGCGATCGCTGCTGCTCCTCCCCTGGCCCGACTCCCGCTGTGACTGAAAACAGCGGGAGCGAGCCTCCGGCGGCGAGAAGGGGGAGTGTCTGACGACGTACGTCTACGTCGTCAGACGATAACGAGCCACTTTGCCGCAGTAGTACTACGGTACTCAGCGGTAAAGTGGTTAAAGTAGATCTATAGGCAAAACATTTTTTCTGATTTGGATGGAGAAAGGGAGGGTTATAACCTCCGTCAGATTTTACTTCGCCATCTGTGTCCCATTGGGGAGATTTCCCTTCACTTCCTGTCCCATAGCCAAACAGGAAGTGAGAGGAAATCTCTGCAAAGTAAGGGAATTCCTTGGGGACCCCCACAGGTCACCAGAACCAGTGTCCCCATTGGAAGATTTCCCTTTATTACTTCTTTGTGGACAACCAAAAATTTGGCATTTTCTTTCACTTTCAATAATAATGGTAATCAAGACAAACGGAGAAGGCGAATCTCCCTAATGGGGGCACAGAAAACAATAAAAACTGACAGGGGTTCTAATCCCTCTCCACTCCATCCAAAACTAAAAGTGTTGCCTTTAGTTATACTTTAGGTAACACATCTATGGGGGCCACTCTTCAGGGAAGATGCCCAATAAACACCACAATTTTCAAGCAATTTGAATGACTTTGGACGGTTCTCGGGTGAAGAAAAAGTGACAGAATAACCTAAAGTAACCTGACAGCATTATTAACTGACCGACTGTACCGCGGTTCGTGGGAGCACCCCGGGGGGGGGGGCGAGCATGCGCTGCTGGAGGCGCGCTCCCACCTCCACTAGGCAGCAGGGAAACCGATCCACAGGGATTGCCGCCAGGCCCCCGCGATCGCTCCCCGCTGAGAGAGAACGATGGTCGGATCGGATGTTGTAAATACAGCAGACCGTTAATCTCTCTGAAAGGATCACAGAGCTCCTGTGATCCTTCTATATAGGATCACAGTTCTCTGTGATCATTTCACAAGTCCCTCCCCCCACAGTTAGAAAGCACCCCCTAGGCTCACAATTAACCCTTTGATCACCCCTGGGTTAACCCCTTCCCTGCCAGTGTCATTAGTACAGTGACAGTGCATATTTTTACCACTGATTACTGCAGCAATGTCACTGGTCCCCCCCAAAAGTGTCAAAAATGTCAGCTAGGGGTCCCACCTGTCCGCTGCAATCCCGCTAAAAATCGCAGATCGCCGCCATTACTAGTAAAAAAATAAATAAATAAAAATGTCATAAATCTTTCCCCTAGTTTTTAGACACAATAACTTTTGTGCAAACCAATCAAAATACGCTTATTGGGATTTTTCTTTACCAAAAATATGTAGCAGAAAACAAATTGGCCTAAAATGATGAAAACATTAGATTTATAATTTTTATTTTTTTTTTTATTGGGAATGTTATAAAGCAGAATGTGAAAAATATTGTTTTTTTTCTCAGAATTGTCGCACTTTTTTTGTTTATAGCGCAAAAAATAAAAATCACAGAGGTGATCAAATACCACCAAAAGAAATCTCTGTTCGTGCTGAAAAAAGGACATCGATTTTATTTGGGTGCAGCGTCGCACGACCACTCAGGTCCATAAAGACATGGATGAGCGAGTTTGGGGTGGAGGAACTTGACTGGCCTGCACAGAGTCCTGATCTCAACCCAATAGGGTTACACCTTTGGGATGAATAAGAGCGCAGACTGCGAGCCAGGCCTTCTTGTCCAACATCAGTGCCTGACCTCACAAATGCGCTTCTGGAAGAATGGTGAAACATTCCCATAGACACTCCTAAACCTTGTGGACGGCCTTCCCAGAAGAGTTGAAGCTGTTATAGCTGCAAAGGGTGGACCAACTCAATGTTGAACCCTACGGACTAAGACTGGGATGCCATTAAAGTTCATGTGTGTGTAAAGGAGGCGTCCCAATACTTTTGGTAATATAGTGTACATTCAGGAGTCACTTGACAGTATATAGCCAATCACATTTATTGGATGGTCCGCAGCAGTCACATATGAAAGCATAGACAGCACCTTGGCAGCCGTCTTCCCTCAGACAGTCTCTCTCTTGAAGTCTCACTCCATGCTTCTACCCAGTCCGGTATGTTCCTGGAAGTTGCTCTGCTAATCCCAGTCTCTAGTATTCGCTCAGAGGGCTCTGATTTGCCCATTAAGTTTTAGGCATCCAGCTTTTTCTTTAGGCAACCTAGATACAAGATTGCTGCAGCTTCTGCTACTGAACTCTGTACCCCTCTCCTGGGATACCTGCCCAGAGCTTTGCCTGGATGTGATAACCACACATGGGCGTTCGCAGAACTTTTTTTAGGGGGGGGAGGGGCAATATTTTAAGGTCACCCATGCTATGCCCCTTTTCAACAATGTCATTATACTTATTTTGAGTATTCATTTGTAAAGAGCAAACAGCAGCATTTATTTTTAACCACTTCCCGCCCGCCCTATAGGCGATTGACGGCGGGAATGTGGTTGCATTATCCTGACAGGACGTCATATGACGGCAGCAGGATAATGCGATCGGTGCTGCGGTGTGTCACCGTATCTCCGATCTCAGTAAAGAGCCTACTAACATAGGCTCTTTACCATGTGACCAGCTGTGTCCAATCACAGCTGGTCACATAGTACACAGGAAGAGCCGTTGATCGGCCTTCCTTAGTTCGTGCCTGACAGGCACAAGTAGAGGAGAGCCGATCTGCGGCTCTCCTGACAGGGGGGGGGGTCGGTCTGCACTGGTAATCAGAGCATTGATTACCAGTGCAGATCCTTGGGGGGGGGCACTAGAACCACCAGGGAGGCCCACCATGGCCACCAGGGATGGCAATCAGGGCTCAGGGAGCCCCCCAGTGCCCTCCCCATCAGTGCTGCCCATCAGTGCCCTCCCCATCAGTGCTGCCCACCAGTGCCCATCATTGCCTTCCATCAGTGCCCCCCCACCAGTGCCCATTACTGCCCAACAGTGGCACCTATCAGTGCCCATGTGTGCCCATCAGAGCCGCCCATCAGTGCCAATCAGTGCCGCCCATCAGTGCCGATTAGTGCCGCCTATCAGTGCCCATCAGTGGCACCTATCAGTGCCCATCAGTGCCACCTATCAATGCCCAGCAGTGCCGCCTATCAGTGCCCACCAACACTGCATATCAGTAGAAAAAATTGCAAGTAATGTTGGGACCGGCGCTACCACGTTAAAAGTGTTTGTGCAATTATATACTTTACACGTTATAGAAAAGTGCATATAGTGCTTGTAGTGCAAGTAATCAAAAAGTGCTACGTGCTGTTAAAACATCAATAAATTTAACATGGGCTGTGCTCAGTGTGCCATATTATAAATATCATAGGTAATCATACATATATGTAAAGTGCTGAGTGCTAGTAATGCCAAATACCACGTGTTGTGATCCGTGCTAAAATCAATGTATGGCGTCGGTGGATGACCCACCAAAGACACTGCTGCTTACCGCACTCTTTGGGTCGGTACCTCGACACTCCTTGGTCACTAGAACAAAAGATAAGCCTCCATTGCGTAGCATATGTTGTGTATAATGAAACAACTTAGCATCCACTCACAGTTTAGGGAGTTCACTTTCAGCTTAGAAGGTGTTCGCCGGGCCGCTTCCGCGTTCCACCAGCTCAAACCACCGTTCCTGGAAATGACGTATTGACGTACACAAACCACGCCCTACGCGTTTCGTCATACGACGTCATCTGGAGCGTATCAGTGCCACATATTCGTGCCACCCCATCAGTGCCTGTCAGTGCAGTCTCATCAGTGCTCATCAGTGCAGGAAAAAACGTATTTATTTACAAAATTGTATAACATAAACAAAAAACTTTTTTTTTCAAACTTTTCAGCCTTTTTTTTATTTGTTTAGCAAAAAAAGAAAAAACCTTTCGGTGATGAAATACCACCAAAAGAAAGCTCTATTTGTGGGGGGAAAATGACATAAATTTGGTTTAGGTACAGCGTTGCATGACCGCGCAATTGTCATTCAAAATGCAACAGCGCTAAAAGCTGAAAATTGGCCTGGGCAGGAAGGGGGTGAAAGTGCCCGGTATTGAAGTGGTTAAAGCATTTGTTAACCTAAAAAAAAAAACACAGATCCTGTTCCCTTAAAGCATGTGATACAGCGCAGTGTTTTGCTGTGTAATTTGGCCCCTTCTATCACCTAAAATACCTGGCTGATCCTGCCTGGCTATGTCCTCCCCTCTGTAAACTGACCACGGTATACCATGGTGGCTGAGTCCTGACACTGTGGTCAGTTTACGTGCCTCCGTCATCCTGTGTCTGTGTTTTATAAAAATAAGTTATTTTTTACAAGTTTTTAGAGCGCCACTTGCAGCTCACGTGACCCACTGCCTCTCTCCTCCTCTCCACCTCCCCTCCTCCGCCCCTCCCAACTGACATCAGAGAGGAATCCTCGGCCCGCCCGCTGCAGGCAGCTGTCAGACGGGGGAAAGGAGAGAGCCGACGGGTCACGTGAGCGGTGCTCGGCTCTCTCAAAACTGGTAAAGAACGGCTTATTTTTTTTTAAAACATATACACAGGGGCACATAGGATTGTTAAACAGATCAGACAGGATGGTTTAACGTGGCTTAACAACCACTTGAAATGGGAAGTTGAGATTCCAGGGGGAATCTCTTCTACATGGCAAATGCAGCAATAACCAAATATGGATGTGTAGGTGGCCAAATACAGTATAGTCATGTGACCATATTTGGTCAGAGATGTCTGCGCAATCATTACCCCTTTGTATATATGGTTGTGGATTCCCAGCCAGGTAATGAATGGAGCTGGGGCATGTCATAGGATGTGTGGGCCTATATATGTCGGCATATATTATACATAGTCATTTATATTGCTTTAACATGCATATGGAATGTGATATTTTTTACATTTTA
Source organism: Pelophylax lessonae (assembly GCF_965119305.1). Taxonomy (NCBI): domain Eukaryota; kingdom Metazoa; phylum Chordata; class Amphibia; order Anura; family Ranidae; genus Pelophylax; species Pelophylax lessonae. Next base: position 887,919,348 of record NC_138768.1, read on the forward strand.
TTTTTTATGTGTGTAGCACCCTCCTAGATAGGTTCTAGGCAGGTGGAATATAGTTTGCTCTGTCTGCTTATCAGGGGAGCCTGATCAGTAGTTAGGCCTGTTGCATGTGTCCATGCGTGATTCATCTGGGCTGAGGGAGTGTCCCCGCTCTATCCAATAGGGAGGTCTGTTGGACTGTGGAGGAAACCCAGCCAGTGACACACAGGCTTTTGTAGCTATCCCAGTGGGTTGGCACAGAGAGTGGTGCATCATGGGATAGGGTATAAAAGCCAAGGGCACATGTGACAGGGTGTCTTTGGGCGGGAAGCCAAGTCCCAGAAGGAGGGTACGGCTGTCTCTCCTTCTGCTGCAGTGGATGGTGGTCACAGGCGGTCGGCCTAGTGAACCAGGAGTGTGGAGCTGAGCCAGGAGGTCCAGGAAAGCCGGATGGTGGAGTTGGAGGCAGAGCAACCTTGGGAAAAACAGTGTCTGTGAGTACCGGGAAGCTTGCCTTGAGTCTGCCCAGGAAGGGGACCACTCATAGTTACATAGTTACATAGTTACATAGTTACATAGTTAGTGAGGTTGAAAAAAGACATCAGTCCATCCAGTTCAACCAATGATGTGTGTGTTTGCTGTTAACCATACATTGTATACCCCTGTATGTTATACATTGTATACCCCTGTATATTGTACATTGTATACCCCTGCATGTTGTACATTGTATACCCCTGTATGTTATACATTGTATACCCCTGTATATTGTACATTGTATACCCCCTGTATGTTGTACATTGTATACCCCTGTATGTTGTACATTGTATACCCCTGTATGTTATACATTGTATACCCCTGTATATTGTACATTGTATACCCCCTGTATGTTGTACATTGTATACCCCTGTATGTTGTACATTGTATACCCCTGTATGTTGTACATTGTATACCCCCTGTATGTTGTACATTGTATACCCCTGTATGTTGTACATTGTATACCCCCTGTATGTTGTACATTGTATACCCCTGTATTTTGTACATTGTATACCCCTGTATGTTGTACATTGTATACCCCTGTATGTTGTACATTGTATACCCCCTGTATGTTGTACATTGTATACCCCTGTATGTTGTACATTGTATACCCCTGTATGTTGTACATTGTATACCCCTGTATGTTGTATATTGTATACCCCTGTATGTTGTACATTGTATACCCCTGTATGTTGTACATTGTATACCCCTGTATGTTGTACATTGTATAACCCTGTATGTCGTACATTGTATACCCCTGTATGTTATACATTGTATACCCCTGTATGTTGTACATTGTATACCCCTGTATTTTGTACATTGTATACCCCCTGTATGCTGTACATTGTATACCCCTGTATGTTGTACATTGTATACCACTGTATGTTGTACATTGTATACCCCTGTATGTTGTACATTGTATACCCCTGTATGTTGTATATTGTATACCCCTGTATGTTATACATTGTATACCCCTGTATATTGTACATTGTATACCCCCTGTATGTTGTACATTGTATACCCCTGTATGTTGTACATTGTATACCCCCTGTATGTTGTACATTGTATACCCCTGTATGTTGTACATTGTATACCCGCTGTATGTTGTACATTGTATACCCCTGTATTTTGTACATTGTATACCCCTGTATGTTGTACATTGTATACCCCTGTATGTTGTACATTGTATACCCCCTGTATGTTGTACATTGTATACCCCTGTATGTTGTATATTGTATACCCCTGTATGTTATACATTGTATACCCCTGTATGTTGTATATTGTATACCCCTGTATGTTGTACATTGTATACCCCTGTATGTTGTACATTGTATACCCCTGTATGTTGTACATTGTATACCCCTGTATGTTGTACATTGTATACCCCTGTATGTTGTACATTGTATACCCCTGTATGTTGTACATTGTATACCCCTGTATGTTATACATTGTATACCCCTGTATGTTGTACATTGTATACCCCTGTATGTTGTACATTGTATACCCCCTGTATGCTGTACATTGTATACCCCTGTATGTTGTACATTGTATACCACTGTATGTTGTACATTGTATACCCCTGTATGTTGTACATTGTATACCCCTGTATGTTGTGGTCTTTAAGGTGCCCATCTAATAGTCTTTTGAAACTATCACTCCAGTGGAGAGTCAGTGGACAGGTGTCAGCACACACAGCAAGTGAGAAAAGGGGGTGCCAAATTAGAACCCTGAAGAGTGATTCAAGCAGGAACACTTTTTTCTATCTTCACTTCAGTGGCAAGGTGAAGCAGCAGCCTTGCCGCACACTACAGCTAGTTGTCCTCACCATTGTGAATAGTTGTCAGTTGGAGTATCTCACTCATCCCTTCTCCTATCCCAGTTCTCAATAAAACCACAAAACCAACATCCCCTGGATTGATCATTGACTGAGCCAAGAACTTTCATTGCTGTTTATCTGCTGTCAGTTGCTAAGGGTAACCCAGGGGAATCCAGAAAACGTAATTCTCAGCAGTCCTCTAGGGGGCAGAGCTACATGTGCATGTTTTGATAGTTTATATACAGTACATGCATTTTTGTATTTTCTTTATTTATAAATATTTTTTAATTCTTCTCACATATTTATGCCCATTTAACACATTTCTCGTTTCTTTCATCGTGTTTTATTTTTTTATTATTTTTCTTCATTTTTTCATTCACCATTTTATCTACTGTATGTGCAAATACATTGACTTGACTTTATGAAAATGTAATGTGTTTTTTGATTTCGTTGAAGTTCTTTTACTGTCATTTGCTCATATTTTAGAATGTCGTTTGTTTTCAATCTTGGTTTCATTCACTTTTTGTGTCTGGTTTTTTTAACCAAGTATATACCTGAATGGGGCGTAGCAGTTTTAGATTTTTCCCCTTTTTTTATATGATGTATCTTCTTGAAAGAGATCATTTCATCAAATCAATTGGGATATTAAGCTGTCTTTGACCCTATTTAGCTAATGCGCATATGGATGCGGTTTTAGTTATGATTGAGCGAATCTAATTTGTGAAACGCGTCAACTGCTTTCTCCTGTTGTCTGTTTTATCCATGATGTTTGCAATATTTGGATATATTTTTACTCAATAAAGTCCACTGGTTACCTTCCATGTCCGAGTGCGGTCAAAACTTCCCTTGTGTTTGGATTTGCTCAGACTGCAGACTGGATGTGCACCCGATCCTTGAAGGTTCAATCACTTGCACCTGAGCGGCTATCTTCCCATTGTTGGCCATGTCATAGATCAGCTCCCACTGAACGAGCAGAAAGTCCAGAGTTCAGAGAAATGCCCAAACAGGCAAAGTTTGACAGTAATTTATTTCTGTCACCAGAGGTCCCCAGTCTTCTAGATTGAGTGATGCTGATTAGTGATGTCGCGAACATCGGCGAATGTTCGCGAACCGGCGAACATTGCGAACCGCCATAGACTTTAATAGGCAGGCGAATTTTAAAACCCACAGGGACTCTTTCTGGCCACAATAGTAATGGAAAAGTTGTTTCAAGGGGACAAACACCTGGACTGTGGCATGCCGGAGAGGGATCACACAAAAAAAAGTTCTTAAAAATTGTAATTTTTTGATAGAGAGCCAATTATTGGAAAAATTAAAAAAAAAAAATAAATAAAAAATTTCTTTGGATTTAGCATCTGGGGGGTCTAAAAAGTGTACCTGTGAAGTTTCAGCTCTGTAGCATGTCCAGAACCAGAAAAAAATACGAATTAGGGTTAGGGTTAGGTTTAGGGTTAGGGTTATTTTTATGGCTAGGCTTAGAGGGTTAGGGTTAGGTTTAGTGTTAGGGGCTAGGGTTAGGGTTACGGTGAGATACTTAGGGTTAGAGTTAGTAGCCCTACCCCTACCCCTCTAACTCTAACCCTCTAACCCTAAGCACTAAAAATAACCCTAACCTTAGCCCTGACCCTAACCCTAGCCCTAACCCTAACCCTAACCCTAACCCTGATTCTATTTTTTTTTCTGGTTCTGGACATGCTACAGAGCTGAAACTTCACAGGTACACTTTTTAGACCCCCCAGATGCTAAATCCAAAGAATTTTTTTTTTTTTTCCAATAATTGGCTCTCTATCAAAAATGACAATTTTTAAGAACTTTTTGTGTGTGATTTAGTGTCTAGGGGGTCTAAAAAGTGTACCTGTGAAGTTTCAGCTCTGGAGCATGTCCAGAACCAGAAAAAAAAGATAATTTTTCAGTAGAGCAGGGATGGTGGGAACCCCTTTTACACCTATATGATCTTTTTTTTCTGGTTCTGGACATGCTACATATATATATTAAAAAATTACACAAATACCAGCCCTCAAAGGGGCTTTTGGGGACAATAGATATATATATATATATATCCAAAAAAAACCTCAAATACCAGCCCTAGGAAGGGCTTTTTGGGGTGCTGTCCTTACAGCAGGAGTGTACCAAGAACACTGGCTAACAACAAGCCCGGGAACACTGACTAACTGTCCCTAGCTATAACAGCAGCAGCACCAGCACTTTCCCTGCTCTCAGTAACACAGAAATGATCTAAGATGGATGCTGCCCTTGCTTATTTATAGGAGGTGGGAGAGTGTGGGAGGGAGGTATGCTGATTGGCTGGAATGTGTCTGCTGACTGTGAGATTCAGGGTCAAAGTTTGCCTCAATGATGATGTATAGGAGGCGGACCGAATATCGCATATGTTCGCCCGCAGCGGCGAACGCGAACGTTCGAAGTTCGCCGGGAACCGTTCGCCGGCGAACCGTTCGGTACATCTCTAATGCTGATTCAATCTGGGGGACTGAGGATATTCACTGAGTACAGAGTATAATGGACCCCACCCTATGAGGGAGTGCATTCACATTCAATGATGTTATCATGCCAGTGCCCCTCTCTGCAGCAGTGAGGACTTTACACCACCAGAGAAAGAGATGACGAGGAAGAAGATCTGGTGTGTCCCATGGTCAGCCTGAAGACATCTGGGAAAGGTAAATATAAAATAAAAGATGGGGACCTCCAGGAGGGGTGACTGGGGAAAAGGACCTTGGAGCTCGGAGATAAGTTTTGCTTCCCCACAAAAGCATGTGGGCAGATTTCTCCAAATCATTTATATTAGTGACAGCTCAATTTGTGCCGCATGATGGGGTTGGTTTAGACTTCAAAGAAACATATGCACCCTAAAATAATGTTAAAGGGGTAATAAATCTTCTACTGCCAGACTACTCCACCCATGACCATTAATATGGTTTGACATAATTTGCCAAACCATGGCCATTAATTCGGAATTACCCCCTTCTCCCCAGGGCTATTAATATGTAGTTGCTCCCCTCCACCAATGACCATTGATATAGAGTTGCCCCTTTCTCCCCAGGGCTATTAATATGGTGTTGCCCAATGATATAGAGTTGCTTCCCCTTTCTAATAATGGCCATTCATATGGAGTTGCCCCCCCCCTTCCCCAATGGCCATCAATATAGAGTTTCTCCCCTCCCCAGGGTTGTTAATACTTAGTGGCCCCCTCCCCCCATGGCCATTAACCACTTAAGCCCCGGAGGATTTGGCTGCTAAACGACCAGGGGGTATTTTGCGATTCGGCACTGCGTGACTTTAACGGACAATTGCGCGGTCGTGCGACGCTGTACCTAAACGAATTTGACGTCCTTTTTTTCCCACAAACAGAGCTTTCTTTTGGTGGTATTTGATCACCTGTGCGATTTTTACTTTTTGCGCTATAAACAAAAAAAGAGCGTCAATTTTGCAAAAATAATAATATTTTTCACATTTTTTTATATGAAATTCCCCCCAAAAAAATGTAAAAATCAAAATTTTTTAACATTTTCGGCCAATTTGTTTTATGCTACATATGTTTGGTAAAAAAAAATCGCAAAAAGCGTATTTTTATTGGTTTGCGCAAAAGTTATCGCGTTTACTAACAAAAGGAAAGATTTTTTTTTTTTTTTTAACGCGTAATGGCGGCGATCTGCGATTTTTTTTGCGGTACTGCGACATTGGGGCGGACAGATCGGACCCTTGACTGACATTTTTGACACTTTTGGGGTTACCAGAGACATTTCTACAGTAATCAATGCTATACATATGCACTGTTACTGTAAAAATACACTGGTAGCGAAGGGGTTAACTTTATTTGAGAGGGAGGGGCTGTGTGTGTCCCTAGGGGCGTGATTCTTACTGTGATTGGCTGTGGCTTGAGGTGTAAGGACACTGATCAATGGTTCTACATAGTAGAACCGTGTGATCTGTGTTTTTACACCGAGGAGAATGACAGTTGGCTTGTTTACATTAGCCGCCTGACTTTCTCCCTCTCCCCCGACGATCGACGAGTGACCGGCGGACATTGGGTCCACCGGTCACACGCGCGGGGGGGTCCGTGACCGCGCGGGAGCGAGAGCGCGCCTCCAGCGGCACGCGCTCGCTCCCCAGACCCTCCCAGGCTAGTAACGTTAATTAACGTCACTTTGCCTGTGAGGGACTGACTGCCGCAGTAAATATACTGTGAGCAGTCGGCAAGCGGTTAAAAAGGTGTTGCCCCCTTCCCCCATGGCTATTAATATGAAGTTGTCTACATCCGCCATGGCCAGTTGCCCCCCCCCCCCCCCACGACCATTATTTTTGGAGTTTATCCCCTCCCCCATGACCATTATTATGTAGCTACACCCTTTTGGGGCTATAACATCCTCCATTTTTCTGGGAAGGCTTTGTATAAGATTTTGGAGGGTGTCTGTGGGAAGTTGTGCCCATTTGTGAGGGCACCTACTGATGTTGAATAGGAAGAGCTGCCTTACAATCTCCAATTCATCTCAAAGGTGTTCATTAGAGTTGAGGTCAGGGTTCTGAGCAGAATACTGGAGTTCCTCCGTGCATCACATGAGCTTGGTGGGCACCCCATTCCAAAACCATGGCCATTTATATTGAGTTGCCCCATTCCACCCATTACCATTAATATTGAGTTGCCCTCTTTCTTTGTCAATTTAACAGCCTCCGCTCTTCTGGGAAGACTTTCCACAAGATTGTGGAAAGTGTTTATGGGATTTTGTGCCCATTTGTGAGGTCAGGCACTAATGTTGGATGAGAAGACCACCATTAGTATTTCAAATCACCCCAAAGATATTTAGTAGGGATGAGGTCAGGGCTCTGTGCAGGACACTCGAGTTCCTCCACACCAGTGGGGTACACCAGTAGGGTTGAGGTCCAAAGATGTTCAATAGGTTTGAGGTCAGGGCTCCGTGCAGGAAACTCCAGTTCCTCCACACAAGTAGTTCCTCCACACCAAACTGGTCATCTATGCAGGGCCGGTGCTTCCACTAGGCAAACTAGGCAGCCGCCTAGGGCGCATTGCCACCTAGGGGCACAGCCAGGAGTCAGCACTCTCTCTTCATCATGAATTCTCCATCATGAATGATTTTTGTGAGCTGAGGCGAGGGGCGGAGGTGGGGGGGGGGGAAGGGACAGCGGAAGATGCCAAGCGTCTTGGGCAGTGGTGGAACTACCAGGCCCTGGCTTTCTTCTTCTTGCTCCAAAAGGCAAGAAGGGAGCCCCCCAGAGTGCTGCCTGCATGATGATCCTCTATAGGTGGAGCTGAGTGGCCTTAACCCCGGGCAGGAAGTGACTCTCTGCACTGAGCTGGTGGGCAGCCGTTTATTTCCCTGGGTCGGTATTAAGTAGGGAGTGGAGGAGAGCTGAACCTGAGCCAGAGCTCGGCACTGGAGGGTGGAACCTTTACTGGGGCAGAAGCGACGAGGCACCAGAATGGTCTGAGGAGGTTGGTGATGAAGGGCGTGCAGAGCTCTCTGACTGCTGCTTTTCCCTCCACCAGGAGCCACCGCGTTTAACAGGGGTTCGGGGTCACCAGGTGTGCCATGAGGAATTGGGGTCCCTGGGTGTGCCATGGGGGATTGGGGTCCCCAGGTGTGACATGGAGGAACATCAGGGTCCCCAGGTGTGACACGGGGGAACATCAGGGTCCCCAAATGTGACATGGAAAAACATCAGGATCTGACATAGAGGTACATCGGGGTCAGTGGGTATGACACCATGACATGGAGTAATATTGGGGTCCCAGGGTGTGACATGGAAAAACATCAAAGTCCCTGGGTGTGACATGGAGGGACATTAGGGTCCCCGGGTGTGAAATGGAGGAATATGGGGGTCACTGGGTATGACAGCATAACATGGAGGAACCATCAGATCAGGGTCACATAGAGGAGTTTTTAACCCCTTCCCTTTTTTTGGGGGGGAGGGGGGGGGCGAGAGCGCAAGTAGCTGGTCTGGCCTAGGGGATAAAATAGTCTAGCACCGGCCCTGCATCTATGTCTTTATGAAGCTGGGTTTATACACGGGGGGGTCACAGTTATGCTGGAACAGAAAAGGGTCTTCACCAAACTGTTACCACAAGGATGGAAACGCTCAACATTTAAAGTATTAGTAAAGGCAAAACTTTTTTTTTTTAGTATTGAATAGAGTGCAGAGGGATTACAATGCCTGTCAGTTTTTATTGCTGCCTGTACCCCTGTTAAAGCGTTTGTAAACCCTAAAAAATAAAAAAAAATAAAAAAAAACCTGCAAGACAAAGGCATAATGGGCTAGTATGCATCGCATACTAGCCCATTATGTGTAACTTACCTTAGAACGAAGCCCCGACACGGACCACCGGACATCACTGCGGGCGCTGCCATGATTCCTCGCCGTCTCTTCCGGGTTCGGCGGGTCTGGTGCGGTGATTGGCCGGAAGAGACGGCTCCGGCGCAATGATTGGCCGGAGCCGCGATGACGTCACTCCCGCGCATGCGCGCGGGAGTGATTTTTCCGGCAAGCTCCAGGCAAATTAATTGAAGGTCCCCCGGACCTTCAGAGCGCATGCGCCGCTCGCGCGAGCGGCTGCATGCACTGTAAATATCTCCTAAACCATGCCGGTTTAGGAGATATTATTTGTACCTACAGGTAAGCCTTATCATAGGCTTACCTGTAGGTAAAAGAGTAAAAAAGCGGGATACTACCGCTTTAAGGAGATTCCTCGTCTCTATTTGTCCTGTTTATCATTATCTTTGCAAGTAAATGTAAAAGAAAATCCCAAATTTTAGGTTGTCCCCAGAAAAGTAATAGAGGAGAAATCTTCCAATGAGGATACTAGTTCTGGTGACCTGGGGGTCCCCAAAAAATTTCCTTAATTTGTAGGGATTTTCTCTCACTTTCTTTTTTTTAGGAAGCAAAGAGAAATCTCTGCAATGGGACACAGATGGCGAAAAACAAAACCTGACACCGGTTATAACCCTCTATTGCTCTATCCAAAATGGAAAAAAAAAAAAGTTTTGCCTATAGTGCTACTTTAATGACTGAAAATATAACCAGAAGACATTATTTCAGTGATGTGTCAGTTGTAGGAGTGCAGCAGATGGTTGAGTATGCCAGGAGGAAGTCAATAATGTCTATATTGTATGAGCTGAATCATCAGAGCGGAGTTCCCCTCCTCATGGTCTACTAGAGAAGACTTCATTGTTGGTTTTCATTATTCTCCAAAACAATCATAAATCGGTCCATTGTCCTCACCCCTCAGCAGCCAGAGAGACGGGACCGACATGGGTGACTCAAATGGCGTGAGATTCGGTGACATAGAATTGACGGACACCAGAAATGTCGGTAAATATGACTCATTAGAATGATTGCATTATTATTCCTGATGGGAGGATGTCTCAGTGTACTTATAAAAGTTTGATGAATAAATGTTGCCTTGGTCCCAGCATGCTCACCAGTGAAGGACACAGCTGAATGTACGTGTTGCTCCCTTGCAGAGTTGCAAAAAGTACTCAAAACCCATACTTGAGTAGAAGTGGAAGTGCTCGATCAAAAAGTGACTTGAGTAGAAGTGCTAAAGTATTCAACATTTTTCGTACTTAAGTATTGCAAGTCGTTTTTTTTTTTTTAATTTTGCTACTCAAGTACTGAAAATAAAAGTAGAAGTACTGTGTTATGTAGTTATTAACCACTTAAGCCCCGGAGGATTTGGCTGCTAAAAGACCAGGGGGTATTTTGCGATTCGGCACTGTGCGACTTTAACGGACAATTGCGCGGTCGTGCGACGCTGTACCTAAACAAATTTGGCGTCCTTTTTTTTCCCACAAACAGAGCTTTCTTTTGGTGGTATTTGATCACCTGTGCGATTTTTTGATCATGCGCTATAAACAAAAAAAGAGCGTCAATTTTGCAAAAATAACAATATTTTTCACATTTTTTATATGAAATTCCCCAAAAAAAAAAAGTAAAAATCAAAATTTTTTAACATTTTTGGCCAATTTGTTTTATGCTACATATGTTTGGTAAAAAAAAAATGCAAAAAGCGTATTTTAATTGGTTTGCGCAAAAGTTATCGCGTTTACTAACTAAGGGAAAGATTTTTGTCATTTTGGTTGTTTTTTTTTTTAACGCGTAATGGCGGCGATCTGCAAATTCTTTTTGCAGTACTGCGACATTGCGGCGGACAGATCGGACCCTTGACTGACATTTTTGACACTTTTGGGGTTACCAGTGACATTACTACAGTAATCAGTGCTATATATATGCACTGTTACTGTAAAAATGACACTGGCAGTGAAGGGGTTAACTTTATTTGAGAGGGAGGGGCTGTGTGTGTCCCTAGGGGTGTGATTCTAACTGTGATTGGCTGTGGCTTGAGGTGTAGTTACACTAATCAACGGTCCTACATAGTAGAACCGTATGATCATTGTTTCTACACAGGGGAGAAGGACAGGTGGCTTGTTTACATAAGCTGCCTGACTTTCTCCCTCTCCCCCGACGATCGCAGAGTGAGTGGCGGACATCGGGTCCGCCGGTCACGCGCGTGGGGGGGTCCGTGACCGCGCGGGAGCGCGCCGCCGGCGGCGCGCGCTCGCTCCCCAGAGCCTCGCAGGCTAGTGACATTAATTAACGTCACTTTGCCTGTGAGGGGCTGACCGCCGCAGTAAATCTACTGACGGCAGTCGGCAAGTGGTTAAAGAAAGAAGTCAACAATTTATTAAAGTCAAAGTTATTAAAGAAAGAAGTCAAAAGAAGTCAAAGTACACATGACATTATACACATTTTTTTGAGCTTCATGAAATCTGCCATCTACTGTTCTGGCAGTGGTCATTTTTATAATTGTAACGAGTAACTATGCAGCACAAAAAAAAAAATATTGGAGTAGAAGTATTGAAATCATCGAAAAAAATGTAGTGAAGTAAAAGTGGAAGTAGGAGAAAAATTCTACTCTAGGAAAGTACAGATACCGCATTTCCGTACTTAAGTACAGTAGTGAAGTAGTTCTACTTAGTTACTATACATCTCTGCTCCCTTGCCGGTAGGATGAGACAGGCGTCATTCTCCTGCTGGTGACTTACATTCTTCAGCATTTTCGGGAGGAATAGCTAACTAACCCAACTGGTGAGGGAGCCACAAAAGCGGGGTCAGGGATCTCTCTGCATGTGTTAGCGATCCCATGATTGCAAAGTCCTCACTAATGTCTCAGAATTATATCTGGGAAGATAAGGGACAAGGTGAAGTCCTATGGTAGACAGCCAGATCAGATACCATAGGCTACAAGCAATATATCATTCTATGTCATTGACCCATCACAGTTGGACATGTTCAGATGTTTTTCCCTAATGAAAAGTTTTGTGAAATGTTTTCTTTTTCTTCTTGATTTTTACCTAATTTACAAAGTTTTTATGACTTGCTGATAAAGTTTATTTTGGTTATTACACCGGAGTTAGCTTTTCATCTGCATGTAGTTCGTTTATTGAAACAGTGACTTCACAGAGTCATTGCACATTATTGATAGTATAAATGAAATACGAGCTTTCATATTTTTGTATGTTTTACTATATATACTGTACATTAGAAAGGCACTCTATTGATGTATGCTCTACACCAATCAGCCATAACTTCATGAACACCCGACTAATATTGAGCAGGACCCCTTTTCCTGCCAAAACTGCCCTGACCCATTGAGACATGGACTTCACTAGACCTCTTAAGGTATGCTGTGGTATCTGGTACCAAGCCATCGGTAGCAGATCCTTTAAGTTCTGTAGGTTATGAGGTGGGGTCGACATGGATCAGATTTGTTTTTCCAGCACATCCCACAGATGTTTGATTGGATTGAGATCTGGAGAATTTGGAGGCCAAGTCAGCACCTTGAGCTCAGTGTTGTGTTCCTCAAACCATTCTTGAACTATTTTGCAATGTGGCAGGGCACATTATCCTGCTGAAAGAGGCCACTGCCATCAGGGAATAACGATTCCATGGAGGGGTGCACTTGGTCACCAACAATGTTTAGGTAGGTGGTACGTGTCCAGTAACATCCACATAAATGGTAGTAGACAAGGTTTTCCAATTGAACATTGCCCAAAGCATCATACTGCCTCAGCCGGCTTGCCTTCTTTCCATACTGCATTCTGGTGTCATCTCTTCCCCAGTTAAGTGACGCACCTGGCCATCCACATGATGTAAAAGAAAACGTGATTCATTGGACCAAGCCACATTCTTCCATTGCTCATCCAGTTCTGATGCTTACGTGCCCATTGTAGGTGATTTTGGCTGTGGACACTGGTCAGCATGAGCCTTCCCTCCCCACCTCCATCAATGAGCCTTCCCTCCTCATCTCCATCAATGAGCCTCCCCTCCCCACCTCCATCAATGAACCCCCTACCTCCACTAATGAGCCTTAACTCCCCACCTACATCAATGAGCCTCCCATCCCCACCTCCATCAATGAGCCTTCCCTCCCCACCTCCATCAATGAGCCTTCCCTCCCCACCTCCATCAATGAGCCTTCTCTCCCCACCTCCCTCAATGAGCCTTCTCTCCCCACCTCCATCAATGAGCCTTCTCTTTCCACCTCCATCAATGAGCCTTCCCTCCCTACCTCCCTCAATGAGCCTTCCCTCTCCACCTTTTTCAATGAGCCCCCCAGCCCCATCAATGAGCCTTCCCTTCCTACCTCTATCAATGAGCCTTCCCTTTCCACCTCCATCAATGAGCCTTCCCATCCTACCACCATCAATGAGCCTTCCCTCCTCACCTCCATCAACGAGCCTTCCCTCCCCACCTCCATCAATGAGCCTTCCCTCCCCACCTCCATCAATGAGCCTTCCCTCCCTACCTCCCTCAATGAGCCTTCCCTCCCCACCTCCATCAATGAGCCTTCCCTCCCCACCTCCATCAATGAGCCTTCCCTCCCTACCTCCCTCAATGAGCCTTCCCTCTCCACCTTTTTCAATGAGCCCCCCAGCCCCATCAATGAGCCTTCCCTTCCTACCTCTATCAATGAGCCTTCCCTTTCCACCTCCATCAATGAGCCTTCCCATCCTACCACCATCAATGAGCCTTCCCTCCTCACCTCCATCAATGAGCCTTCCCTCCTCACCTCCATCAATGAGCCTTCCCTCCTCACCCCTATCAATGAGCCTCCCCTCCACACCTCCTTCAATGAGCCTCCCACGCCTACCAATTAGCATTAGCTCCCCACCTACATTAATGAGCTTTCCCTCCTCACCTCCATCAATGAGCCTTCCCTCCCCACCTCAATCAATGAGCCTTCCCTCCTCACCTCCATCAATGAGCCTTCCCTCCTCACCTTCATCAATGAGCTTTCCCTCCTCACCTTTATCAATGAGCCTCCCCTCCACACCTCCGTCAATGAGCCTTCCCCTCCATCAATAAACCTTCCCTTCCCACCTCCTACAATGAGCACCCCACCCCCACCCCCACCAATGAGCCTTTCCTCCCCACCTTCATCAATGAGCCTCCCTCCTTACCTCCATCAATGAGCCTCCCCACCTCCATCAATGAGCCTTTCCTACCCACCTCCATTAACCACTTAAGCCCCGGAAGATTTTACCCCCTTCCTGACCAGGGTTTTTTTGCGATTTTTTACTGCGTGACTTTAACGGACAATTGCGCGGTCGTGCGAAGCTGTACCTAAACGAATTTTATATCCTTTTTTTCCCACAAACAGAGCTTTCTTTTGGTGGTATTTGATCACCTGTGCAATTTTTTGATCATGCGCTATAAACAAAAAAAGAGCGACAATTTTGCAAAAATAACAATATTTTTCACATTTTTTATATGAAATTCCCCAAAAAAAAGTAAAAATCAAAATTTTTTAACATTTTCGAGCCAATTTGTTTTATGCTACCTATGTTTGGTAAAAAAAATTGCAAAAAGCGTAATTTGATTGGTTTGCGCAAAAGTTATCGCGTTTAATAACAAAGGGAAAGATTTTTGTAATTTTTGGTGTTTTTTTTTTTAACGAGTAATGGCGGCGATCTGCAATTTTTTTTGCGGTACTGCGACATTGCAGCGGACAGATCGGACCCTTGACTGACATTTTTGACACTTTTGGGGTTACCAGTGACATTACTGCAGTAATCAGTGCTATACATATGCACTGTTACTGCAAAATTACACTGGCAGGGAAGGGGTTAACTGTATTGGAGAGGGAGGGGTTAAGTGTGTCCTAGGGGCGTGCTTTCTACTGTGAGGGGACATGGCTTGAGGTGTAAAAACAGAGATCAATGGTTCTACATAGTAGAACCGTCTGATCTCCATTTTTACACAGGGGAGAATGACAGGTGGCTTGTTTACATTAGCCGCCTGACTTTCTCCCTTCACCGGAGCGATCGTGAGTGACCAGCGGACGATCGGGTCCGCCGGTCACACGCACTGACTTGTCAGTGAACGAGCCGGGGCGGGCGCACACCCGCCCGCTATTGGCTCACAGGTCAGTGACAGGCGAGTGACGTACCCCTACGTCACTCTGCCTGGCCGGGGCTGACTGCCGCAGTATATAGTCGTGCGGCAGTCGGCAACCAGTTAATGAGCCTTCCCTCCCCACCTCCATCAATGAGCCTTCCCTCCCCACCTCCATCAATGAGCCTTCCCTCCCCACCTCCATTAACGTGCCTTCACTCCCCACTTCCATCAATAAGCCTTTCCTCCACACCTCCATCAATGAGCCTTCCCTCTCCCACCTTCGTCAATTAGCCTCCCCTCCCCACCTCCATCAATAAGTCATTCCTTCCTAGCTCCATCAATGACCCTTCCCTTTCCACCTTCATCAATGAGCCTTCCTTCCTCATCTCCATTAATGAGCCTTTCCTCCCCACCTCCTTCAATGTGCCCCCCACCCCCACCAATGAGCCTTTACTCCCCCTCCATCAATGTCCCTTCCCTCCCCATCTTCTTCAATGATCCTTCCCTCCACACCTTCATCAATGAGCATTCCCTCCCCACCTTCATCAATGAGCCTTCCCTCCCCACCTCCATCAATGAGCCTTCCCTCCTCACCTCCATCAATGAGCCTTCCCTCCTCACCTCCATCAATGAGCCTTCCCTCCTCACCTCCATCAATGAGCCTTCCCTCCTCACCCCTAACAATTAGCCTCCCCTCCACACCTCCTTCAATGAGCCTCCCACCCCTACCAATTAGCATTAGCTCCCCAGCTCCATCAATGAGCTTTCCCTCCTCACCTCCATCAATGAGCCTTCCCTTTCCACCTTCATCAGTGAGCCTTCCCTCCTTACCTCTATCAATGAGCCTCCCCTCCCCACCTTCATCAGTGAGCCTTCCCTCCTTACCTCTATCAATGAGCCTTCCCTCCCCACCTTCATAAATCAGCCTTTTATCCTCACCTCCATCAATTAGTCCTCCCTCCCCTCCTCTTTCAATGAGCCCCCCCACCCCCACCAATGAGCCTTAACCCTCCACCTCCATCAATGAACTTCCCTCCCCACCTCGATTAATGAGCCTTCCCTTTCCACCTCCATCAATGAGCCTCCCCTCCCCACCTCCATCAATGAGCCTTCCCTCCTTACCTCTATCAGTAAACCTTCCCTCCACACCTCCTTTAATGAGCCCCCTACCCCCCCCCCCCCATAGATCTCCCCTCCCCAACTCCATCAACGAGCCTTCCTTCCTTCCTTCCATCAATGATCCTCCCCACCTCCATCAATGAGCCTCCCCTCCCCATCTCCATCAGTGAGCGTTCCCTCCCCACCTCCATCAATGAGCCTTCCCTCCTCACCTTCATCAATGAGCCTGCCCTCCCCACCTTCATCAATGAGCCTCCCCTCCCCACCTCCATCAATGAGCCTTCCCTCCCTACCATCATAAATTAGCCTTTCATCCTCACCTCCATCAATGAGCCTTCCCTCCCTCCCCTCCCCTCCTCTTTCAATGAGCCCCCCACCCCCAGCAATGAGCCTTAACTCTCACCTCCATTAATGAGACTTCCCTCCCCACATGCATCAATAAGCCTTCTCTTTCCACTTCTATCAATGAGTCTTCCCTCCTCATCTCCATCAATGAGCCTCCCCTCCCCATCTTCATCAATGAGCCTTCCCTAACCACCTTTATCAATGAGCCTTCCCTCCCCACCTTCATCAATGATCCCCCACCCTCACCCCCCAGGAATGAGCCTTAAATCCCCCCCCCCTCCATCAATGAGCCTCCCCTCCCCAACTCTAATAATGAGCCTTTTTTCCCCTCCTCCATCAATGAACCCCCACTTCCCACCTCCATTAATGAGCCTTTTCTCCCCACCTCCATTATGAGCCTTCCCTCCCCACCTTCATCAATGACCCTTCCCTCCCCACCTCCTTCAATGAGCCCCCCAACCCCATCAATGAGCATTCACTGCCCATCTCCATTAATGAGCCTTCACTCCCCACCTCCATCAGTAAGCCTTCCCTTTCCACCTTCATCAATAAGCCTTCCCTCCCCACCTCCTTCAATGAGTCTCCCCCTTCCCCACCAATGATCCCTAACTCCCCACCTCCATCAATGAGCCTTCCCTCCCCACCTTCATCAATTAGCCTTCCCTCCCCATTTCAATTAATGAGCCTTTCCTCCCCCACCTCCATCAATGAGCCTTCCCTCCCCACCTCCATCAATGAGCCTTCCCTCCTCCCCACCTCCATCAATGAGCCTTCCCTCCCCCCACTTACATCAATGAGCCTTCCCTCCCCACTTCCATCAATGAGCCTTCCCTCCCACCATCTCCATCAACGAGCCTTGCCTCCCCCCATCTCCATCAATAAGCCTTCCCTCCCCACCTCCACCTATGAGCCTTCCCTCCCCACCTCCATCAATGAGCCTTCCCTCCCCCCACCTCCATCAATGAGCCTTTCCTCCCCCACCTCCATCAATGAACCTTCCCTCCCCCATCTCCATCAATGAGCCTTCCCTCCCCACCTCCACCTATGAGCCTTCCCTCCCCACCTCCATCAATGAGCCTTCCCTCCCCCCCACCTCCATCAATGAGCCTTTCCTCCCCACCTCCATCAATGAGCCTTCCCTCCCCACCTCCACCTATAAGCCTTCCCTCCCCACCTCCATCAATGAGCCTTCCCTCCCCCACCTCCATCTATGAGCCTTTCACTCCCCACCTCCATCTATGAGCCTTCCGTCCCCACCTCCATCAATGAGCCTTCCCTCCTCCCCACCTCCATCAATGAGCCTTCCCTCCCCCCACTTACATCAATGAGCCTTCCCTCCCCACTTCCATCAATGAGCCTTCCCTCCCACCATCTCCATCAACGAGCCTTGCCTCCCCCCATCTCCATCAATAAGCCTTCCCTCCCCACCTCCACCTATGAGCCTTCCCTCCCCACCTCCATCAATGAGCCTTCCCTCCCCCCACCTCCATCAATGAGCCTTTCCTCCCCCACCTCCATCAATGAACCTTCCCTCCCCCATCTCCATCAATGAGCCTTCCCTCCCCACCTCCACCTATGAGCCTTCCCTCCCCACCTCCATCAATGAGCCTTCCCTCCCCCCCACCTCCATCAATGAGCCTTTCCTCCCCACCTCCATCAATGAGCCTTCCCTCCCCACCTCCACCTATAAGCCTTCCCTCCCCACCTCCATCAATGAGCCTTCCCTCCCCCACCTCCATCTATGAGCCTTTCACTCCCCACCTCCATCTATGAGCCTTCCGTCCCCACCTCCATCAATGCGCCTTCCCTCCCCCACCTCCATCAATTACCCTTGGCCCCCCATGGCTCTTCCTTCCTACCTTGGACCACTTTTAGTCGGTCCTGACCCCTGCAGACCGGAATTATCACACAAGAGCTACAGTTTTGGAGTTGCTCTGATCTAGACATTATTTGGTCCTTGTCAAAGTCCCTCCAATCCATACACTTGTCCATTTTTCTGCTTTCAACACATCAACTTCAGGGACAACATGTTCACTTACTGCCTAATATATCCCACCCACTTTATGAGATAATCAATGTAATTCACTTCACCAGTCAGTGGTCAGAATGTAAATATTTATTTTATATCTTTTCCTCTTTGGACACGTGTTTCTTCCAGCTGGTCTCAGTTTCTACCATTACTGGTATTTCATTTTGGCATCATTTAGGGAAGTGAAAGTTCACATTTTCTTCACATACTTGATTTGAGCTCCTCTTACAGTTTATAGAGTCATATAAAAAGTATGCGGCTCCCACCCTCCGAGTGCTCCCCTCATAGGCTGGAATCAGGAGCCGGAGTCCATCATTGCTCCACCCCAAGGAGGAGCTCAGGCATGTTTGGACATGAGTCACAACCCACCTAAACCATCCCACCTGGAAGCCTTCCAAAGCTGACAGCCAATCATAGACTGCAGAGACATTCCGTGCCCCACAGCTGCATCTATACAATGGGCGTGTCTACATGAGGCTGTGGGGCAAGGAATGTCTCTGCAGTCTATGATTGGCTGTCAGCTTCCAGGTGGGATAGTTGAGGTGGGTTCTGACTGATGTCCAAACATGCCTGAGCACATCCCTACTTTAAAGGCAAAACTTTAATCAGCCAACAAGCTCTGACACATGGTCCCTTGGGATTCCTCTTCTTACTGATGACTGAGATAGGTCACACATGGAGAGCATTGTTTTTAATCAATCAGCCTACTCATATTTGTGCATTGTAAGGCCCCTTTCACATTGGCTTTCCGATCAGGTCTGTCTGTCAGTTTTTCAGGTGGACCGGATCGGATGCTCCATGCACCCCTATGGAGAAGCAGATGTCAGCGGAGACATGTCCGCTGACACCCGCCGCTATCCGATCCGATCCTGTCTGTAAAATCCAGACGGTTAGAAACCCTATTTTCCATCCATCTGGAGGATCGGATCAGATAGGATCGGATGGGGACAGGTGGTCCGTTTTCATCCGATCCCCCATAGAGGAGAGCGGGGATCTGACAGGTCTGTCTCTGCAAAGCAAGCCGAGAGGGAGCTGTCATCTGCCTGCTCAGCGGGGATCGGCGGATCGATCCCCGCTGAGCAAAACGGAGTCCGCTGGTTGGAAAGCCCGTGTGAAAGAACCCTTAGAAGGAGCAACAAAACACAACTGGACAATATGTCTGCCCGGTCCATAGATAACTATCAGCCATATCAACGTCCGTAAAACATCAACTCGCCTCTCGTTCTTACATGTATAGGCAAAATATTAACAAAATGATTAAATATTAAATAATACAATTTTATTATTAATTAAATTAAATAAAATATTAAATTATTAAATATTAAAAAAATACTAAAAAAATAAAAATATTAATTAATATTAAAAATATAAAAAAATATTGAAAATATTTAAAAAAATTAAATTAAATATTAAATTCTTAAATATTAAAAAAAATTTAATTCCCTTTAAGCTCCATTTTATATATATATATATACACACACTATATTACCATAAGTATTGGGACGCCGGCCTTTACACACACATGAACTTTAATGGCATCCCAGTCTTAGTCCGTAGGGTTCAATATTGAGTTGGCTCCGCCCTTTGCAGCTATAACAGCTTCAACTCTTCTGAGAAGGCTGTCCACAAGGTTTAGGAGTGTCTATGGGAATGTTTCACCATTCTTCCAGAACCACATTTGTGAGGTCAAGCACTGATGTTGGATGAGAAGTCCTGGCTCACAGCCTGCGCTTTAATTAATCCCAAAGGTGTTCTATCGGGTTTAGGTCAGGCCAGTCAAGTTCCTCCACTCCAAACTCGCTCATCCGTGCCTTTACTGACCTTTCTTTGTGCACTGGTTCAAATCATTCGGTGAAAGGGGGATTATGGTGTGGGGTTGTTTCTCAGGGGTTGGGTTTGGCCCCTTAGTTCCAGTGAAGGGAACTCTTAAAGTGGAGTTCCACCCTAATTTAATACTTACCTCCATCTTCTCGCTCCGGGTCACCTGAAAAAGAAATGGATAATCGCGTATTTTTTTTTTTTTTTACTTACCTCGTAGCGAAGAAAATATACTTACCTTACTTCCTTCTTCCTCCTTCCTCGGCCGCGGCCCGTCGTCACTTCCTGGCTCTGCAATGATTCCTGGGAGCTGAACGTCATCGCTCCCAGGAATCATTGCGCCTGCACCGGCCCCGACGTCAGTTCCGGGTCGCGCGCGTCATCCCCTTCTAAACAGCTTCTGGGCATGCCCAGAAGCTGTGGAGGGATGACGCGCGCGACCCGGAACTGACGTCGGGGCCGGTGCAGTGCATCGTGGGACCGAAGAAGGCGGAAGAAGACACCGAAGAGGATCTCGCTGGCTTCAAGCAGCCCACATCTGAGATGGCAGCGCTGGACAAGACGTTTGCAAGGTAAGTATTTCGTCTTGCAGGTAAGTGCAACCCGGGACAGATCAGAGGCTAGCCATTGTGGAATGCACTAGCCCTGACTGTCCCGGGGGTATTTAAAAAAAAAAAAAATCCAGGGTGGAACTCCGCTTTAAGGCGTCAGCATACCAAGACATTTTGGACAATGTCATGCCCCCAACTTTGTGGGAGGAGTTTGGGGATGGCCCCTTCCTGTTCCAACATGACTGTGCACCAGTGCACAAAGCAAGGTCCATAAAGACATGGATGAGCAAGTTTGGGGTGGAGGAACTTGACTGGCCTGCACAGAGTCCTGATCTCAACCCGATAGAACACCTTTGGGATGAATTAGAGTGGAGACTGTGAGCCAGGCCTTCTCTTCCAACATCAGTGCCACACCTCACAAATGTGGTTCTGGAAGAATGGTGAAACATTCCCATAGACACTCCTAAACCTTGTGGACGGCCTTCCCAGAAGAGGTGAAGCTGTTATAGCTGCAAAGGGCGGAGCCAACTCAATATTGAACCCTACGGAGTAAGACTGGGATGCCATTAAAGTTCATGTGTGTGTAAAGGCAGGCGTCCCAATACTTTTGGTAATATAGTGTGTATATATATATATATATAGATAATATCCCCACCAGAAGATGCTCATAAAACCTCCAGCCATTAAACAATCCCTTAGGCTGCACTCACACAGTATTTTTTAAAGCGTTTTTGAGCTTTGGCATTTTTTAAAGAAAAACATCATCTGTATCATCATTTGTTGCTATGCTTTTCAGCTTTTTCATCCACTTTTATCTATTATTTTTTATTAATATTATTTATTTTATTTTTTTCACTTTATTTGTATGGGGGTTAAGGATTAGGTTAGGGTTCGGGGTTAAATTATTTATTTGTTATAATTTATTTACTTATTTTTTCTTTCTTTATTTTGTTAGAGGTTAAAGTGGTTGTAAAGTCTCAAGGTTTTTTTTTTTTTTTTTTTTTTTTTACCTTCATGTATTCTATGCGTGAAGATAAAAATAAAAGAAAAAAAAAAAACCTTCTCTGTGCAGCAACCCCTCTCAGCCCCCACTAATACTTACCTGAGTCCCATCTCAATCCAGCAATGTGAGCATTGGCTGACACAGCAGTGGGAACCATTGGCTCCTGCTGCTGTCAATCACAGCCAGTGAGCCAGAGAAGGAGGGGCATGCAGAGTGAGCCTGCTTGGGTGCCCCTATAGCAGGGGTGGGGAACCTATGGTTCGGGGGCCGTATGCGGCCCCCGAAGTGATCTGGTCTGGCCCCCCATGCAGCTGAGTCTGTGTCTCTCAGCTGATCTGTCAGAATGGAGCCTATGCTTCCTGTATAGTTCCTGCTCCGTTATGACAGTCTGAGTGAGTCACAGGCAGAGTGATATTAAATGCACTCCGCCTGTGACCAATACAGGAAACATCGCCTCTTCCTACAGCGTGGTGCTGCTACACTTCTCCTAGCCAGCATTTCCCGCCAGCAGCACACACAGCAGTACCAGCCAGAGCCAGCAGTACTCGCAGCAGTACCAGCAGTACACACAGTAGTACCAGCCAGAACCAGCAGTACCCACAGCAGAGCCAGCAGTACTAGCCAGTATCAGCAGTACCAGCCAGGGTCATCAGTACCTACAACAGTACCAGCCAGCAGTACCTGCAACAGTACCAGCCAGCAGTACCTACAGCACAGTACCAGCCAGCAGTACCCACAGCAATACCAGCCAGCAGTATATGCCAGCAGTACCAGCCTGAGCCAGCAGTACCCGCCTGAGCCAGCAGTACCAGCAAGCAGTACCTACAGCACAGTACCAGCCTGAGTCAGCAGTACCCACAGCAGTACCAGCCAGCAGTACCCACAGCAGTATCAGCCTGAACCAGCAGTACCATCCAGCAGTACTCACAGCACAGTACTAGCCAGCAGTACCAGCCAGAGCCAGCAGTACTCGCAGCAGTACCAGCAGTACACACAGCAGTACCAGCCAGAACCAGCAGTACCCACAGCAGAGCCAGCAGTACTAGCCAGTATCAGCAGTACTAGCCAGAGTCATCAGTACCTACAACAGTACCAGCCAGCAGTACCTACAGCACAGTACCAGCCAGCAGTACCCACAGCAATACCAGCCAGCAGTATATGCCAGCAGTACCAGCCTGAGCCAGCAGTACCCGCCTGAGCCAGCAGTACCAGCAAGCAGTACCCACAGCACAGTACCCGCCTGAGCCAGCAGTACCAGCAAGCAGTACCTACAGCACAGTACCAGCCTGAGTCAGCAGTACCCACAGCAGTACCAGCCAGCAGTACCCACAGCAGTATCAGCCTGAACCAGCAGTACCATCCAGCAGTACTCACAGCACAGTAATAGCCAGCAGTACCAGCCAGAGCCAGCAGTACTCGCAGCAGTACCAGCAGTACACACAGCAGTACCAGCCAGAACCAGCAGTACCCACAGCAGAGCCAGCAGTACTAGCCAGTATCAGCAGTACTAGCCAGAGTCATCAGTACCTACAACAGTACCAGCCAGCAGTACCTACAGCACAGTACCAGCCAGCAGTACCCACAGCAATACCAGCCAGCAGTATATGCCAGCAGTACCAGCCTGAGCCAGCAGTACCCGCCTGAGCCAGCAGTACCAGCAAGCAGTACCCACAGCACAGTACCCGCCTGAGCCAGCAGTACCAGCAAGCAGTACCTACAGCACAGTACCAGCCTGAGTCAGCAGTACCCACAGCAGTACCAGCCAGCAGTACCCACAGCAGTATCAGCCTGAACCAGCAGTACCATCCAGCAGTACTCACAGCACAGTACTAGCCAGCAGTACCAGCCTGAGCCAGCAGTACCCACAGCAGTACCAGCCAGCTATACCCACCAGCAGTACCTGCCAGTAGTTCTTTTTCAAAACTTACCACCACAAAAAAGTCGTCTGCGCTCCAGGCTGACCGATTCAAACCTGGAAAACCAGTTGCGAGTAGCAACATCATCAATACCAGGTAACATCACACACCTCACCAAAGAGAAGCAGTTGCAGCCATCACATTAGGGGTGAGTTAATTAAATGTTTGACCAAATATAACAGGCTAATTTTTAAGGTGATAATTTTGTACGGCTCCCGAATGGTTTTATAAATACCCAAATGGCCCTTGGCAGAAAAAAGGTTCCCCACCCCTGCCCTATAGCAAGCTACTTGCAGTCAGAGGCACTCAGCAGGAGGGAGGGGCCAGGAGCTCAGGCGGGGCACCCAAGAAGAGGAGAATCAGAAGTGCTCTGTGCAAAACCATTACACAGAGCAGATAAGTATAACATGTTTGGTATTTTAACCACTTCCGGACCGCCCGCCGCAGTTTTACGTCAGTACTTTGACATTAAATACCGGGGTTATGGCAGCAGATAGCAAGTAGCTGCCATAACCTCGGTATTTTCTTACAGGGCGGGCGGTCTTCATTCTCATAAAAGTTGTCCCAGCAGTGGATTCGCCGTGGGGTCACTTTTATGGGCAGCGGGAGAGGTGCCCCCCATGCTGATTCCCAATTAGTTTTCCCAGCTCCGGTCCTTTCCCCTCCTAGGCAGGAAGTCGAGTGAGGGCAAGCTGGCTCCCACTCCACTCTATGGGCTTGGAGGACCAGAGTGACCTCATACGTCACTTCCTCTACACAGCCTTAAAGGGCTCATTTTTTTTTTTCATGATAAAAAAAAATGTTTTTTTTTTTTTTTTGCTTTTTAGTGTAGATGTGAGGTGCGAGGTCTTTATGACCCCCCCCCCCCCCTAGATCTCACATTAAAGAGGTTCTGTCCTGCTTATTTCTATTACAGGGGAGGTTTACATTCCTTATAATAGGAATAAAAATGATAAATGTTTTTATTTTTAAACGGACAGTGTTAAAAATAATAAATAAAAGGTAAAATAAATAAGAAAAATAAGTTATAGCACCCCGTGCCTCCGAGCTCACATGCAGAAGCGAACGCATACGCAAGTCGTGCCCACATATGTAAACGGTGTTCAAACCACACATGTGAGATATTGGCGCGATGGTTAGAGCGAGAGCAATAATTCTAGGACTAGACCTCCTCTGTAACTCTAAACTGGTAACCTGGAGGAATTTTTAAAATGTCGCCTTTGGAGATTTTTAAGTACCAATGTTTGTCGCCATTCCACAAGGGTGCGCATATTTTGAAGCATGGCATGTTGGGTATCTATTTACTCGGCGTAACATTATCTTTCACATTATAGAAAAAAATTGGGCTAACTTTTGTTTTTATTAAATGCAGTGAAAGTTATTTTTTCCCAACAAATTGCGCAGATAACGTGACAAAAAAAAATATATATATATATTTTTTTTTTATTTTTTTTTTTTTTTTAGCAAAGGCTCTGGGGGAAAAAATTGGAGGTCGTTGCAATATTTAATGTTTGGGGGTTCTAAGTAATTTTCTGGCAAAAAATACTGATTTTCAGAAATAGGCCCGGTCCTAAAAAAAAAAAATCTGAAGCTATAATATCACTTTAAAGTGGTTGTAATGTCAGAAGGTGTAGCAGCCCCCCTCAGCCCCCCTAACACTTACCTGAGCCCCATCTCTGTCCAGCGATGTCCAGGAGTCCCTTGGCCATCCGGGACTCTCTCTCCTGATTGGCTGAGACACAGCAGCGGCGCCATTGGCTCCCGTAGCTGTCATTCAAAGTCAGTTAGCCAGTCAGGAAAGAGAGGGGGCGTGACCAAACGGCAGCTCATCGTCTGAATGGACACACAGAGCTGCAGCTCGGCTCGGGTGCCCCCTAGAGCAAGCTGTTTACTGTGGGGGCACCCGACAAGAGGGAGGGGCCAGGATCACAGAGGAGGGACCCAAGAAGAGGAGGATCCGGGGCTGCTCTGTGCAAAACCAACTGCACAGAGGAGGGAAATATAACGTTTGCTATAAAAAAATAAAAAATAAACGAGACTTTACATATACTTTAACCCCTTCTGGACCGGAAAGTTTAGCCCCCCCCTTCATGACCAGGCCATTTTTTGTTATACGACGCTGAGTTACTTTAACTGACAATTGCGTGGTCGTGCGACACTGTACCCTAATAACATTTATATACATTTTTTTCCCCACAAATAGAGATTTCTTTTGGTGGTATTTTGTCACCTGTGCAGTTTTTATTTTTTGCGCTATAAACAAAAAAAAAAAAGCGACAATTCGAAAAAAAAAAAAAAAAAGTTTTTATTTTTTTTTTTCTGTTTGCTATAAAACGCAGCAAATTTAAAAAAAAAATTAAAGAATCAAATTTTCTTCATCAATTTAGTATTATGTATTTTGTCACATATGTTTTGTAGAAAGACAACTAATAAGTGTATACTGATCGGTTTGCGCAAAAGTTATCACGTCTACAAACTAGGGGATATTTTTATTTATTTATTTATTTTTTACTAGTAATGGCAGTGATGACACTTTTGACACTTTTTGGGGACCAGTGACACTGATACAGGGATTAGTGCAAGAAAAAAAAGCACTGTCACTGCACTAATGACATTGGCAGGGAAGGGATTAACATCAGTGGTGATCAAAGGGCTAAATGTGTCTCTAGGGAGTGCTTACTAACTGTGGGGGAGGGGGGAGTTGCACTGGCTGAGGGAAGACAGAGATCCAGGTTTCTGCTTAGCAAGAACACAGGATCTCCATCTTGCCCCTGCAGAACGGTGATCTGCCTTGTTTACATAGACAGGCCACCATTCTGCCTCTCCTGGGGATGAGCGCGGGTGTCGGCAGACATTGGGTCCGATGGCGCGATCCCGCCATCTAGTGGCTATTAAATGAAATGACTTACAGGTACATCGTTTTGCGCAATAGCACCACATTGCCACAGGAAATACACGGTGGCCAGTCAGCAAGTGGTTAAGGTTAGGGATTAGGGTTAGGGGTTAATAGCAGTGTTAGGGTTTAATATTAGAATTAGGGTTTAGGATTAGGGTTGGGGGGTAATATTAGGGTTAGGATTAGTGTTGAGGGTTAGTGTTAGGGATTAGGGTTGGGGGTAATATTAGGGTTAGGATTAATATAGGGTTTTAGGATTAGGGTTGGGGGTTAATATTAGGGTTAGGATTAGTGTTAGGGGTTAGGGTTTAGGATTAGGGTTGGGGGTTAATACTAGGGTTAGGATTAATGTTGAGGGTTAGAGTTTAGGAATAGGGTTTGGGGGTAATATTAGGGTTAGGATTAGTGTTAGGGATTAGGGTTGGGGGTTAATATTAGGGTTAGGTTTAGTGTTAGGGGTTAGGGTTTAGGACTAGGGTTAGGGGTTAATACTAGGGTTAGGATTAGTGTTGAGGGTTAGTGTTAGGGATTAGGGTTGGGGTGATATAAGCGTTAGGATTAGTGATGGGGATTAGGGTCGGGGGTAATATTAGGGTTAGTGTTAGGGGTTAGGGTTAGTGTTAGGGATTAGGGTTTAGGACTAGGGTTGGTGGTTAATACTAGGGTTAGGATTAGTGTTGAGGGTTAGTGTTAGGGATTAGGGTTGGGGTGATATAAGCGTTAGGATTAGTGTTGGGGATTAGGGTCGGGGGTAATATTAGGGTTAGGATTAGTATAGGGTTTATGATTAGGGTTGGGGGTTAATATTAGGGTTAGGATTAGTGTTGAGGGTTAGTGTTAGGGGTTAGGGTTGAGGGTCAATATTAGGGTTAGGATTAGTGTTAAGGGGTTAGGGTTTAGGGTTGGGGGTTAATATTAGGGTTAGGATTAGTGTTAAGGGGTTAGGGTTTAGGGTTGGGGGTTAATATTAGGGTTAGGATTAGTGTTAAGGGGTTAGGGTTTAGGATTAGGGTTGGGGTAATATTAGGGTTAGGATTAGTTGTAGGGATTAGGGTTGGGGGTTAATATTAGGGCTAGGATTAGTGTTGAGGGTTAGTGTTAGGGATTAGGGTTGGGGGTAATATTAGGGTTAGGATTAATATAGGGTTTTAGGATTAGGGTTGGGGGTTAATATTAGGGTTAGGATTAGTGTTAGGGGTTAGGGTTTAGGATTAGGGTTGGGGGTTAATACTAGGGTTAGGATTAATGTTGAGGGTTAGAGTTTAGGAATAGGGTTTGGGGGTAATATTAGGGTTAGGATTAGTGTTAGGGATTAGGGTTGGGGGTTAATATTAGGGTTAGGTTTAGTGTTAGGGGTTAGGGTTTAGGACTAGGGTTAGGGGTTAATACTAGGGTTAGGATTAGTGTTGAGGGTTAGTGTTAGGGATTAGGGTTGGGGTGATATAAGCGTTAGGATTAGTGATGGGGATTAGGGTCGGGGGTAATATTAGGGTTAGTGTTAGGGGTTAGGGTTAGTGTTAGGGATTAGGGTTTAGGACTAGGGTTGGTGGTTAATACTAGGGTTAGGATTAGTGTTGAGGGTTAGTGTTAGGGATTAGGGTTGGGGTGATATAAGCGTTAGGATTAGTGTTGGGGATTAGGGTCGGGGGTAATATTAGGGTTAGGATTAGTATAGGGTTTATGATTAGGGTTGGGGGTTAATATTAGGGTTAGGATTAGTGTTGAGGGTTAGTGTTAGGGGTTAGGGTTGAGGGTCAATATTAGGGTTAGGATTAGTGTTAAGGGGTTAGGGTTTAGGGTTGGGGGTTAATATTAGGGTTAGGATTAGTGTTAAGGGGTTAGGGTTTAGGGTTGGGGGTTAATATTAGGGTTAGGATTAGTGTTAAGGGGTTAGGGTTTAGGATTAGGGTTGGGGTAATATTAGGGTTAGGATTAGTTGTAGGGATTAGGGTTGGGGGTTAATATTAGGGCTAGGATTAGTGTTGAGGGTTAGTGTTAGGGATTAGGGTTGGGGGTAATATTAGGGTTAGGATTAATATAGGGTTTTAGGATTAGGGTTGGGGGTTAATATTAGGGTTAGGATTAGTGTTAGGGGTTAGGGTTTAGGATTAGGGTTGGGGGTTAATACTAGGGTTAGGATTAATGTTGAGGGTTAGAGTTTAGGAATAGGGTTTGGGGGTAATATTAGGGTTAGGATTAGTGTTAGGGATTAGGGTTGGGGGTTAATATTAGGGTTAGGTTTAGTGTTAGGGGTTAGGGTTTAGGACTAGGGTTAGGGGTTAATACTAGGGTTAGGATTAGTGTTGAGGGTTAGTGTTAGGGATTAGGGTTGGGGTGATATAAGCGTTAGGATTAGTGATGGGGATTAGGGTCGGGGGTAATATTAGGGTTAGTGTTAGGGGTTAGGGTTAGTGTTAGGGATTAGGGTTTAGGACTAGGGTTGGTGGTTAATACTAGGGTTAGGATTAGTGTTGAGGGTTAGTGTTAGGGATTAGGGTTGGGGTGATATAAGCGTTAGGATTAGTGTTGGGGATTAGGGTCGGGGGTAATATTAGGGTTAGGATTAGTATAGGGTTTATGATTAGGGTTGGGGGTTAATATTAGGGTTAGGATTAGTGTTGAGGGTTAGTGTTAGGGATTAGGGTTGAGGGTCAATATTAGGGTTAGGATTAGTGTTAAGGGGTTAGGGTTTAGGGTTGGGGGTTAATATTAGGGTTAGGATTAGTGTTAAGGGGTTAGGGTTTAGGATTAGGGTTGGGGTAATATTAGGGTTAGGATTAGTTGTAGGGATTAGGGTTGGGGGTTAATATTAGGGCTAGGATTAGTGTTGAGGGTTAGTGTTAGGGATTAGGGTTGGGTGTTAATATTAGGGTTAGGATTAGTGTTAAGGGGTTAGGGTTTAGGATTAGGGTTGGGGGTTAATATTAGGGCTAGGATTAGTGTTGAGGGTTAGTGTTAGGGATTAGGGTTGGGGGTTAATATTAGGGTTAGGATTAGTGTTAAGGGGTTAGGGTTTAGGATTAGGGTTGGGGTAATATTAGGGTTAGGATTAGTTGTAAGGATTACGGTTGGGGGTTAATATTAGGGTTAGGTTTAGTGTTAGGGTTTAGGACTAGGGTCGAGGGTTAATACTAGGGTTAGGATTAGTGTTGAGTGTTAGTATTAGGATGGGGGGGTAATATTAGAGTTAGGATTAGTGTTAGGGATTAGGTTTCGGGGTTAATATTAGGGTTAGGTTTAATGTTAGGGGTTAGGGTTTAGGACTAGGGTCAGGGGTTCATTTTAGGATTAGTGTTAGGGGTTAGGTTTTAGGATTAGATTAGGGGGTTAATTTTAGGGGTTAAAGGTTGGGGTTGGGATTTTTTATTTATTTATTTTTACTATTTATTTTATGTATTATTTATTTATTATTATTCAGGCCCCACTCACACCTCAGTGTTCTGTAGCTTAAAGCTCCAAAATTCTAGAGGAAAAAAAAACAAAAAAAAAAAAATTATTCTTTATGAAGACGGATCACATCTCCACTACAAATCGCCTGAAGCTCAAAAAAAGTTCTAAAGCTTTTTTTTTTTTGTAGCTTAATTCGGGCAAATTGGTGAGTTTTTGAAGCATTTTTTTTGTTCCATAGAAATGCATGGAGCTGTTTGGTTTGAGTGTTTTAGTGTGTTTTTTTTTTTTTTGTTTTGTTTTTTAGCATTTTTCTGCTCAAATGCAATAATTAAAAAATAATAATAATAATAATAATAATAATAATAATAATAATAATAATAATAATAATAAATAAATCAATAACTAAATAATAAAATAAATAAATTATAAAAATAAATATTAAACAAAAACCCTAACCCTAAGGCTGCATTCACATGTCAGCTTATAATCGCGGGCAGAACCGCCGCGGTTCCGCCCGCGATTCGGAGATTTATTGCAAATCGCGGGACGCCTAGCGTTGCCCGTTGATTTGCAATAGCCCCCCAAACGCCGAGCGATGTTGCCGCGATTTACGCCCGCCGAATCGCGGCAACATCGCGCAAACAAAATCGCGGGACGCAATACGCTCCAAAGAAGCTCTTGTACTTTTTTGGAACGTATTGCGTCCCGCGATTTTGTTTGCGCGATGTTGCCGCGATTCGGCGGGCGTAAATCGCGGCAACATCGCTCGGCGTTTGGGGGGCTATTGCAAATCAACGGGCAACGCTAGGCGTCCCGCGATTTGCAATAAATCTCTGAATCGCGGGCGGAACCGCGGCGGTTCTGCCCGCGATTATAAGCTGACATGTGAATGCAGCCTAATATTAACCCCCAACCCTAATCCTAAACCCTGACCCCTAACCTTAATATTAATCCGAAACCTTAACCACTAACCTAACGAATGCATGAAAGAAAGAAAGAAAGAAAGAAAGAAAGAAAGAAAGAAAGAAAGAAAGAAAGAAAGAAAGAAAAAAAGAAAGAAAGAAAGAAAGAAAGAAAGAAAGAAAGAAAGAAAGAAAGAAAGAAAGAAAGAAAGAAAGAAAGAAAGAAAAAGAATATTAAATAAATTAACCACAACCCTAACTTTAATATTAACCACTAATCTGTACCCTAACTTTAACCAAAGAAAGAAAGAAACAAACCCCTAACCTTTAACCCCTTACAATAAAGTAAATAAATAAATAAATAAATAAAATAATAGTAATACGTAAATAATAGTAATAAGGAAATGAAAAAGCTGAAAAACATAGCAAAAAATTTTGAAACAGATATTTTTCTCTAATGGCTAATTAAAAAAATGCATAAACTCAAAAAACGCTATAAAAATTCCATGCTTTTTTTTAGCGTGTTCAAAAACACGCATACAAGCACTCGGAAAAATGCTCAAAAATGCAATACTCAGCTGTGAATGCAGCCTAATTTTCATTTAATTATTGCATTTGTGTAGAAAAAAGCAGAAAAACGCTCAAAAACACGCAACAAAATGCACAAAAATGCTCAAATCAAATGCTTCTATGCATTTCTATGGAACAAAAAAACACTTCAAAAACTCCCCAATCTGTCGAATCGAGCTACAAAAAAAAAGCTACAGAACTTTCTTGAGTTTCCGGCATTCAGCCTCAGGCGACTTGAAGTGGACATCTGAATCATCTCCGGTGTTTTGGAGTTTCCAGCCTCAAGCTACAATACACCGGTGTGAATGGAGGTTGAGGTTCCATGCACACTATGGAGTGTGAATGGAGGTTGAGGTTTCATGCACACTATATGGAGTGTGAATGGAGGTTGAGGTTCCATGCACACTATGGAGTGTGAATGGAGGTTGAGGTTCCAGGCACACTATGGAGTGTGAATGGAGATTGAGGTTCCATGCACACTATATGGAGTGTGAATGGAGGTTGAGGTTCCATGCACACTATGGAGTGTGAATGGAGGTTGAGGTTCCAGGCACACTATGGAGTGTGAATGGAGATTGAGGTTCCATGCACACTATATGGAGTGTGAATGGAGGTTGAGGTTCCATGCACACTATGTAGTGTGAATGGAGATTGAGGTTCCATGCACACTATGGAGTGTGAATGGAGGTTGAGGTTCCAGGCACACTATGGAGTGTGAATGGAGGTTGAGGTTCCATGCACACTATGGAGTGTGAATGGAGGTGGAGGTTCCATGCACACTATGGAGTGTGAATGGAGGTGGAGGTTCCATGCACACTATGGAGTGTGAGTGGAGATTGAGGTTCCATGCACACTATATGGAGTGTGAATGGAGGTTGAGGTTCCAGGCACACTATGGAGTGTGAATGGAGGTTGAGGTTCCATGCACACTATGGAGTGTGAATGGAGGTTGAGGTTCCATGCACACTATGGAGTGTGAATGGAGATTGAGGTTCCATGCACACTATATGGAGTGTGAATGGAGATTGAGGTTCCATGCACACTATGGAGTGTGAATGGAGGTTGAGGTTCCAGGCACACTATGGAGTGTAAATGGAGGTTGAGGTTCCATGCACACTATGGAGTGTGAATGGAGGTTGAGGTTCCATGCACACTATGGAGTGTGAATGGAGATTGAGGTTCCATGCACACTATGGAGTGTGAATGGAGGTTGAGGTTCCAGGCACACTATGGAGTGTGAATGGAGGTTGAGGTTCCATGCACACTATGGAGTGTGAATGGAGGTTGAGGTTCCATGCACATTAGCAGCTGTAAAATATGCCAGAAAAATCCCGTAACAAAAACTGTCTTCCATGGAGCGGACTGTGATTGGAGTTCAGGGTCAGATGTTATCATTTTTGAGCACCTTTATCCTTTTTGTAGCCTCCATAATGGAAGCCCTCGTTAGGAGATTCCTCATTTCTATCTGTCTGCGTTACTTTGGAGTTGCTACATTTTATTTCAGTGTTGTGTCATGTATTGTTTATGTACAAAGTTGTGCAAGGCCTTCCACCTAAACAAATAATAATATAACTAATAATAATGACAGGTACCACCCCTGAGGAGCAGACAGAGAGCCGGGACCTCATGTATGAGAACATCAATGGTTTGGAGCCCCCCCAGAGGGAACAATCCACCTCCCATGAAGACAAGAGGCACCCAGGTAATGATAAATGAGGTGTATCTATGTACTCCCAATGTGGCTGTTATATTTGATGCCATCCAAGATAGGCTTTGCAGCACGGACGAATGTCAAAGGTTTTTTGCATGCACAATGTGAGCAGATGGGGTGAAAGTCTTCATGGCAGAGAAGACATACAGATTGTCACGTACCTGGAGATGGAGCCTGACGTAGAGAGGAAGGCGATCTCTTACACCTCTGGCCTGGTACCCCTGATAATGTAAACAGGAGGCACAAAGGCCTGGAGTGGCACGAGTGCCTAGAAGTTCAGATGGTGAAGGCTGCAGATGTGCGGTCCATGCGTACTTGGATGCAGGCTGGATCACGGCGCAGGGCAGCAGATACTTGGCAGGCTGGCGGGTGACAGACAGCAGATACTTGGCAGACTGGTGGGTGGCAGACAGCAGGTACTTGGCAGGCTGGTGGGTGGCAGATAGAGATGTATAGAACTGTTCGCCGGCGAACAGTTCCCGGCGAACTTAGCATGTTCGCGTTCGCCGCTGCCGGCGAACATATGCGATGTTCGGTCCGCCCCCCATAAGACATCATTGAGGAAAACTTTGACCCTGAACTTTACAGTCAGCAGACACATTTCCAGCCAATCAGCATACCTCCCTCCCACACCCTCCCATCTCCTATAAATAAGCAAGGGCAGCATCCATCTTAGATCATTCTGAAGCAGTGTGTGTAGTGAGAGTAGGGAGAGCTGCTGCTGCTGCTGCTGCTGTTAAGCTAGGGACAGTTAGTCAGTGTTCCTGGTCTTGCAGTGTTCTTGGTCCACTACTGCTGTAATATCAGCACCCCAAAAAGCCCTTCTAAGGGCTGGTATTTGTGTTTTTTTTTTTTTATATATATATATATATATATATATATACCTAGCGTCCCCAAAAGCCCTTTTAAGGGCTGGTAATTGAGTTGTTTCTTCATATATATATATATCTATATCTATCTAGTGTCCCCAAAAGCCCTTTCAAGGGCTGGTAAGGTAATAGATTTTTTTCTTTATATATATATATATATATATATATATATCTATTGTACACTGCAGTTGCCTGCCCGCTGTGTGTGAGAGGCCACAGACCCACCACAGACTGTACTGTGTGCACACCACACTCATTTCGGGTGGCACAGGCACAGTACCTGGCATTTTAAAAAATCTTTTTTTTTTCTCTGTCATAATTGCAGTGAGTGCTGTGTCAGGTCCACAGAGTGCACTGTACCCACTGCAGTGCACTGCCCACCACTGATATATATACGTTGGCACAGCATCTTGTTGCAATAAATTGAAAAAAAAAATATTTTTTATTATTGCAGTTGCCTGGGCTGCCAGTGACTGTCAGGTCCACAGAGTGTACTGTGCCCACTGCAGTGCCACTGTGTGCCCACCCACCACTGATATATAAGGTGGCACAGCAGCTTGCAAAGTAAAAAAAAAATATATATTTTTTTAAATTGCAGTTGCCTGGGTGCCAGTGACTGCTGTCAGGTCCACAGAGAGTGTACTGTGCCACTGCACACCCACCACTGATATATAAGGTGGCACAGCAGCTTGCACTCATAGTACAACAGTAACAACACATTAAAAAAAAAATGACAGGCAGAGGCAGGCCACCCCGCAAGGGCCGTCGTGGTCGTGGTGCTGTGATTTCCTTAGGCCCTAGAATAATGCCCAGTGTTCAGAGGCCACCACAGCCCCTGAACTCAAAAAATTCTGAGGCCATAGTTGACTGGCTTACACAGGACACCCAATCGTCTACAGCTTCCGCTCGGAACCTTAATGCACCATCCTCCTCCAGCTCAGCTTCGGGCACCTCTCAATTTACCACTCGCCAGCCCGCCGGCACCACCACCAACACTAGCACCACAGCCGCTTCACTTGATCCGTCAGAGGAG
Source organism: Pelophylax lessonae (assembly GCF_965119305.1). NCBI lineage: Eukaryota > Metazoa > Chordata > Amphibia > Anura > Ranidae > Pelophylax > Pelophylax lessonae. The sequence goes on from NC_138768.1 coordinate 887,954,255, forward strand.
TTATTTTCACATCAGTTTGAAGAAATAAGTGATGCGCAACTATTAGTGCCAGAGGATGTAGATAACGGGGATATGTCTCAGTCAGGCAGCATTATACACATGGACGTACATTGTGATGATGATGATGTTGTACCTGCTGCTGCTGCCTTTGCTGAGTTGTCAAGTGAAGCGGCTGATGATGACGATGTGTCTGTGGATGTCACCTGGGTGCCTGCTCGAAGAGCAGAAGAAGAGGGGGAAAGTTCAGATGGGGAGACAGAGAGGAGGAGGAGACGAGTTGGAAGCAGGGGGAGGAGGTCATCGCAAGGAGCTAGTGGCGCAGTCAGACAGCATGTAGATTCGGCACCCGGGGTCAGCCAGACAGCACGCCAATCAACGCAAGCTGTTGCCACCACCAGAATGCCGTCCTTGCAAAGCTCAGCAGTGTGGCATTTTTTTTGTGTGTCTGCCTCTGATATCAGCGATGCCATTTGTAACCTGTGCCAAAAGAAACTGAGTCGTGGGAAGTCCAACACCCACCTAGGTACAACTGCTTTGCGAAGGCACATGATCTCACATCACAAACGCCTATGGGATCAACACATGAGTAAAAGCAGCACACAAACTGAAAGCTACCATCCTCCTCCTGGTCCAGCATCTTCAGCCACGTCAACCACTGCTGTCCTCCATGCCCCCTATCAACAACCCGCCCCTCCGCCTCTCACCTTCAGCAGTTCCTGCTCGTCACCTGCCCACAGTCAGGTGTCTGTGAAGGAAATGTTTGAGCGCAAAAAGCCAATCTCGCAGAGTCACCCCCTTGCCCGGCGTCTGACAGCTGGCTTGTCGGAACTCTTAGCCCGCCAGCTTTTACCATACAAGCTGGTGGAGTCTGAGGCCTTCAAAAAATTTGTCGCTATTGGGACACCGCAGTGGAAGGTACCCGGCCGAAATTATTTTTCACAAAAGGCAATCCCCAACCTGTACTCTATTGTGGAAAAGGAAATCATGTCACGTCTGGCACACAGTGTTGGGGCAAGGGTCCATCTGACCACTGATAGCTGGTCTGCAAAGCACGGTCAGGGCAGGTATATAACGTACACTGCGCATTGGGTAAACCTGCTGGCGGCTGCCAAGCATGGAATGCGTGGCTCTGCTGCAGAGGAGTTGGTGACACCGCCACGACTTGCAGGCAGGCCTGCTGCCACCTCCTCTACTCCTCCTACTCCATCCTCTTTGCTAACCTCCTCGGCTGAGTCCTCTTCTGCTGTTGCGTCTTGCTCCACACCAACTGCACCCCCCCAGCTCCCCAGGGGCTATTCCACATGCCGGATACGACAGTGTCACGCTGTCTTGGGGTTGACTTGCCTGAAAGCAGAGAGTCACACCGGACCAGCACTACTGTCCGCCCTGAATGCACAGGTGGATCAGTGGCTGACCCCGCACCAACTGGAGATCGGCAAAATGGTGTGTGACAACGGGAGCAATTTGTTGGCGGCATTGAATTTGGGCAAGTTGACACATGTGCCGTGCATGGCACATGTGTTGAATCTGATTGTGCAACGTTTTGTGCAGAAGTACCCAGGCTTACAGGACGTCCTCAAGCAGGCCAGGAAGGTGTGTGGCCATTTCAGGCGTTCCTACACGGCCATGGCGCACTTTGCAGATATTCAGCGGCGAAACAACATGCCAGTGAGGCGCTTGATTTGCGACAGCCCGACACGTTGGAATTCAACACTGCTAATGTTCGACCGCCTGCTCCAACAAGAAAAAGCGGTCAACGAGTATTTGTATGACCGGGGTGCTAGGACAGCCTCTGCGGAGCTGGGTATTTTTTTGCCACGCTACTGGACGCTCATGCGCAATGCCTGTAGGCTCATGCGTCCTTTTGAGGAGGTGACAAACCTAGTGAGTCGCACTGAAGGCACCATCAGCGACATCATCCCATATGTTTTTTTCCTGGAGCGTGCCCTGCGAAGAGTGCTGGATCAGGCCGTAGATGAGCGTGAAGAGGAAGAGGAAGAGTTGTGGTCACCATCACCACCACCAGAAACAGCCTTACCATCGATTGCTGGACCTGCGGCAACACTGGAAGAGGAGTGTGAGGAAGAGGAGTCAGAGGAGGAATGTGGCTTTGAGGAGGAGGAACACCAACCACAGCAGGCATCCCAGGGTGCTCGTTGTCACCTATCTGGTACCCGTGGTGTTGTACGTGGCTGGGGGGAAGAACACACCTTCAATGACATCAGTGAGGACGAGGAATTGGACATGAGTAGCTCGGCATCCAACCTTGTCCAAATGGGGTCTTTCATGCTGTCATGCCTGTTGAGAGACCCTCGTATAAAAAGGCTGAAGGAGAACGACCTGTACTGGGTGGCCACGCTACTAGACCCCCGGTATAAGCAGAAAGTCTGTGACATGTTACCCAATTACCGGCAGTCGCAAAGGATGCAGCAGCTACAAAATAAGTTAAAAACTATGCTCTACACAGCGTATAAGGGTGATGTCACAGCACAACGGGAATCCAACAGGGGAAGAGGTGAAAGTAATCCTCCTCCTACCACCACAACCACGCCGGCAAGGACAGGACGCTTTACAGACGTCTTGTTGATGGAGGACATGCGGAGCTTTTTTAGTCCTATGCATCGCCACAGCCCTTCGGGGTCCACCCTCAGAGAACGACTCGACCGACAGGTAGCAGACTACCTTGCCTTAACTGCAGATATCGACACTCTGAGGAGCGATGAACCCCTTGACTACTGGGTGTGCAGGCTTGACCTGTGGCCTGAGCTATCCCAGTTTGCCATTGAACTTCTGGCCTGCCCCGCTTCAAGTGTGCTGTCAGAAAGGACCTTCAGCGCAGCAGGAGGTATTGTCACTGAGAAGAGAAGTCGCCTAGGTCAAAAAAGTCTTGATTACCTCACGTTTATTAAGATGAATGAGGCATGGATCCCGAAGGGACTGACAGTGGGGGATGCATTTGACTAAAAAAGGCCTGGTGATGACTGAGATGCCTTGGCCTAAAAATGGTCCACACGCTGCTGTATATAATCATTCTCTGCATGCCGGATGACTTACGTGACGTCTCCGCCACCAACTACGGTTCAAGCAGCAATGTTTTAGTGCACTTTCTGCCTTAAAACCTCAATTTTTCAGGCCGCTGCTACAGCAGCGGCTGCAACAATACCTACTTTTTCATGCATGTGTACATGCCTAATTTTTCTGGCCTCTGGTGCTACACTGTGGCTGCAAAAAAACAAAAAAAAAGGCACATACATGTGTCAATTCCCCTTCGTGATCGTTACCTTGTCGTGGTGAAGGGGCTTGCGTATCACAATGAAGCGATCACCTCTAGGATTGTGTTGGCACACCCCAGATGATAAGGTCGTTGCTTCATTGTGTACAGACCAAAAGCGATCCGCAGGATAATTTTTCATAAAAAAAAACATTCATTTTCTTTCATTCTTTCTGCGGAGCTGGGTATTTTTTGGCCGCGTTACTGAATGCTCATGAACAATGGCTGTAGGCTCATGCGTCCTTTTGCGGAGATGACAACCCTGGTGGTCAGTCGAACCCAAGGCAACATCATCGACCTCATCCCATATGCGTTTTTTCTGGAGCGTGCCCTGCGAAGAGTACTGGATCAGGCTGTAGATGAGCATGAAGAGGAAGAGTTGTGGTCCTCATCACCACCAGAAGCAGCCTTGTCGTTGTCAATTGCTGGACCTGTGGCAACGCAGAGAGAGGAGTCTGAAGAAGAGAAGTCAGAGGAGGAAGGTGGCTTTGAGGAGGTGGAATACCAGCCACAGCAGGCGTCCCAGGGGGCTTGTTCTCACCTTTCGGGGACCCTTGGTGTTGTATGTGGCTGGGTGGAGGAAGAGACCTTCAATGATGTCAGTGAGGACAAGGAACGGGACATGGCTAGCTTGGTATCCAACCTTGTGCAAATTGGGAGTTTGCGGTTGTGCAAATGGACTGACTGACTGTTAAACGGGGAGTTTGGTCTGTCAGAGTTTGGTCTGTCACTGTGAAGCGGGCAACGGGCGTAACCCTTACACTACTTGACCGATAAAACATCATACCTGATCGTATTCACACACTGGATGTTTTAGTGCTGGTTTACACTGCCGCTACCACTAAAGTAGCGTCGCTTCCAGTGCGACTTTGGCGCGACTTAGCGCGACTTTGGCGCGACCTCATCGCGAGGTGACTTTTTATTTGGCCAATCACAATATCATGTTTTGTTACCGTCACCTAATTTCCTTTTCCTGTTTTTTGTTTTACATATTTCCCCATGTGTGCAGTGTTGTCTGTGTCATAGCTCAACTGATAGGCATGTTTGCCTTGGCATATCATATTTCAGCTTGCCAGAAAGAAAAAAAGACAGCTGGAAAGACACTGCATTAGTTTTCTACTAAAAATCATAAGAAAAATGCTGTTTTTTTTGGGTTGTGGACATACTACAGAGCTGAAACTTGACAGGTACACTTTTTAGACCCCCCAGACACTAAATACAAAAAATGACATGCCTGCCTAAAAAAATGCCCGATAAATGCCTGCAAGAGAAAAAGACAGCCGCAGAGAAGCCGTATTCCTGAAAATATAAGAAAAATGCTGTTTTTTAGGGGTTCTGGACATGCTACAGATCTGAAACTTGACAGGTACACTTTTGTGACCCCCCAGACACTAAATACAAAAAATGACATGCCTGCCTAAAAAAATGCCTGATAAATGCCTGCAAGAGAAAAAGACAGCCGCAGAGAAGCCGTATTCCTGAAAATATAAGAAAAATGCTGTTTTTTAGGGGTTCTGGACATGCTACAGATCTGAAACTTGACAGGTACACTTTTGTGACCCCCCAGACACTAAATACAAAAAATGACATGCCTGCCTAAAAAAATGCCCGATAAATGCCTGCAAGAGAAAAAGACAGCCGCAGAGAAGCCGTATTCCTGAAAATATAAGAAAAATGCTGTTTTTTAGGGGTTCTGGACATGCTACAGAGCTGAAACTTGACAGGTACACTTTTGTGACCCCCCAGACACTAAATACAAAAAATGACATGCCTGCCTAAAAAAATGCCCGATAAATGCCTGCAAGAGAAAAAGACAGCCGCAGAGAAGCCGTATTCCTGAAAATATAAGAAAAATGCTGTTTTTTAGGGGTTCTGGACATGCTACAGATCTGAAACTTGACAGGTACACTTTTGTGACCCCCCAGACACTAAATACAAAAAATGACATGCCTGCCTAAAAAAATGCCCGATAAATGCCTGCAAGAGAAAAAGACAGCCGCAGAGAAGCCGTATTCCTGAAAATATAAGAAAAATGCTGTTTTTTAGGGGTTCTGGACATGCTACAGAGCTGAAACTTGACAGGTACACTTTTGTGACCCCCCAGACACTAAATACAAAAAATGACATGCCTGCCTAAAAAAATGCCCGATAAATGCCTGCAAGAGAAAAAGCCAGCCGCAGAGAAGCCGTATTCCTGAAAATATAAGAAAAATGCTGTTTTTTAGGGGTTCTGGACATGCTACAGAGCTGAAACTTGACAGGTACACTTTTTAGACCCCCCAGACACTAAATACAAAAAATGACATGCCTGCCTAAAAAAATGCCCGATAAATGCCTGCAAGAGAAAAAGCCAGCCGCAGAGAAGCCGTATTCCTGAAAATATAAGAAAAATGCTGTTTTTTAGGGGTTCTGGACATGCTACAGAGCTGAAACTTGACAGGTACACTTTTGTGACCCCCCAGACACTAAATACAAAAAATGACATGCCTGCCTAAAAAAATGCCCGATAAATGCCTGCAAGAGAAAAAGCCAGCCGCAGAGAAGCCGTATTCCTGAAAATATAAGAAAAATGCTGTTTTTTAGGGGTTCTGGACATGCTACAGAGCTGAAACTTGACAGGTACACTTTTTAGACCCCCCAGACACTAAATACAAAAAATGACATGCCTGCCTAAAAAAATGCCCGATAAATGCCTGCAAGAGAAAAAGCCAGCCGCAGAGAAGCCGTATTCCTGAAAATATAAGAAAAATGCTGTTTTTTAGGGGTTCTGGACATGCTACAGAGCTGAAACTTGACAGGTACACTTTTGTGACCCCCCAGACACTAAATACAAAAAATGACATGCCTGCCTAAAAAAATGCCCGATAAATGCCTGCAAGAGAAAAAGCCAGCCGCAGAGAAGCCGTATTCCTGAAAATATAAGAAAAATGTTGTTTTTTAGGGGTTCTGGACATGCTACAGAGCTGAAACTTGACAGGTACACTTTTTAGACCCCCCAGACACTAAATACAAAAAATGACATGCCTGCCTAAAAAAATGCCCGATAAATGCCTGCAAGAGAAAAAGCCAGCCGCAGAGAAGCCGTATTCCTGAAAATATAAGAAAAATGCTGTTTTTTAGGGGTTCTGGACATGCTACAGAGCTGAAACTTGACAGGTACACTTTTGTGACCCCCCCAGACACTAAATACAAAAAATGACATGCCTGCCTATAAAAATGCCCGATAAATGCCTGCAAGAGAAAAAGCCAGCCGCAGAGAAGCCGTATTCCTGAAAATATAAGAAAAATGCTGTTTTTTAGGGGTTCTGGACATGCTACAGAGCTGAAACTTGACAGGTACACTTTTGTGACCCCCCAGACACTAAATACAAAAAATGACATGCCTGCCTAAAAAAATGCCCGATAAATGCCTGCAAGAGAAAAAGCCAGCCGCAGAGAAGCCGTATTCCTGAAAATATAAGAAAAATGCTGTTTTTTAGGGGTTCTGGACATGCTACAGAGCTGAAACTTGACAGGTACACTTTTTAGACCCCCCAGACACTAAATACAAAAAATGACATGCCTGCCTAAAAAAATGCCCGATAAATGCCTGCAAGAGAAAAAGCCAGCCGCAGAGAAGCCGTTTTCCTGAAAATATAAGAAAAATGCTGTTTTTTAGGGGTTCTGGACATGCTACAGAGCTGAAACTTGACAGGTACACTTTTGTGACCCCCCAGACACTAAATACAAAAAATGACATGCCTGCCTAAAAAAATGCCCGATAAATGCCTGCAAGAGAAAAAGCCAGCCGCAGAGAAGCCATATTCCTGAAAATATAAGAAAAATGCTGTTTTTTAGGGGTTCTGGACATGCTACAGAGCTGAAACTTCACAGGTACACTTTTTAGACCCCCCATATGCTAAATCCAAAGAAATTTTTTATTTTTATTTTTTTTTAATTTTTCCAATAATTGGCTCTCTATCAAAAAATTATAATTTTTAAGAACTTTTTTTTGCGTGATCCCTCTCCGGCATGCCACAGTCCAGGTGTTAGTCCCCTTGAAACAACTTTTCCATCACTATTGTGGCCAGAAAGAGTCCCTGTGTGTTTTAAAATTCGCCTGCCTATTGAAGTCTATGGCGGTTCGCCCGGTTCGCCGGTCCGCGAACATTTGCCGATGTTCGCGTTTGCCGTTCGCGAACCGCGAATTTTAGGTTCGCGACATCACTAGTGGCAGACAGCAGGTACTTGGCAGACTGGTGGGTGGCAGACAGCAGGTACTTGGCAGACTGGCAAGTGGCAGGGCAGCAGGCACTTGGCAGACTGGTGGGTGGCAGACAGCAGGTACTTGGCAGACTGGTGGGTGGCAGACAGCAGGTACTTGGCAGACTGGTGGGTGGCAGACAGCAGGTACTTGGCAGACTGGTGGGTGGCAGACAGCAGGTACTTGGCAGACTGGCTGGTCACAGGCAGCAGCTGCTTAGCAGGCTGGCAGGCAGTTCACAGGTGTCAGACACTTGGCAGGCTGGCAGGAAGCAGACAGCAGAGATAAGGATGGCCGGTCACACAGCAGGGTCCGGCAAGCCGGGTCGGTAACTAGCAGGCACGTTAGGAACAGAGCAGAAGGCAGCAGAGTAGTCTCTTTCAGGGTGGAGTTGGCAATGGCAAAAAGGCAGACAGAGGGATAAATAGAGACATGGTTGAAAAGTAAGCCAGGGGTCGGTTCAGGCAGAGTACAAGTGTGGTCAGACGGATCAGGACGGCAACAGAGTTTAAACATCAGGAACAAGTGGCAGGTAGCAGAACGCTGTAGACCATAAGGTAAGTGCAGCAGAAGTGTTTATATATAGCCCACTTGGCGCCACTTAGTGGTGGGTGTGAATGCAGGTGCACACATATGTGTATGCACATGTGCCTCTGTTCATGGGTTTGGCTAATAGGCTTTCTCCATGGCTAATAGACAATCTCCATTTGCACACAACTATGTGCCTGGGCTTCTTCCCTCAGACAGATTCCTTTCCACCCTACATATCTACACAGCAAGTTTTTACATTTCAAGGTTTAGTTTCTCTTTAACTTCTTACTTTTTTTGCATTGTGACGTGAGTCACTTTGGTTGGGGGGCTTTTGTTGTGGAACTCAGATTGCTTTAGGGAGGTTGGGAGACTCCTTGTCCAGCTTCCCCAGCCCCTCTTATGTGTAAGTCACCGTGTGTCCATTAGGGGCACAGGATGACCAAGAACCCCAGTTGGGTCTGCACTAATCAGACTTGCTGTACAACCACACTGGACTCAGCCTTTTGTGTTACCCCGGTTGTCCTGAGTTCTATATGTGTGGTTTGTGTTGGGGGAGTGAGGGGCTCTTTCACTTGGGACAATAATATTTCTGAACAATGTCCCTCAGGAAATATATGAAGATATATTGCAGATTGCTAGGAGATTGCAGAAGCATTTCATAGACCCTTGCTAGTGCGGTGGGGGTTTGTTATTGTTGAATACCTGCATTCCATTGTTCTATTGTTCCTGTCTGCCTTGAGTAAGCTTATTATGGGATGTGTATGTTTGTGTGGATTGGCTAAGAAGGAGGGGTTGTCAGAGTGTATATCTCCTTGTGCACTGTGTTTCAATAAACAGTTCATTATGGTTTCACTCCAAAACTTGTACTGTCGAGTTCTTGGGGTAACTATAGCCAGATTCACGAATCCCGTGTTCCAGATTGCTTGGGAAGCAGCCTCTTGGCGGAGATACCCAGTCGGGGTGTCCGGATTCTGTTACATGCATCATCAGTGTTGAAATTGTATTTCATGCTCTTTTAGTGTTGTGTAATTGGTGGCATGCTGAGTAGCGAACTATGCTGGGCTGTATGACCCCCATGTGTCAAGCATGAACCTACCTGTACTCTTTAACCCATTCCACCCATTGGTTGTTCCTCTTCAGCTAACTGAGGCACCATGGGCACAAAATTCCTCCCTGAGCGAAAACACAGAAGCACTCCCAGGAGGCTTGGCCTAACCAACACCACCTACTAGGCCAGCGGTCACTAAATGGCGGACAGCGGTCGGGAACCAGACCAATTGACAGTCCTGTCTGGACCATGGGCCTCCCACCCAGCCACTGATATCATCCTTAGAACGGGCAGGGGGCTGGAGGAGGTACAAGTTTGGAACTGAGGGGCAGGATCTGCCCAAGTTGTTATGTTAACAAACGGGTGATTACCCAGGTTGTTAATATGAAAAGACTCCCACTCTCTGTCCCGGTCTGCAGACGGGAGGCCCAGGAGAGTACACCCCAGCAGGAGAGGACACCTCAGGATGATTAGTGCCTCTGCCCTGCCAAAGGAACCGTAGTACTATGCAGGGGAGGCTTGCATTAAAGGGGCACTGTGTTGTTTAAAGGGGCACTGCGATGTAAAGGGGGGCAGTGATGTAAACGGAAACTAAGGACACTGTGGGACTACTTTAAAAAGGGGACTGTGATGTAAAGGGGACTAAGATGTGAAAGGTACGCTGAAGACGATTATGTACTGCGGTACCACGATGTGTTACAGTGCAAATGAGATTCAGACCGGACTTCCGTAAATTTTTGTTCAAGACCCCTGTACTACTGTAGTCTCTTCTATACCTTCCTCAGGCCTTGGACCCAAGCAACCTCAACTAACACTTGTTCATCTCCAGAAGATGTTCCCATCTTGAGGTTGGGAGAAGGAAGAGTCTGGATAATGGAAGCATTTTAACTATTTACTAAAATGCAGTTGATTTACATATCTGCTTCCTTCTAGTCACCCCAGTGGTGACTGAACATTTCTTGAGTTGCAAACAGATATAGTAACAGCATTGCGGAGAGCCGAGTTGAGAAGCCTCCTAAACCTTTAGTGGTTTTGGCAAAATCCTACATCCCAAGGGATGTGAGTGACCCCATTAGTCCTGAACCTTTCCTTCATTGCTTCCCACCTAAGAGAAAGCTCCTAAAAGCAGAACGGCGATCGGTGTGACACGCCACATCTCTGATCTCAGTAAAGAGCCTACTGACGTAGGCTCTTTACCATGTGACCAGCTGTGTCCAATCACAGCTGGTCACATAGTATACAGGAAGGGCTGTTGATCAGCTTTCCTCAGTCCGTGCCTGACAGGCACAAGTAGAGGATAGACAATCTGTGGCTCTCCTGACACTGGTAATCAGATCATTGATTACCAGTGCAGACCCTCGGGGGGGGGGGGGGTGCCACTAGAACCACCAGGGATGCCCACCCATGACCCCAGGGATGCCCACCATGGCCACCAGGGATGGCAATCAGGGCTCAGGGAGCCCGCCAGTGCCCTCCCCATCAGTGCTGCCCGCCAGTGACCTCCCCATCAGTGCTGCCCACCAGTGCCCATCATTGCCATCTATCAGTGCCGCCCACCAGTGCCCATTATTGCCCACCAGTGCCGTCTATCAGTGTCCATTAGTGCCCATCAGTGCCGATCAGTGCCACCTATCAGTGCCCAGCAGTGCTGCTTATCAGTGTCCACCAATGCTGCATATCAGTGCTACCTATCAGTGCCCATCAGTGCTGCCTATCAGTGCCGTGTATCAGTGCCACCCCATCAGTGCCACCTCATCAGTGCCACCCCATCAGTGCCTCCTCATCAGTGCCTGTCAGTGCAGCCTCATCAGTGCTCATCAGTGCAGGAAAAATGTATCTATTTACAAAATTGTATAACATAAACAAAAAAACTTTTTTGTTTCAAACTTTTCGGTCTTTTTTTTATTTGTTTAGCAAAAAATAAAAAACCTTGCGGTGATCAAATACCACCAAAAGAAATCTCTATTTGTGGGAAAAAATGACATAAATTTGGTTTAGGTACAGTGTTGCATGACTGCGCAATTTTAATTCAAAATGCAACAACGCTAAAAGCTGAAAATTGGCCTGGGCAGGAAGAAGGTGAAAGTGCCCGGTATTGAAGTGGTTAAGGACAAAAAAATAAATACGATATGTTTTCATGTTTGCTGCCCCCTGGTACAGCCAGTATTTTTAGCAAAATGTTCCACTCGTATACACAATCTATTTCCACCAGTAGGGAGGCTACATTGCCTTGCAGGGTCACCACCATAACCAGACTGACATGTGAGCTCCTGGCTAGGGCTTCATTTTAAAAGGTTGACATCCTATGCACTTGTAGGCATGTGCAGTTAGATATTTTGCCACTAGGTGGCTATGTCCTAGAATAGTACCAGAATAGTTACAGCAGATAGTGTCATCAGGAGCTATGCCCCTTTTAGTTAGAGTCCTCCTGCAGTGATGTAAGTGATGTTAGGACACCATCTTTTGGAGCATGGGGCAAAACACCCCACACCAGCACGGATTTAACCAACACACGTAGGCCCTTTGAGATGGCAGAAGGCCAGGGAGGAGTAGACCTGCACCCAGGAAGATCTGGCTGTAGACTTTCTGACCCTTACATTGGTGGGGCTAGGGCAGATTGTAGGTGGGGTGCCGCGGCAATAACACACACAGTCCCAATTTCGATGAAAGAACTTGTATTGAGATAATGCAGAAGAAGTGAGAAGGCTGCCCAACCAGGAACATGCATAGGTCCCACAACATGTAGAGAGCAGGATTTAGCTGAACTGACAGTGTCTGTTGAGAGGGGAAGAATGCGACCTGGTTGTCTTGTGCCAAAGCAGAAAGATGTCCAGAGAAATTGTCCAATGCTTTTGCTCCTCATCAGGAACCTTTCCCTGCCTCTAGTTCTGTCCCTACCAGGCACCCACTTTCAAAATGAGTACCAAACCTGAGAGCCAGGGTCTTAAATAGGCTCTGCCGGACCAAAAATGGCTGCTAGAGCTGCACAGGGCAGCAGCATCCAAAGGGATAGCTTCCCCCGTGACCCAGGAAACCATAGAGGAACCTTATTCCTCTTGACTTCCTCTCCAACTGTAGTGCCGCTGTGGAAGAGTACCACCTGCAGTGGAGAAAGTTGTCTATAAGGCTTTTTAGGCCAATCCAAAAGTTCCCTGAGCATGGCTAGTTACCTGGAGGGTCCTGGGAGAGGTGTACCTATAGAGGAGCTTACTACTGACCTTGGGGTGGAGGAACTGTCCGAGGGAGATGGATGCTAAAGGTGCTGCATATTGTGACAGAACCAGGGCTTTTTTTCAGCTGGAACTTGGTAGAACTCAGTTCCACCACCTTTGGCTCAGGCCCTCTGCTCCCTGCTCATCACTATCTCTTGTAAACACAGAGGTCTGGCTTCCTGTATTTTCCAAGTGCAGTATGGGGACAAAGGAGATGCCGGTGCCTTGGGTTAAGTGTGAATGCTGACACCTCCACTGGATGATCTCCCTGCAAGTGAGAGAGGTGAAGCCATCTACAGGGGAGATACTAGAGAAGAAGAGGGGCAAAAGTGAGATGTGGATGGGGAATGCCAAGCTAAGCAGCTGTGGAAGAAGGCTGAACTCTGCACTCTGCACTCTGTGTGTAGCGGGGGGGGGGGGGGGTTGTGGTTGAGTTTCTGCACCTTTTTTCTGAAAAAAAAAACCCTGGACGAAACTGTCCAGCACCCAGCTTGGGTGCTTCCGTCAAGCTATAGCTTCCTCCAGTCTGGTTATAGGAACCAGATATTATAGCTGAGCATACAAGACTAGCCGACAATAGCTTGTAAATGAAAACTGGAACTGTTTATTGAAAACTCACACAGAATTTATATACCACACAATCAGGGGTTGATCATAATACCCTAACAATACAAACTGTAAACAGGGATACAATTAACATAGCTAAACAACAGCCAACAAATGCTATAAACATTGAGCTAATTAAGCAACTAGCCACCTATGGGACTCAGTTCCCACCCAGACATTGTTGTGATTGCTCAGAGATCCCACTCCAGGTCAGACTGACCGGCACCGAGCTCACAAAGTACATTACACATTATCATAAGTATAAACACACAACACCTTAGGCTCCATGTACACGGGACATTAGAAAAAACGTCCTTCAAAGCTATTTCTGACGCCGGGAAAAAGCAGCTGTTAAACGTGCTTTCAGTAGCTTTTTCCATTTGCGTTATTGCACGTTTGGCCACGTTGCTTTTAGCAGCGTTTTTCTGCCTCCATTCAAAATCAATGGTTCCCTATGATTTGAATGGAAGTCGCACCGCAAGTCGGATCTGACTTGCGGCGCGACCTGCACTGTGAGAATCTTGAGGGGGAACTCCACGCCAAAAATGTGAAAAAAACTGCGTGGGGGTCCCCCCCAGGTTCCAAACCAGGCCCTTCGGGTCCGGGATGGAATTTGAGGGTAGCCCCACGCCGAAAAAACGGTGTGGGGTCCCCCCCAAAATCCATACCAGACCCGAAGGGCCATGCAGCCCGGCAGGCCAGGAAAGGGGAGGGGACAAACGAGCGGCCCCACCCCCCCTGGACCACACCAGGCCACATGCCCTCAACATGGGGGGGTGTTGGTGCTTTGGGGCAGGGGGAGCTCTGCACCCCCCACCTCAAAGCACCTTGCCCCCATGTTGATGAGGACAAGGGCCTCATCCCCACAACCCTGGCCGGTGGTTGTGGGGGTCTGCGGGCAGGGGGCTCATCGGAATCTGGAAGCCCCCTTTAACAAGGGGGCCCCCCAGATCCCGGACCCCCTCCCTATGTGAATGGGTATTGGGTACAATGTACCCCTACTCATTCACCACATAAAAGGCAGTGTATGGAAATAACGACAGGAGACGTTTTGGAAAGTTTATTAAAAATTTTCATCCGGCTCTTCTTGTCTTCTCCTCTCCATCTTTGAGGATGTAAAGGTCAACAGATGGGAATATCATGTGGAGACCTCTGGCATGGAGTGAGGCACAAAGATGGTGGAAGGTTCTACCTCAGCAGGGGAGGACAGAGTTCTAGCAGGACAGGAGTGGGGATAGGGAATTCTGCTTTTGGTGACAATTATAGTCAATCACTAAGCCCCTTCTACACACTGACCACTCACAGGTCCTTTACAAAAGGAAGCTGTGGAATGAGGGACCAGCAGAAAGAACGGGGCACACATGCGCTTTATAGGCAGGGTGCAAGGGATCATGGGCCATAGGGTCAAGCATGAGGTCATCTAACTGGTCATTTTATGAGAAGTGTTCTCTAGAGGTTCAGAGAAGAGGGACTCAAAAATAAAGAGCTGCAAAATAACTTTACAACAGTCATTAGTTATTTAGAGCTAAAGAGAAAAATGAATATTACAATGGTGGTTTCATCCCCCTTTCATAAGAATGTATCCCCCTATGACGGTGTTCACCATCACTATGAGTAAAAGACAGATACTTAATGGTTTGGATTGTTTCAAGTGGGACAGTGATATTTGTCAGCAATATCTCTCCTGAACTATGAAGATTTAATCCCACTTTATACTGTGTATTCCATGTATTTCAAGGAAGGAGACACACAGACTGTCCTTGGCAGGCTTGTCTTATTGTCTGTTTTGGGATGGAATGTGTATTGTATTAAAAGTCTACCTGTTCCATTGTTAAATGTTAATGACTTCACATTGTTCTGTCTGCCTTAAGATAAACTTATTATGGGATGTATATGTGTATGTGGATTGGCTGCTAAAGGGGAGGGGGGATTGTCCCACAGTGTATATCTCTTTGTGCATGTGTTTGAATAAACAGCTTGAGCTCTAGTTCACCCTCAATCGAGAGTCCTGTCTCTTATTGGGGGAAGCTGCTACAAGGGATTGCTATGCTCTTCATACTCCCTTGGATAATCACTAAGTTCTTGTAAGAGCTTGTTCCTGCTTCACTCTCTGGGCAAAGAGAGGTTCACCCACCAGAACCTGGAGCCTTGTCATAGGTCCAGGGTGGGTAGAGGATGACGAGACCCCAACCAAGCTGCTGCGGCTCATGGGGTCTGAGGTGGTTATGGTGTCTGGTGGAGTGCTTATAGCCCTTGGGAAGCACTAGGAGCATTCGTCAACGGAGGTACCCCATCGGGGTGCCGGTTGATCCATTACACCCTTCCACCAGTCCATTAGAATGGTCCCATTTTCTACATTTCCCGCATCTGGTAGAAGTCATATTCAGTGTTTTCTCTCCTGTGAAGTACGACGGATGGAAAACTTTACCAGATGCAGGAAATTCTCACTAATTACAACTCTCAGTGAGGTTTAACGCAACCACAGAAAGTGTCCCAATAGGTTTACCGACATTGAATATTCATTTTGATAACATTATGAGAGCTCCGCTCCCAGCTTCCTCTTTCCTGACCAAAGACACATCTACAATGAAGTCTGTGTCAGGCCTGGAACAGATCTACAGGAACTGAGAGAGAACTTCCTCTTCTACAACAAAGACCCAAATTCAGCATTCATTTCTCTCCAGGTCATCGCCTTTGTAAAATATCCCCCGCACTCCGAGATCCAAGATATCTCCCTGAGATAAGGTCTACACTGACTTGAAAAAGTATTCATACCTCTTGAAATTTTTCACAATTTGTCATGTTGTTACAACCAAAAACGTAAATGTATTTAATTGGGATTTTATGTGATAGACCGACACAAAGTGGCCATAATTGTGAAGTGGAAGGAAAATGATAAATGA
This sequence comes from Pelophylax lessonae, assembly GCF_965119305.1. Lineage (NCBI taxonomy): Eukaryota > Metazoa > Chordata > Amphibia > Anura > Ranidae > Pelophylax > Pelophylax lessonae. The sequence continues at coordinate 887,970,069 of NC_138768.1, forward strand.
TACAAATAAATCTGTGAAAAGTGTGGGGGGCATTTATATTCACCCCCCCCCCCCAAAGTCAATACTTTGTAGAACCGCCTTTCCCTGCAATTACAGCTGCAAGTCTTTTTTGGGGATGTCTCTACCAGCTTTGCACATCTAGAGGACATTTTTGCCCATTCTTCTTTGCAGAATATCTCAAGCTCTGTCAGATTGGATGGAGAGCGTCTGTGAACAGCAATTTTCAAATCTTGCCACAGATTCTCAATGTGATTTAGGTCTGGACTGTGACTGGACCATTCTAACACATGAATATGCTTTGATGTAAACCATTCCATTGTAGCTCTGGCTGGATGTTTGGGGTCGTTGTCCTGCTGGAAGGTGAACCTCCACCCCAGTCTCAGGTCTTTTGCAGACTCTGACAGGTTTTCTTCTAAGATTGCCCTGTATTTGGTTCCATTCATCTTCCCATCAACTCTGACGAGCTTCCCTGTCCCTGCTGAAGAAAAGCATCCCAACACCATGATGCTGCCACCATCATGTTTCACGGTGGGGGTAGTGTGTTCAGGGTGATGGGGGAGGGAAGATGGGTGTACACACATGGAGGAAGGGAGATGAGTGTACACACATGGAGGAGGGGAGATGAATGTACACACATGGAGAAAGGGAGATGAGTGTACACACATGGAGGAAGGGAGATGAGTGTACACACATGGAGGAAGGGAGATGAGTGTACACACATGGAGGAAGGGAGAAGAGTGTACACACATGGAGGAAGGGAGATGAGTGTACTCACATGGAGGAAGGGAGATGAGTGTACACCCCTGGAGGAAGGGAGATGAGTGTACACACATGGAGGAAGGGAGATGAGTGTACACACATGGAGGAAGGGAGATGAGTGTACACACATGGAGGAAGGGAGATGAGTATACACACATGGAGGAAGGGAGATGAGTGTACTCACATGGAGGAAGGGAGATGAGTGTATACCCATGGAGGAAGGGAGATGAGTGTACACACATGGAGGAAGGGAGATGAGTGTACACACATGGAGAAAGGGAGATGAGTTTACACCCCTGGAGGAAGGGAGATGAGTGTACACACATGGAGGAAAGGAGAAGAGTATACACACATGGAGGAAGGGAGATGAGTGTACTCACATGGAGGAAGGGAGATGAGTGTACACCCATGGAGGAAGGGAGATGAGTGTACACCCCTGGAGGAAGGGAGATGAGTGTACACACATGGAGGAAGGGAGATGAGTGTACACACATGGAGGAAGGGAGATGAGTGTACACACATGGTGGAAGGGAGAAGAGTGTGCACACATGAAGGAAGGGAGAGGAGTGTACACACATGAAGGAAGGGAGAGGAGTGTACACATATGGGGGAAAGGAGAAGAGTGTGCACACATGGAGGAAGGGAGAAGAGTGTACACACACGGTGGAAGGGAGATAAGTGTGCACACATGGAGGAAGGGAGAAGAGTGTACACACATGGTGGAAAGAATCTTAGTGTATGTAACAGTATTAACGGTTACTGGGAGTGAAAGACTGATGGTTTGGATTGCTTCAAATGGGGTCTGTATTTACAAGTGATGCTAATGTGTATTGTACTTCAATGTCAGACAGGCTCTCCCTATTGTTTGTGTATTGAGGTGGAATTTGTATTCTGTCCAGACAGCTACATAATTAGTTCAGGTAATTCTGTTTCTGTATACAATTTCATCTGCATATGATAATGTAATCAGCTAGAGGCGAGGGATTGTGTACACTATATGGGAATGACTGAGTTTAAAACCCTGTTTCTATTGGATTGTGAATGTCATGTCCTGTCCAACCAGGTGGACCTTGTGGGGGAAAACTGTATAAAAGTCTGTTTTTACCCCTTCATGATGTCTCGATTCATGTTTGGGGGGAACCTGCTACAAGGGATTGCTATGCTCTTCATACTCCCTTGGATAATCACTAAGCTCTTGTAAGAGCTTGTTCCTGCTTCACTCTCTGGGGAACGAGAGGTTCACCCACTGGAACCTGGAGCCTTGTCGTAGGTCCAGGGTGGGTAGGGGACGGCGAGACCCCAACCATGCTGTGGTGGTTCATGGGGTCGGAGGTGGTTATGGTGTCTGGTGGAGTGCTTGGAGCCCTCAGGAAGCACTAGGAGCATCCGTCAACAGAGGTACCAGGTCAGGTGCCGGTTGATCCGTTACATTGGTGGCAAGCGGTGGAATGGCGTCCTAGTGTGAGGAGAAGCAGCTCTTGGAGACACCGGTAACGTTATGGAGCGAGCTAACACACGTGCAGCATGCCCATAGGAAGAGAAGAGGTACAGAGATCAGTCGCCATGGAAGAGGAATTCATGAGAAGGTTGCCAGAGATGCAGATACAGCACAGGGGACCAGTGTCAGAGCAGGTCCTGCTAGGATGGCATGATTCTGTACACTTGGATTTTTAGAAGGAAACACTAGCCCGTGAGCAGCGCCACCAGGGAAAAATCCTCCCCTCCATCCAGAAAAGATACTGGTCGCAGTATGGATTTCGGGAGCTGTTTTTGGGAAATACACCGCACAAGGAGCAGACAGCTGAATTAGGCAGGCTGGTCTGGGCAAAGATGCATTTGGAAGAGAGCTATAGAGTCCTCCGGTGGCACGTATCCCAAACATGCCCTTGTATAGCGGATGACAGCCCAACAGAAGGCTTTGGCTATGGCGGCCGGGGACTGTTGTACGAGAAGCTGTCAGGGAGAGATTTGGAGTGGCAGTTAGAGAGGAAATTATGGACTACAGAGAAGGGATTCTGAACATCTCGGAAGTACTCTGGGCACTGGAAGATGTGGAGTTTCTGGCCGTTCAGGAATGGGAGCTGGAGATCGCCTACAGACGGCTGCTAGACTCTGCTCAGCTCCAGGGCTGGGCTCCTCTTGCCTGGGAATATCTAGAAGAATCGACCATATGGCACAGTAACAGTCTGCTTTGTTCACCTGCACCCACGGTTTTGGATGCGGTGGTCTTATGGCGGACGCAGCAAGTGCTGACTCACCTGGACGAACCTGTTTCTGTACAGGACGAGCGTGGATGGAGGAATGCGTCTGTCCAGCCACTTGATAAAGGCATGGAAGAAGAGGAAGCCATCTTCGTTCCCCAACCACGGATCACAGATGTAATTGACTTTTCATCGGAGGATGATATGGATGATAAGTCACCTTTCAGCAATTCCAGAGACTGGGGATTTAATAGATTTTTCTGCTGAGGATGAACGTCCCAGTGAGCCTACAGCAGAAGAGCGGGGCATCCATGCATAGCGCTGCTGACCTCTGCCTGCAACAATTGGTGACCCAGGAAGATGTGTGCAAGGGTACTGACTTTACAGTTTACTTTCCAGCAGAAGTGCTGGCAACAGGGCAGAGTGCTATTAACCTCTGCCCAGCACCCGTAACAGCTACAGAGTTCCAGGAAGCTGGGGAAATCGGCCCCTTGCCCCAGTAACAAGCTGATGAAGTGAAGCTTCTTCACCCAGCTGAAGCGCTGGCAGCCGGACAGAGAGTCAACGATCTCTGCCCCACACCTGTAGCATTTCCGAAGGCCCAGTGTACACACATGGTGGTAGGGAGATGAGTGTACACACAAGACGTTAAGGCGAGGAGTGTACATCCTTGGTGAAAGGGGATGAGTGTTTATTATAGTAGATGGGGGGTGAGTGTACATTAGGGAGGAAGGGTGATGGCTGTCCACGGTGGAAGGGGGATGAGTGTACACTCCAGATTTCAGAGAGAGATAAGTGTACACTCATGGTGCATAGGGAATAAGTGTACACCTGGGCAGTAATGAGTATACATTAAGGTAAGATTGGAGATGAGTATACACATTAGGGTGGAAGGGAGAAGAGTGTACATTATAGTGTAAGGAAGATTAGTGTACATTAGAGGAGAAAGGGGTTGAGTGTACACCCATGTTGGATGGGGCAGTATACACTTTTGGTGGAAGGGAGATAAGTGTATAATAGGGTAGAGGAGGGTGGAGTGTTAGCCCATGGTGGAAAGGCCACTGTATAACCATGATGGATGGGAAATGAGTGTACATTATGGTGGAATGGATAGTGTATACATTATAGTGGAAGGGAGATTCGTTTTTTTATAATAGTAGATGGGAGATTAGTGTACATCCATGGTGGAATTTAGCGAGTGTGCGTTATGGTGGAAGGGGGATCAGTATCCAGTCACTTATAATATTTGTGTAGCACCCTCCTAGGTAGGTGCTAGGTAAAGCAGTGGACAGTGGAGGAAACCTAGCCAATAGCACACCCAGGGACGGTGCTAGACTGTTTTACGCCCTAGGCAAGATCAGCTACTTGCGCCCCCCCCCCCCCCCCAAAAAAAAATAAAATAAAAAGGGAAGGGGTTAAAAACTGCTCTATGTCATATCCAGTGACCCTGATCTGATGGTTCCTCCATGTAATGCTGTCATACCCCCATATTTCTCCATGTCACACCTGGGGACCCTGATGTCCCCCTATGTCACAACCAGGGACCCTGATGTTTTTCCATGTCACATCCTGGGACCCCAATATTCCTCCATATACTGCTGTCATACCCACTGACCCTGATGTTCCTCAATGTCATACCCAGGGACCCCTGTGTTCCTCCATGTCATGCTGTCATACCCAGTGATCCCAATGTTCCTCTATGTCACATCAGGGGTTCCTGATGTTCCTCCATGTCATACCCAGAGACCCTGATGTTTTTCCATGTCACACCTGGGGACCCTGATGTTCCTCCATGTCACACCTGGGGACCTAAATCCCCCATGGCACACCCAGGGATCCAATTCCTCATGGCACACCTGGTGACCCCGAACCCCTGTTACACTTGTGACCCCTCTCCCCATGGCACACCTGGTGACCCCAATTCTCTTTCACACCAGGGATCCTCTATGTCACACCCAAGGACCCCGATCCCCTGTTCTGGGGGAAACTCACTGGGCAGTATGAAGAGAGTGGCCCGCACTCTGCCCTCCTTCACCATGATCCTGCTTATTCCTTCTCCCAGGACGCTCCTCTCCTGGACCACAGTGCTCACCAAAGCTCCAACCTGCTCCTGGTGGAGGGAGAAGCAGCAGTCAGAGAGCTCCGCACCTCCTTCATCACCAACATCCTCAGACCATTCCAGTACCTCGTCGCTTCTGCTCCAGTAAAGGTGCCGCCCTCCAGTGCTGAGCTCCGGCTCAGGTTCAGCTCTCCTCCACTCCCTGCTTAATACCGACCCAGGGAAATGAACGGCTGTCCACCAGCTCAGTGTAGAGAGTCAGCTCCAGACAAAGATGATCATCATGCAGGTAGCACTCCGTGGGCTCCTTTCCTCCCCCTTGGGGCTCCCCCAACAATTGTGGAAAGCCAGGACCTGGTAGTTCTGCCACTGCCCCAGACACCTGGCATCTTCCTCTGTCCCTTCTTCCTCCCTCACTGCCGCCTCTTTCCTCAGCTCACAAGGATCATTCATGATGGAGAGTGAATGCTGACTCATGGCTGCGCCCCTAGGTGGCAATGCGCCCTAGGCGGCTGCCTAGTTTGCCTAGTGGAAGCACCGGCCTTGAGCACACCAGGGTTTATGACTGTCCCAGTGGGTGGGCATAGGGATCCAGGGTTGAGCTGTGCTGCAGAGGATTCAGTGTGCTGACCAGTGGAGCTGCTGGGCAGAAGACTTCAGGAAAAACAGTGTTGTGAGTACTCAAGGATCTGCCCATGGGTCTGCCTGAGAGAGGGAACCACTCCAGAGAGATCAACGGGATCACGGAGCCCGCTAACCCAGAGTGTTACAGTAAAGGGGGTGACAAGTTCTTAAGCCCTGAAGATTAGGGATAAAGGGGGCGCCAGGAAGTTGTTCAGCAGTACAGTCTACCTCAAGGAATAGCTTGCCTTAGGACAGAATTACCCCAGGAAGCTTAAAGAGAACCCGTCACCAGCAGCTCCCTTAGGAGTAGTGCTACATTTGCTCCAAAAAAAATAATTTGCAATGACTTCCAAATAAAACCCTAACTGAATACCACAGCAGTTTTTTTTTCAGCTTTTAAAAGATTTACACACCAAGAAAGAAAAACCCCTTTATAGGGGGCATTATGCCAAACAGGAAGAAAGTTGGAGCTCAGACCTCCAATCACAGAATCCTCGAGGTGGCCCTTCTCCATCCTCAGGGTTCGCCTGTAGAGAAATAGGGAAAGATGTATCTTTGTGGTGTGTTGTCCCAAGTCACTTGGAGTCGGGGTGGAAGCCACACACAGATATGACAACAGGTCTTATATATTTGGCAATTGGGGGCTGGAGGGATGTCTTACAATAAGAAACAACACGTAATCCTCAGAGATATGACACTTCACCAACAAATTCAGTTTTCTGCATTCTTATTCTTTTGCCTTTCAAATAACGCTATTATGTCTGTGTTCTAGGCCTCCGGAAGTGGCTTCTTCACTATATTATCATCTGTCTTCTGGTGTGTCTTCTGGTTGGAGTTATCATTGTCCTCATTGTGAGATGTGAGTAATGTGACAAATTTCCTGTATGGTGGCATGTCTGGTGTATAGGGTCGGTGCTCCTAGGAGTCAGTGTGTATGAGTACTGTTTTTTTTTTTTGGGGGGGGCACCTGAAGAAGGGTAGAAGGGTGAACTCCTCTCTCACATAATTAGCCCATTGTTGACATGACCAGGCTCTGCCACATTACAAGTGAGTTTAACCACTTAAGCCCCGGAAGATTTTACCCCCTTCCTGACCAGGGCCTATTTTGCGATTCGGCACTGCGTGAATTTAACTGACAATTGCGTGGTCGTGCGACGCCGTACCCAAACTAAATTTACATCCTTTTTTTCCCACAAATAAAGCTTTCTTTTGGTGGTATTTGATCACCTGTGCAATTTTTACTTTTTGCGCTATAAACAAAAAAAGAGCGTACATTTTGAAAAAATAACAATATTTTTCACATTTTTTTATATGAAATTCCCCCCCAAAAAAATGTAAAAATCATTTTTTTTTTACATTTTTGGCCAATTTGTTTTCTGCTACATATGTTTGGTAAAAAAAAAAAATCACAATAAGCGTATTTTGATTGGTTTGCGCAAAAGTTATTGTGTTTACTAACTAAGGGAAGGATTTTTGTCATTTTTGTTGTTTTTTTTTTTTAATGGCGGCGATCTGCGATTTTTTTTGCGGGACTGCGACATTGCGGCGGACAGATCGGACCCATATCTGACATTTTTGACACTTTTAGGGGTACCAGTGACGTTACTACAGTAATCAGTGCTATACATATGCACTGTTACTGCAAAAATGACAATGGCAGGGAAGGGGTTAACTTTATTGGGGAAGGAGGGGTTAAGTGTGTCCCTAGGGGCGTGCTTCTAACTGTGATTAGACATGGCTACTGGTGTAGGAACAGTGATCAACGGTCCTACATAGTAGAACCGTATGATCACTATTCATACACAGGGGAGAATGACAGGCGGCTTTGTTTACATTAACCGCCTGCCTTTCTCCCTTCACGGCGGACGATCGCGAGTGACCGGCGGACATCGGGTCCGCCGGTCACACGCACGGACTTCCCAGGGAACGAGCCATGCGGGCGCGCGCCTCCGCGGGCGCGCGCTCGCCCGCTATTGGCTCACAAGCAAGTGACAGGCTAATGACGTACCGGTACGTCACTTTGCCTGGCCGGGGCTGACCGCCGCAGTATATGTACTTGCGGCAGTCGGCTACCGGTTAACTGACCAGTCCTGATCTCAACCTGATAGAACACTTTTGGAATTAATTACAGCGGAGACTGCGAGCCAGGCCTTTGCGCTTTTGGAAGAATTGTTAAACTTTCCCATAGACATAGTTACATAGTTACATAGTTACATAGTAGATGAGGTTGAATAAAGACAATAGTCCATCCAGTTCAACCTGTGTAGGTGTGTGTGGCTGTAATCATCTCACATACCCCTGAATGTTCTGATCCTTGAGATGTACGTCTAATAGTCTTTTGAAAGCCACCATACTACCCGCAGAAACCACCTCTTGTGGTAGAGAATTCCACAATCTTGTAGCCCTAACAGTAAAGAATCCCCCACGTTGCCTGAGATTAAAACACTTCTCCTCTAATCGCATTGTATACCCCCGAGTCCTCATGCAATCCCTTCGACTGAACAGCTTTTTTTCTAAGCTGAGATACCCATTGAGATATTTAAAAATTGCTATCATGTCCCTCCTCAGACGTCTCTTTTCCAGGGAGAATAAATCAAGCGATTGCAGACGTTCTTCATAATCAAGGTCCTCCAATCCCCTAATTAGTTTAGTTGCCCTTCTCTGGACTCTCTCCAGCCCCAACACATCCCTTCTGAGGACTGGCGACCAGAACTGGACAGAATACTCCAGATGCGGTCGGACCAGAGTTTTATAAAGTGGAAGGATTATAGTTTTATCCCTGGAATACATCCCTTTCTTTATGCATGCTAATATTCTGTTGGCTTTGGCAGCTGCCGCCTGACATTGCATGCTGTTGCCTAGTCTATCCTCAACCAAGACTCCCAGATCCTTCTCCATTTTTGATTCCCCCAAGGGTTCCCCTCCTAACGTGTATTGTGTTTTTATGTTTTTAGTCCCCAAGTGCAAAACCTTACACTTCTCTACGTTAAACCTCATTTGCCAAGTCATTGCCCACTCCGTTATTTTGTCCAGGTCATCCTGTAGGATATCTGCTTCATGCTGTGCAGTTATTGCCCTGCCCACTTTTGTGTCATCTGCAAAAACTGATATCGAACTACTGACCCCGACCTCAATGCTGTTTATGAATAAATTGAACAAGGTTGGTCCCAGGACTGAGCCTTGGGGGACCCCGCTTACTACCTCAGACCAGTATGAGTATGCGCTGTTTATTACCACCCTTTGGACGCGCCCTTTTAGCCAGTTCCGTATCCAAAAGCAAACCCTGCTGTTGATACCTGCAGACCTTATTTTATAAATTAAGCGCTTATGGGGAACTGTATCAAACGCCTTAGCGAAATCCAAGTACACCACATCTACTGGTCTGCCCCTATCTAGCTCACAGCTCACCTCCTCGTAGAATGTTAAGAGATTGGTTTGACAAGAACGCCCATTTGTAAACCCGTGCTGGTTATTACTGATGATGCTGTTGTCTTTAGCAAACTCTACGATATAGTCCCTTATCATCCCCTCCAGAAGTTTACATACTACTGATGTCAGACTGACAGGCCTATAGTTTCCCGGTATATGCCTCTGACCCTTTTTGAATATCGGAATCACGTTAGCTTTCTTCCAATCCCCTGGTACATCTCCTGTCCTAATACTGTCAGCAAAGATCAGGAACAGTGGTCTGGATATAACCTTACTGAGTTCCTTGAGTACTCTCGGATGTACGCCATCCGGGCCTGGTGATTTGTTTGTGTTAAGTTTATCCAGCCTTTCCCTGATTTCACCCTCTGTTAGCCATAGTGGCAAGTCCTGTGTATTACTACTAACCAAACAGTCATGGTCAGTGTACCCCTCCTTTTCCTGTGTAAAGACTGAGGAGAAAAAAGCATTCAGCACCGTTGCTTTTTCAGTGTCCTCTGTAACCATCCTCCCATCGTTAATTATGTGTGCAATATGCTCTGCCCTAGTTTTTTTGCGGTTGATATACTTAAAGAATTTCTTTGGGTTTTTTTTACTATCCTCCGCTATTTGTCTCTCAAAGTTGATTTTAGCCATCTTGATTTAGTGTTTACACTTCTTATTTGCCTCCTTGTATTGGTCGACAGCCGATACTGTGCCTTCTGATTTATATTTCCTGAAGGCCAATTTTTTTCCCCTAATAAGTTTTTTAACGCTACGGTTTAGCCAGCCAGGTTTGGCTTTGTCTCTTCTAAAATGATTTCCCATAGGAATGCACTGCAAGATGCATTTGCTTAATATGTTCCTAAAGCATTCCCATTTTTCCTCTGTGGTCAGGGATCCCAGGGTTCGGTCCCAGTTTACCCTTTCCATCAATGAGTACAATTTTGAAAGTCTGCCCTTCTGAAGTTAAGGGTTCTTATGTTCCCCACTTGCCTTGCTATATTGTTATTTACGCTAAATGTGATCATCCTGTGATCGCTAGAGCCCAGGTTGTCCTGGACTCCTACCTCCGAGATTAGGTCTGGGTCATTAGTGATCAATAGATCCAGAATTGCGCTTTCTCTAGTAGGAGAATCCACCAGCTGTGACATGTAATTATCCTGTAAGGTTTCCGTGAATAGACGGGCCTTCTGTGAGTGTGTAGTCCCCTCTCCCCAGTCAATGTCGGGATAATTGAAGTCCCCCAATATGATGACTGATCCTAGCTTTGCCACTTTACCCAAAAGTGCTAAAAATTTCAGCTCTACCTCCTCCCCTTGTTTAGGTGGCCTATAGCAAACCCCCACAATTACTTTTCCCTTTTCTCCCTCCCTAAGGAGTTCTACCCACACGGATTTTAACTCCATACTCATCCCTTCCGTAATGTCGCTCCTCTCTATCACCCTTACATTGTTCTTGACGTAGAGACATACCCCTCCCCCTCTTTTTCCTACCCTGTCCTTCCGGTACACCGAATACCCTTGGATATTTGCCAGCCAGTCATGTGAGGGGTCGAACCAAGTCTCCGCTATTCCCACAAGGTCTATGTCCTCCTCATGAACTAACATTTCCAACTCATCCATTTTATTAGCTAGGCTCCTGGCATTAGCATATACCCCTCTTAGTTTTACGGAAGTTAAACGTGATTGGTGGTTATGTTTATTCCTGTTTGGTCTGAGGTTCTCCCGCACAGACCTACCGATTGACGTTGTGGACCTACTATCGCTGTTGACCCTACAACTGCCTTCAGTCCTTTGCTCCCTCCTAACTGACTCTACTTCTGAGCCCTCCCCCCGTCTCCTAGTTTAAAAGCCCCTCCAACTTGGTGGCCTTCTTACTCCCCAAAAGAGTGTAGACACACTCATAAACCTTGTGGACAGCCTTCCCAGAAGAGTTGAAGCTGTTATAGCTGCAAAGGGTGGAGCCAACTCAATATTGGACCCTACGGACTAAAGCTGGGATGCCAGTAAAGTTCATGCGTGTGTAAAGGTAGGCGTCCCAATACTTTTGAAATCATAATGTACATGCTGGGGTTTGCTCCTGACACTCTTTGGAGATTAAGAAGCTGCGTAGTTGGTAGTCTGTAATTATTAAAATATATAGGTCAGTATATTTTCTATTGCCGTTTGAGTAAGTAATTTGTGTGATTCTCTGCAGGTCAGAGAGGGTGGATCATAAATATGCAGAGTGCCTATTCCTCACTTCTCTTGTATAAATGTCCATTCTGGAAGCCTTAATGATTTTCTTTTGAAACAAAGTTATGTATTTACATAATGTTTGTTGACTTTATATCGCTTTATATTAATATAATACTGTATATGGCCAAAGGTATGTAAATACCTGGCCATCACGCCTATATAAGCTTGTTGCCATAAGCATCAGTAAGGAGACGCTCACCCTTTGTAGGTATGACATCCTCCACTCTTCTAAGAACACTAGCCACAATGTTTTAGAAATTTGTGCCTTTTTGTGATGTCAGGTACTGATGATGGATGAGAAGACGTGGCTCATCATCGGTGTTCCAATTCATCCCAAAGGTGTACGGTAGGGTTGGGGTCAGGGGTCTGTGCAGGACACTCGAGTTCCTCCACATGAGTAGGGTTGGGGTCCAAAGGTGATCTGTAAGGTTGGGGTCAGGACTCTTTGTAGGACCCTCGAGTTCCTTCACACCAGTAGGGTACACCAGTAGTGTTGAGGTCCAAATGTGTTCAGTAGGTTTGGTGTCAGGGCTCTGTGCAGGACACTCAAGTTACTCCACACCAGTAGGGTACACTGGTTGGGTTGAGGTCCAAAGGTGTTCAGTAGGGTTGAGGTCAGGGCTCTGTGCAGGACACTCAAGTTACTCCACACCAGTAGGGTACACCGGTTGGGTTGAGGTCCAAAGGTGTTCAGTAGGGTTGAGGTCAGGGCTCTGTGCAGGACACTCAAGTTACTCCACACCAGTAGGGTACACCAGTTGGGTTGAGGTCCAAAGGTGTTCAGTAGGGTTGAGGTCAGGGCTCTGTGCAAGATACTTGAATTCCTCCACACCAAACTGGTCAAACCATGTCTTTATGGAGCTGGCTTTGTACACAGTCATGGTGGAACAGATAAGGGTCTTCCCCAAAGTGTTACCACAAGGTTTGAAGAACACGCTTGTCCACAATGTCCTTGTATCCTGTAGTATTAACAGTACCCATCACCGGCAACACCTGAACTCAAAATGTTTGAGCTATCTCCACATGTTTTTGTGCTCATAATAGCTCTGTTGGTCAAGTGTTGACAAGCTTTTTGGCAGTATATTTTCTTAATTACCTGTCTGTGCTACATCTTCCAGATATCCCGGAGGCCAGCAATTCCAAGCAACCAGAGGCCACCTACCACATACGGGAGAGCAATGTGACTGAGACTCCCAAGGGTGAAGAAGAGTTGCTGGAACCATTGAGAAGAGAGATGGCCACTACCAAGACTGAGCTGGTGGAGACCCATCTGGAACTGGAAAAGGCATTGCAAGAAATTACAGACCTGAAAAACCTTCTACTGAGCTGCAAGCAGGAAGAACAGATAGCCACAACCGATAGAATGACAACGGAGGAGATGCTGAAACACACAAGATTAGGGATGGACCGGCACGAAAGAGGTATTATGGTCATTTGTCAATTTAAATGAATTTCAACATGCTTGGGATCACCTTAGCTCTACATTTGAACAAAAAAGTGAAAAATAAAAGCAAAAAAAAAACCCCCAAAGCAACAAACTAATTAGAAGAAGGGACAGACTTCATGGACCACTTGACCATTTTCTGCCATTACTCTCTTTTCTGTTTCTATTTTATGGTATTTATCTAAGCCTGTTAGCTACCTGAGTTTTCTCCATTACCCAAGGGTCCCTTTCTCCCCCAAAAAGTGAGGAGCTTAATTTGCTTGAACACTCTGTTGAGCAAGGCTCCCGACAGTGGCAAGGCACTCTAGTCCACCTAGCCAAAACCAGGTGGACTCAAATCCTTAGGAACCAGTCAGAGCTGGCCCACCAAGGTCCAAGTATGGACTATTTTGAAGAGAGACCCCCTAGTTGGGTGAGAAAAAAGACTTTTCAAGGCCACAGATCCTCCCCACAACAACTGAGCATGCCTCCAGTACCCGTCACGCTTCATCTTTGTGAAGTAAAAACTAAAAAAATCTTACATGCAAATAGAAAGTGCCATACACATGGCAGGCCTTCTGTTTAATATAACAATTTCTCCAGATTAACCAGAATCCCTACCTAAGAAATGTGTGCAAGAGAAGCATAGGCAACATGACCTTGTACCCGTGCCACACAGGGGGGTCCTAAACCCATTGTATTTTTCTGGTACTCCTGAAACGCCATACCCAAGGGGCACTTCCTCTGATGCTTCTTGGAATCTCAACCCTTGGCCAGATAAGAGCAGCCCCATCACAAGGCATTAGCACCAGGAGGGTTCCCTCATAGAATTTATTTAGTTATGAAAAACAAATTTAACCACTTGCCAACCAGTCACGTTGACTGTACTGCGGCACAGTGGCTCGTTCCCGTCCAGCGACGTTGACCTACGTCGCTGGACTCCTCCCATTGTGGGCGGCGCTCGCGCGCCGCCGGAGGCTCGCTCCTGCTGTATTCAGTCTCAGCGGGAGTCGGGCCAGGGGAGGAGCAGCGCTGATCACCGCCGCTCTTCCCTGATCGTCGGGGAATCGAGTTTGGAGATCCACCCGCTTGTGTAAACACAAGCGGGCGGATCTCCTAAGTGACAGACAGGGACAGATTGCAGGGTTCAGCATAGCTGAACCTGCGATCTGTCCCTGTGTCACTCAGTCACCTCCCCCCAACACACGTTAGTAAGCACCAGGCATACATTAACCCCTCCCTCTCCAATAAAATTAACCCCTTCCCTGCCAGTGTCATTTTTTACAGTAAAAGTGCATATTTATAGCACTGATTACTGCAGTAATGTCACTGGTACCCACAAAAGTGTAAAAAATGTCAGTCAAGGTTCCGATCTGTCCGCCGCAATGTCGCAGTCCCGCAAAAAAAAAATCGCAGATCGCCGCCATTACTCGTTAAAAAAAAAAACACCAAAAATGACAGAAATCTTTCCCTTAGTTAGTAAACGCAATAACTTTTGCGCAAACCAATCAAAATACGCTTATTGTGATTTTTTTTACCAAACATAGGTAGCAGAAAACAAATTGACCAAACATTTTAAAAAAATTTGATTTTTACATTTTTTTTTGGGGGGGGGGGGGATTTCATATATAAAATGTTAAAAATATTGTTATTTTTTCAAAATGTACGCTTTTTTTTGTTTATAGCGCAAAAAGTAAAAATCGCACAGGTGATCAAATACCACCAAAAAAGAAAGCTCTATTTGTGGGAAAAAAGGACGTAAATTTTGTTTGGGTACGGTGTCGCACGACCGCGCAATTGTCAGTTAAAGTCGCACAGTGCCGAATCGCAAAAAGTGGCCTGGACGTAAGACAGCAAAATCCTCCGGTGGTAAAGTGGTTAAAACCCAGTTGCAAACAAAAGCCCCTCATTGTATCCCCACCTCTTTATACAGGGACACTCCTATTTGGAATAACTGTGAAACAATGTATAATCAGCGCAAATATGACCTAAACTCTGTGCAAAATGATCTCGCAATACTATTCAATGGCCTAAATTGGAGGCCCTCTGTAATTGCTGCCAACGCCTATCAGAGTATGTCCACCAGTAACTCTATATACCAAAAACAATGCAAATAATCAGTGCAGCGCAACCATTAATATTTAATACAAATCACATCAACAATGTTATAACAACTCAAATGGTGAGTGCCATGTGAAACAGTGTCCCAAAAGTCCCAACTGTGAATATCTGCTCCACTGCTGTGTTAACTCAACGTGATAGTTCAAAATAATGTAATCCGGTGTGTTCAGTGACCACCACCTTTAGACAGATTGCCTGCTCACCTCCGGACTATGACCCCATTACAGAGTCACAATTGCCTGATAAGGTATCTCTCAGGATGATGCTCCTGCATGAACCGTCCCTGAACCACGCTATTTCACTTGTAGGACCTGCTGATGAAGCCCAACCAGGCGGGTGTAACGCGTACAGGTGGGAGGAGCCATTATCCAGGAGGTCTTTGCTTGTGTATCAGTGTGGTGGGCTGATTATATGCATGGTATTCACGTATCTATAAGCTGAATAGCGTAGTTCAGGCACATTTTATGCAGGAGTGTTCCAGTATCATCCTGAATGATAGCTTATCAGGTGTTTGTGACTCTGTAATGGGGTCAAAGTCTGGAGGTGAGCAGGCAATCTGTCTAAAGGTAGTGTCCACTGAACACACTGGATTACACCATTTTGAACTATCACGTTGATTTATCACAGCGGTAGAGCAGATATGTACAGTCAGTGCTGTATTTTGGCCTAGGCCGACAAGGCCCAGGCCTAGGGCAGCACTTTGCGGGGGGGGGGGGGAGGCAGCAAAATAGCCAACCCTCGCCTCCACCTGAAACACTATTGGCCACTGGTTGCTAGAGCTACCTGGCGTCTAGCAACCAGTGACAACACGCCCGTGACTCCCTGGCCCTGCCCCCCTTTCTCTCTCTCCTCCCCACCTCTCTCTCTCTCACCCCCTCTCTCTCATCCCCCCACTCTCTCACCCCCCTCTCTCTCTCTCTCACTCACCCCCCCCCTCTCTCTCTCTCTCACTCACCCCCCTCTCTCTCTCCTCCCCCCTCTCTCTCATCCCCCTCTCTCTCACTCACCCCCCCTCTCTCTCTCTCATCCCCCTCTCTCTCATCCCCCCACTCTCTCTCATCCTCCCCCCTCTTTTCTCACCCCCCCTCTCTCGCCCACCACCTCCTCTCTCGCCCACCATCTCCCCTCTTTCGCCCACCACCTCCTCTCTCTCACCCACCACCTTCTCTTTCGCCCACCACCTCCTCTCTCTCGCCCACCACCTTCTCTCTCGCCCACCACCTTCTCTCTAGCCCACCACCTCCTCCATCTTGCCCACCACCTCTCTCGCCCACCACCTTCTCTCTCGCCCACCACCTCCTCTCTCTCTAGCCCACCACCTTCTCTCGCCCACCACCTCCTCTCTCTCGCCCACCACCTCCTCTCTCTCTAGCCCACCACCTCCTCTCTCTCGCCCACCACCTTCTCTCTCGCCCACCACCTTCTCTCTAGCCCACCACCTCCTCCATCTTGCCCACCACCTCTCTCTCACCCACCACCTTCTCTCTCGCCCACCACCTCCTCCATCTTGCCCACCACCTCTCTCTCGCCCACCACCTTCTCTCTTGCCCACCACCTCCTCTCTCTCTAGCCCACCACCTTCTCTCGCCCACCACCTCCTCTCTCTCGCCCACCACCTCCTCTCTCTCTAGCCCACCACCTTCTCTCTAGCCCACCACCTCTCTCCCTCTCTTTCTCCTACCCCCCTTTTCTCTCTCTCTGTCTCTCTCTCATTTCCCTCACCCTCCCTTACCCACCCCCTCTATCTCACCCCCCCTCTCTCACCCTTCTCTCTCTCCCACCCCCTCTCATGAAATCTCAGGGGTTCTTGCTGGGAGGGAGTCACATTCGTTAAACAGGAAGGGGTGGGCAAATTTACATAGGAGGGGGAAAGGGGGCGCCCAATTTTAGTCTTGCCTGTGTACAGTTGGGACTTTTGTCACTGTTTCAAATTGCACTCACCATTTGAGTTGTTTTAACAATGTTGATTTGATTTGTATTCAGTATTAATGGTTGCGCTGCACTGAATATTTGCACTCCTATTTGGAGACTCAGGCACCTCCGGAAATCCTCCACCAAGAACAACTCTCCTACATCCAGTTCAGAACCTCACTAACTGACGCTACCTTCATTCCTGTTTCAGAGTTCTGCCCTGAAGGATGGGTCCTCTTCAAGAAGTCATGTCTCTGCATTTCCAATGAGAAAAACACATGGGAAAACAGTGCAAAATATTGTGAAAAGAAAGATTCCAACCTGATTATTGTGCCGTGGAATGACTCGGCTCTCCAGGTAAGTGTAGGTAATATCGATCAATGATTTGGTGTCATGTTGGCGATATCTGCACCTCACCTGACCTCTCTGATGTTAGAAATTTACACTGACATTCTGCTTAGCCCTTTCTGGCAGGAGAACAAGGAGAATTCTGGGTTGGAAAGGAATTGACCTGGAAGTTGTCACCCAAATGGAGATGGCCCGGGGGTTACAGATCCACGTAAGTACTAATTCTCCAACACTGGATCCTGAAAGGTGCAGATAGTGGGAGTGTCCTCATTGGCTGGAGATATAAGAGGAAAGTAACAAACACAAATAGTTGTAAAGTAATGATAGCTAAACAGCTGTATTATTATACAGTACGGTACGGCGGCAGAGCGGCTCTCCTGCGCTGGACCACATATCTAATAAGTGATCCAGCGCTTCTGAGTGGGGGGCGCGGAAATGTGCATCCACCGCCCGGCTGTGCTGTGATTAGTCATAGCACAAGCCAGTTAGTGGATCCTGGCCAATGATTGACCACCGGCACCCGCTGATCGGCGAGGAGCAAGACAGGACAAAGCTCTGCAAATGTACACAATAACGAAGGCCTCTTGACCCCTTTAGGGAAAAAGAGCCTTGACTGATGGGGGCATGGCCAAGAGCTTGGATCAAGCAGGAGGCTACATGGGACAAAAGGATTGGACGGAGCCTTGGTGTGACGGTACGCACCGTCACTGACAGTGAAAAAACGATGTGACAGATAAATTGATGGTTTGGACTGCTTCAGTTGGTCAGACTTGTAACAGATGCATGCCATCAGCTCAAACACCTGTCTTCCACGCATTGTAAATTATGCTGATTTGCTCACCTATTGTTTACTGTGGGTTCTCAGTATTTACACTATAATAATGTATATTATATCTTGTTTTACCTTTGGTGCCGGTAGTCTGGGCTTCCAGGCTGACTTAAGTACACTGAGCTAATTAGCATGTGAATGATAACCTTGTCTAGATGGGATTAGCCATGAGTCAGCTGTACCTCGTTAGCTATTCATTGTGTTATGTTTTGGGTAAATATTCATGTAGTGACCGACCTACTTCTAAAGTGTATAAAAGTCTGTTTGTTTTAATAAAGGAGTTAGTTGTTTCCAGTATACAAACTGTAAGGCTAGTTTTGTATGACAGTGGCTGGGATTTGTTATCTATGTTCATGACTGCGAGGAAGCCGTATACTGACGGAAGACCACAAGTACAGTGTGGGTCTGAGGTTCCGTCACACTTAGGTATGGGGCTAGGCCTGAGCTCAGTAAGAGGAATTCTGGGTCTTTTAAGAAGAATCGTGGTGAAGAGCTGAGCCCTCGCCCTGTTTTTTTTTTGGTCGCTCTGTCACAGCTTTCGTGGCGGTTTTTGACCTTGACGACAGTTAAAGTTCCGGTAATGGGTTATGCCCTTGTTTGTAAATTGGGCGTAGGCTGTCTGCCAGGCACTGATGGTAAGGACAGACCCTCCCCCCTTACCCTTTTTGGAATTTAAGTTGTTAATGACTAAGAGTGCTCACAGTACAACTGGGACTGGCACTGGTCTACACGTGTACTGGTTTTGGTATTGGAAACTGAATAAAAGCTGTGGCCTTGCCCTTTCCAACTTAATCGTGGTAAGTGTGTTTTTTTATATGGGGAGGGGGCAAGGGGTGTTTGTTTCTATGGTAACTTTGTTTCTGGGCCTATGCGCCTCAGCAGTCACTAAGGCCTCTTGACCCCTTTAGGGAAAGAGAGCCTTGACTGATGGGGGCATGGCCAAGAGCTTGGCTCAAGCAGGAGGCTACATGGGACAAAAGGATTGGACGGAGCCTTGGGTATGGGGCTGGGCCTGAGCTCAGTAAGAGGACCTTCCCCAGAGAATTCTGGGTCTTTTAAGAAAAATCGTGGGGAAGAGCCCCCCCCCCCCCTTTTGCCCTGCTTTTTTTTTTTTGGTCGCTCTGTCACAGCTTTCGTTTTTGATCATCATCAGTCACCCCTTAACTACCTGCCGACCGCCCGCTGCAGATATACTGCGGCAGGCTGGCTCGGCTGCATGAACCGCTGTACCTGTACTGCGGTTTGCGGGAGCGCTCCTGGAGCTGAGCGCATTCTGCCGGAGGCACGCTCGCACCCGCATTAGGCAGTGGGGAGGCCGATCCACAGGGCCGGTGGCCGCGATCGCCGCTGGGCAACCGCAATCGCTCCCCGCGGAGAGAGAACGACGTCTGCTGTTGTAAACACGGTTCTCTCTGAAATGATCACAGAGCGCCTGTGGTCCATCTACTGTATATAGGAACATAGGTCTCTGTGTTGATTACACAAGCCCCTCCCCCCACAGTTAGAAAACACCCCCTAGGCATACACTTAACCCTTTGATCACCCCTGAGTTAACCCCTTCCCTGCCAGTGTCATTAGTACAGTGACAGTGCATATTTTTATCACTGATTACAGTAGTAATGTCACTGGTCCCCCCCCCCACCCAAACGTGTCACAAATGTCAGTTAGGAGTCCGATCTGTCCGCCGCAATGTCGCAGTCCCGCTAAAAGTCGCAGATCGCCGACATTACTAGTAAAAAAATAAAAATAAAAATTACATAAATCTTTCCCCTAGTTTGTAGACGCGATAACTTTGGTGCAAACCAATCAAAATACGCCTCTTGGGATTTTATTTTACCAAAAATATGTAGCATAATACAAATTGGCCTAAAAGGATGAAAAATTTAGATTTTTACATTTTTTTTTATTGGGAATGTTATATAGCAGAAAGTAGAAAAATATTGTTCGGTTTTTTTTTCAGAATTGTTGCACTTTTTTTGTTTATAATGCAAAAAATTAAAATCGCAGAGGTGATCAAATACCACAAAAAGAAAGCTCTATTTGTGGGGAAAAAAAGAACATCAATTTTATTTGAGTCAAGCGTCGTACGACTGCATAATTGTCCATTAAATTAACACAGTGCCGAATCGCAAAAAATGGCCTGGTCATTAAGGGGGTAAAACCTTCTGGGGCTGAAGTGGTTAAACACCCTAGATGTGCACTCATGAAGCGGCACTGATGGACACTGATAGGTGGCAATGATGGGCTCTGTTAGGTGGCATTAAAGGGCACTGATAGCTGACACTGATAGGCGGAACTGATAGGTGGCACTGATGGGCCCTGACAGTGCCCTGATTATCAGTGCTGATGTCCCTTTAACAGAAGCTGGCTATTTCGATAACCGGCTTCTGTTTACTTCTGTGATCAGCTGTCATTGGACACAGCTGATCACGTGGTAAAGGGTCACTGTACTTATAGCCCACCTGACACTTACACTCCCTTAGCCATAACATCTCCAATCTGACCCTAACACTTAACCATAACCCCCTGTCTGACCCTAACACTTAACCATAACCCCCCTGTCTGACCCTAACACTTAACCATAACCCCCCTGTCTGACACTAACACTTAACCATAACCCCCCTGTCTGACCCTAACACTTAACCATAACCCCCCTGTCTGACCCTAACACTTAACCATAACCCCCTGTTTGACCCAAATACTTAAACATAACCCCCCTGTCTGACCCTAACACTTAACCATAACCCCCTTGTCTGACCCTAACACTTAACCATAACCCCCCTGTCTGACCCTAAAACTTAACCATAACCCCCCTGTCTGACCCTAACACTTAACCATAACCCCCCTGTCTGACCCTAACACTTAACCATAACCCCCCTGTCTGACCCTAACACTTAACCATAACCCCCTGTCTGACCCAAATACTTAAACATAACCCCCCTGTCTGACCCTAACACTTAACCATAACCCCCCTGTCTGACCCTAACACTTAACCATAACCCCCCCTGTCTGACCCTAACACTTAACCATAACCCCCCTGTCTGACCCTAACACTTAACAATAACCCCCCTGTCTGACCCTAACACTTAACCATAACCCCCCTGTCTGACCCTAACACTTAACCATAACCCCCCTGTCTGACCCTAACACTTAACCATAACCCCCCCTCCCTGTCTGACCCTAATACTTAACCACAACCCCCCTGTCTGATCCTAACACTTAACCATAACCCCCCTGTCTGACCCTAACACTTAACCATAACCCCCCCTCCCTGTCTGACCCTAATACTTAACCACAACCCCCCTGTCTGACCCTAACACTTAACCATAACCCCCCTGTCTGACCCTAACACTTAACCATAACCCCCTGTTTGACCCAAATACTTAAACATAACCCCCCTGTCTGACCCTAACACTTAACCATAACCCCCTTGTCTGACCCTAACACTTAACCATAACCCCCCTGTCTGACCCTAAAACTTAACCATAACCCCCCTGTCTGACCCTAACACTTAACCATAACCCCCCTGTCTGACCCTAACACTTAACCATAACCCCCCTGTCTGACCCTAACACTTAACCATAACCCCCTGTCTGACCCAAATACTTAACCATAACCCCCCTGTCTGACCCTAACACTTAACCATAACCCCCCTGTCTGACCCTAACACTTAACCATAACCCCCCCTGTCTGACCCTAACACTTAACCATAACCCCCCTGTCTGACCCTAACACTTAACAATAACCCCCCTGTCTGACCCTAACACTTAACCATAACCCCCCTGTCTGACCCTAACACTTAACCATAACCCCCCTGTCTGACCCTAACACTTAACCATAACCCCCCCTCCCTGTCTGACCCTAATACTTAACCACAACCCCCCTGTCTGATCCTAACACTTAACCATAACCCCCCTGTCTGACCCTAACACTTAACCATAACCCCCCCTCCCTGTCTGACCCTAATACTTAACCACAACCCCCCTGTCTGATCCTAGCACTTAACCATAACCCCCTTGTCTGACCCTAACACTTAACCATAACCCCCTGTCTGACCCAAATACTTAAACATAACCCCCCTGTCTGACCCTAACACTTAACCATAACCCCCCTGTCTGACCCAAATACTTAAACATAACCCCCCTGTCTGACCCTAACACTTAACCATAACCCCCCTGTCTGACCCTAACACTTAACCATAACCCCCCTGTCTGACCCTAACACTTAACCATAACCCCCTGTCTGACCCAAATACTTAAACATAACCCCCCTGTCTGACCCTAACACTTAACCATAACCCCCCTGTCTGACCCTAACACTTAACCATAACCCCCCTGTCTGACCCTAACACTTAACCATAACCCCCCCTGTCTGACCCTAACACTTAACCATAACCCCCCTGTCTGACCCTAACACTTAACCATAACCCCCCTGTCTGACCCTAACACTTAACCATAACCCCCCCTGTCTGACCCTAATACTTAACCACAACCCCCCTGTCTGATCCTAACACTTAACCATAACCCCCCTGTCTGACTCAAACACTTAACCATAACCCCCCTGTCTGACCCTAATACTTAACCATAGCCCCCTGCCTGACCCTAACACTTAACCATAACCCCCATGTCTGACCCTAATACTTAACCATAATCCCCCTGTCTGACCCTAACACTTAACCATAACCTCCTGTCTGACCCTAACACTGAACCATAACCCCCCTGTCTGACCCTAACACTTAACCATAACCCCCTGTCTGATCCTAACACTTAACCATAACCCCCCTGTCTGACTCTAACACTTAACCATAACCCCCCTTTCTGACTCTAAAACTTAACCATAGCCCCCCTGTCTGAGCCTAACACTTAACCCTAACCCCCCTGTCTGACCCTAATACTTAACCATAACCCCATGTCTGACCCTAACACTTAAGCATAACCCCCATCTGACCCTAACACTTAACCATAACCCCCCTGTCTGATCATCCTAACACTTAACCATAACCCCCCTGTCTGACTCTAACACTTAACCATAACCCCCCTGTCTGACCCTAACACTTAACCATAACCCCCCTGTCTGACCCTAACACTTAACCATAACCCCCCTGTCTGACCCTAACACTTAAACATAACCCCCTGTCTGACCCTAACACTTAAACATAACCCCCTGTCTGACCCTAACACTTAACGATAACCCCCCTGTCTGATCCTAATACTTAACCATAACCCCCCGGTCTGACCCTAACACTTTACCATAACCCCCCTGTCTGACCCTAATACTTAACCATAACCCCCCTGTCTGACCCTAACACTTAACCATAACCTCCTGTCCGACCCTAACACTGAACCATAACCCCCCTGTCTGACCCTAACACTTAACCATAACCCCCCTGTCTGATCCTAACACTTAACCATAACCCCCCTGTCTGACTCTAACACTTAACCATAACCCCCCTTTATGACTCTAAAACTTAACCATAGCCCCCCTGTCTGAGCCTAACACTTAACCCTAACCCCCCTGTCTGACCCTAATACTTAACCATAACCCCCTGTCTGACCCTAACACTTAACCATAACCCCCTGTCTGACCCTAACACTTAACCATAACCCCCCATCTGACCCTAATACTTAACCATAACCCCCCTGTCTGATCCTAACACTTAACCATAACCCCCCTGTCTGATCCTAACACTTAACCATAACCTCCTGTCTGACCCTAACACTGAACCATAACCCCCCTGTCTGACCCTAACACTTAACCATAACCCCCCTGTCTGATCCTAACACTTAACCATAACCCCCCTGTCTGACTCTAACACTTAACCATAACCCCCCTTTCTGACTCTAAAACTTAACCATAGCCCCCCTGTCTGAGCCTAACACTTAACCCTAACCCCCCTGTCTGACCCTAATACTTAACCATAACCCCCTGTCTGACCCTAACACTTAACCATAACCCCCCATCTGACCCTAACACTTAACCATAACCCCCCTGTCTGATCCTAACACTTAACCATAACCCCCCTGTCTGACCCTAACACTTAATCATAACCCCCCTGTCTGACCCTAACACTTAAACATAACCCCCCTGTCTGACCCTAACACTTAACCATAAGCCCCTGTCTGATCCTAATACTTAACCATAACCCCCCGGTCTGACCCTAACACTTAACCATAACCCCCCTGTCTGACTCTAACACTTAACCATAACCCCCCTGTCTGACCCTAACACTTAACCATAACCCCACTGTCTGACTCTAACACTTAACCATACCCCCCCTGTCTGACCCTAATACTTAGCCATAACCTCCCACCTGACCCTAACTTTTAGCCATAACCTCCCACCTGACCCTAACACTTCGTTTTTTCTCCCACCTCACCCTAACACCTAGTTATAACCCCCATCTGTCCCTAATGCTTAGATATTCCCCCCACCTGGCCCTAGCACCAAGTTATAACTCTCCACGTAACCCTAATGCTTAACCATAACCCCCTGTCTGACCCTAACACTTAGTTATAACCCCCACCTGACCCAAATGCCTTACCATACCCCCATCTAACCCCAACACTTAGCCATAACCTCCCACCTGACCCTAACACTTATCTATTTCCCTCACCTGACCGTAGCACTTAGATATAACCCCCCACCTGACCCAAATGCTTTACCATAACCCTCTGTCTGGTTATGGTTATGTGGAAGGCTATGGCTAACACTTGACCCTAACACCTAGTTATAACCCCCCATTTGACCCCAATGCTTAACCATAATCCCCAGTCTGACCCTAACACTTAAGCATAAATCCCACCTGGCCCTAATGCTTAGGCATAACCCCCCCCCCCCACCCGACACTAAAACTTAGTAATAACCACCCACCTAACTCTAACACCTAACCATAACTCCCACCTAAACCTGACACCAAGCTATAACCCCCCACCTGAACCTGACACCTAGCCATTACAATAGACTTAATCTTAAAAATCATTACACCAAGAGATATCGTATGTTTGACCTCCATCTAATAATACTTGTTTCCTGGCTGTCTTTGTCTTCAAAACTTACTGAATGCCTGGTCCAGAGCTGATGTGAGCCTCAATTGTAACCTCAACCCCTAACTCTGCATATGAATTAACATGACTTTATCACTTTACAGATTGATCGATCGCTGCTGGATGCTGAGCGGTGGAAATCTGCGGAGTGTGAGCTGCTTGGACAATCATCGATGGATCTGTGAGAGGAATATTGTACTAACTTCATACAAAGCCTCCTCTCATTACAATATGGAATTCAGCCTGTGGAGGGGGAACTTCTCTTGTTACAGAAAACAAAGCTGAACAATGGAGAGGAACATGAATACAAAACCTGTGATATTTACTATCAGCTGCTTCTGGCATATGAATATTAACAAGGCTTTTAGCTTTTATTTTACAATGGGATTTATTGTTCCATCCAGCAATTGGTCACATGACCAATTCCAAGATTTGGGGGAACTAATATTGAGTCAGGGTCGGCCAATCAGCAGCTGAAGATTGCTCCTCCCTTTCAGCGGAATCCATGTGTCCAATAGCATAAGCAGCTAAACAATTCTCCTTTGCTTCAGCGGGACTTATGTGTCCAATAGCATAGGCAGCTGAAGAGTGCTCCTCCCCTTTAGCAGAACCCATGTGACCAATAGCATAGGCAGCTGAAGAGTGCTCCTCCCTTTTAGCAGAACCCATGTGGCCAATAGCATAGGCAGCTGAAGAGTTCTCCTCCACTTTAGCAGAACCCATGTGGCCAATAGCATAGGCAGCTACAGAGTGCTCCTCACCTTTAGCAGAACCCATGTGGCCAATAGCATAGGCAGTTGAAGATTGCTCCTCCACTTTAGCAGAACCCATGTGGCCAATAGCATAGGCAGCTGAAGAGTGCTCCTACACTTTAGCAGAACCCATGTGACCAATACTATAGGCAGCTGAAGATAGCTCCTCCACTTTAGCAGAACCCATGTGGCCAATAGCATAGGCAGCTGAAGAGTGCTCCTACACTTTAGCAGAACCCATGTGACCAATACTATAGGCAGCTGAAGATAGCTCCTCCCTTTTAGCAGAACCCATGTGGCCAATAGCATAGGCAGCTGAAGAGTTCTCCTCCACTTTAGCAGAACCCATGTGGCCAATAGCATAGGCAGCTACAGAGTGCTCCTCACCTTTAGCAGAACCCATGTGGCCAATAGCATAGGCAGCTGAAGAGTGCTCCTACACTTTAGCAGAACCCATGTGACCAATACTATAGGCAGCTGAAGATAGCTCCTCCACTTTAGCAGAACCCATGTGGCCAATAGCATAGGCAGCTAAAGAGTGCTCCTCCCCTTTAGCAGAACCCATGTGGCCAATAGCATAGGCAGCTACAGAGTGCTCCTCCACTTTAGCAGAACCCATGTGGCCAATAGCATAGGCAGCTACAGAGTGCTCCTCCCCTTTAGCAGAACCCATGTGGCCAATAGCATAGGCAGCTAAAGAGTGCTCCTCCCCTTTAGCAGAACCCATGTGGCCAGGGCCATTTTACCAAATGGGCATGCTGGGCAGTTGCCTGGGAGCCCCACTTGCGTTATGGGGGCCCCACCTGCCCCAGCCAAGCATTAGTCCCAATTCCTGTGTGCAACCCACCACCGAACTTAGCAGGTGGCAAGCGCCTGTCGGCTCTGCGCTGCTGTCAGGCCACGTGGAGGGGGAACCCACAACTGCAGGAATGCCTTTCCACCTCCACGGGAACAGGCACACACACGACAATCGAGTCTGACTCCCGTCCATGTGTGTGTGTGTGTTCACCAGACCCAGCCACCGAACTTGGAAGCTGTCATTAGCCTGGCAGTGCTGTACCAATAAATATTGCCTTATCGATAATTTGCATTTTTATTCTCGTGGGTGATTGTGTAGGCAGGGCCCCAGTGCACTGCATTGCCTAGGGCAATTAATGCTCTTAAGATGGCACTGCTGGAATGGGCTACAAGACCAGCGCCAAGCAGCTTGGTGAGAAGGTGACAACAGCTGGTGCGATTATTCGCAAATGGAAGAAACACAAAATAACTGTCACTTTACCTCGGTCTAGGGCTCCATGCAAGATCTCAACTCGTGGAGTTTTAATGATCATCAGAACTTTGAGCAATCAGCCCAGAACTACACAGGAGAACCTTGTCAATGATCTCAAGGCAGCTGGGACGATAGTCACTAAGAAAACAATTGGTGACACACTACGCCTCGAAGGACTGAAATCCTGCAGCGCTCACAAGGTCCCCCTGCTCAAGAAAGCACATGTACAGGCCCATCTGATGTCTGCTAATGAACATGTAAATGATTCAGAGGAGAACTGGGAGAAAGTGTTGTGGTCAGATGAGACCAAAATCAAGCTCTTTGGCATCAACTCAACTCGCTGTGTTTGGAGGAGGAGAAATGCTGCCTATGACCCCAAGAACACCATCCCCCACCGTCATACATGGAGGTGGAAACATTATGCTTTGGGGGTGTTTTTCTGCTAAGGGGACACTTCACCACATCAAAGGGACGATGGATGGGGCCATGTACCAACAAATCTTGGGTGAGAACCTCCTTCCCTCAGCAAGGGCATTGAAAATGGGTTGTGGATGGGTATTCCAGCATGACAATGACCCAAAACACTGTGAAGGCAACAAAGGAGTGGCTCAAGAAGAAGCACAATGAAGTCATGGAGTAGCCTAGCCAGAGTAGCCTCCAGACCTTAATCCCATAGAAAATATGTGGAGGGAGCTGAAGGTTCGAGTTACCAAATGTCAGCCTCAAAACCTTAATGACTCGGAGAAGGAATGGGACAAAATCCCTGCTGAGATGTGTGCAAACCTGGTGGCCAACTACGAGAAACGTCTGAACTCTGGGATTGCCAACAAGTACTAAGTCATGTTTTGCGAAACGGGTATAATACTATTTCACTCATTAAAATGGAAATCGGAAATCAATTTATGACTTTTTTGAAATGTGTTTTTCTGGATTTTTTTTGTTGTTATTCTGTCCCTCGCTGTTAAAAAAAAAACTACCATTAACCACTTGCCGACCGCTCACATGGAGCGTACTGCGGCAAAGTGGCTCGATTCCGTCCAGCGACATAGGTCTACGTCGCTGGACTCCTCCCCTTGTGGGCGGCGCGCGCCGCCGGAGGCTCACTCCCGCTGTATTCAAACACAGCGGGAGTCGGGCCAGGGGAGGAGCGGCGGTGATCACCGCTGCTCTTCCCCGATCCTCGGGGATCGAGTGAGGAAATCCACCCCTTGTGTAAACAGAGCGGGCGGATCTCCTATGTGACAGGCAGGGACAGATTGTAGGATTCAGCATAGCTGAACATGCGATCTGTCCCTGTGTCACTCAGTCACCTCCCCCCCACACATGTTAGTAAGCACCAGGCATACATTTAACCCCTTGATCACCAATAAAGTTAACCCCTTCCCTGCCAGTGTCATTTTTACAGTAACAGTGCATATGTATAGCACTGATTACTGTAGTAATGTCACTGGTACCCCCAAAAGTGTCAAAAATGTCAGTCAGGGGTCCGATCTGTCCACCACAATGTCGCAGTCCCGCAAAAAAATCGCAGATCGCCGCCATTACTCGTTAAAAAGAAAAAAACAATAAAAATGACAAAAATCTTTCCCGTAGTTAGTAGCAGCGATAACTTTTGCGCAAACCAATCAAAATACGCTTATTGAGATTTTTTTTACCAAACATATGTAGCAGAAAACAAATTGGCCAAAAATGTTAAAACATTTTGATTTTTACATTTTTTTTTGGGGGGGGGGGATTTCATATAAAAAATTTTTAAAAATATTGTTATTTTTTCAAAATTGTCGCTCTTTTTTTATTTATAGCGCAAAAAGTAAAAATCGCACAGGTGATCAAATACCACCAAAAGAAATCTCTGTTTGTGGGGAAAAAAAGGCCATAAATTTAATTTGGGTACAGCGTCGCACGACCGCGCAATTGTCCGTTAAAATAACTCAGTGCCAAATCGCAAAATATAGCCTGGTCAGGAATGGGGTAAAATCTTCCGGTCTTAAAGCGGTTAAAAATACGCTCATTGAGAATTTTTTAGTCAAAGACATGTAGCTGAATACATTTTGGCCTAAATATATGACAAAAATTGAATATATTGGATATTTTTTTAACTGTCAAAGTAGAAAAATATTGTTATTTTATCAAACTTTTCGCTCTTTTTTTATTAATATCGCAAAAAATGAAAATCGCACAGGTGATCAAATACCACCAAAAGAAAGCTCTGTTTGTGGGAAAAAAAAGGATGTAAATTTAGTTTTGGTACAGCGTTGCACGACCGCGCAATTGTCAGTTAAATTCGCACAGTGCCAAGTTGCAAAAAGTGGCCTGGATGTAAAGCAGGAAAATCCTCCGGTCCTAAAGTGGTTAATATTATAGAATGATCATTTCTATGTCAGTGGGCAAACGTACAAAATCAGCAAGGGATCAAATACCCTTTTCCCCCACTGTAACAGTACTGGAGAGCATAGAGGGAAGAGTAACAGAAGCAGATGGGTTAACCACTTTACCACCGGAGGATTTTGCTGTCTTACGTCTGGGCCACTTTTTGCGATTCGGCGCTGTGCGAATTTAACGGACAATTGCACGGTCATGCGACGCCGTACCCAAACGAAATTTACGTCCTTTTTTTCCCACAAACAGAGCTTTCTTTTGGTGGTATTTGATCACCTGTGCGATTTTTACTTTTTGCGCTATAAACAAAAAAAGAGCGTTTATTTTGAAAAAATAACAATATTTTTCACATTTTTTTATATGAAATTCCCCCCAAAAAAATGTAAAAATCAAAATTTTTTTACATTTTTGGCCAATTTGTTTTCTGCTACCTATGTTTGGTAAAAAAAAATCACAATAAGCGTATTTTGATTGGTTTGCGCAAAAGTTATTGCGTTTACTAACTACGGGAAAGATTTCTGTCATTTTTGGTGTTTTTTTTTTTTAAGGAGTAATGGCGGCGATCTGCGATTTTTTTTGCGGGACTGCGACATTGCGGCGGACAGATCGGACCCTTGACTGACATTTTTGACACTTTTGGGGTTACCAGTGACATTACTGCAGTAATCAGTGCTATACATATGCACTGTTACTGTAAAAATGACACTGGCAGGGAAGGGGTTAATTTTATTGGAGAGGGAGGGGTTAATGTATGCCTGGTGCTTACTGACGTGTGAAGGGGGAGGTGACTGAGTGACACAGGGACAGATCGCAGGTTGAGCTATGCTGAACCCTACAATCTGTCACTCCTTGTCACTTAGGAGATCCGCCCGCTCTGTTTACACAAGCGGGCGGATCTCCAAACTAGATTCCCCGACGATCGGCCCTGGTGTTCCGCTTCTGTGGGGGAGCCCCAAGCAGTGTTAGCAGTAATAAAGGGCATTATTCTGCTGTCAGTAAATGGAACAAACTACACTTGTCCCTGAATTTCTCCCCACCGGTACCCCCTCCTTGCGCACCTGACCAGCTGACAACCCCAGCAACCACCATGCCCAACCCAATTAGCGATCGGCTGAGCTTGGCTCGGGTTCAGTCTCAGCTGGGCTCAGCTTTGAGGAGCAGGGGGAAGGATGTAGGGATGGTCTGCTGGTCAGGTGTGCAGTCACAACATGGCACTTGGTGCTTTTCCAGCAAATTTGACAGCAACTGCAAGGAGGGGGCGCAGGAGGGAGGAGGCCAAAAATCTGATGGCAATTATAGGAGATCAGTGTGTGATAGCTCCAAGCCATACAGAGTCACTCTATGGGGGGTCATTGATGTAAGGGGCGAGTGGAGACCCTACGGTCAGGGGGGAAACTGATATAAAAATCTCTCCTTTCATCAGTGTCCTCACTTCCCTCTTACGTCAGTGAACCCCTTTACCTCAGTCTATTCACTCTGCAAACTCTGATGTAAAGTGGAACTCTGATGTAAGAGGTTCTCTGGTCACCAGAACCCCCCCCCCCCTTTACAACAGAGTGCCCAGCATTCATCTTAAATCAGAGTGAGCAGAGTTCACCCTTACAGTGCAAGAGGTAGCTTTGTGGACTCTAAGGTAAGGAGGAAATCTGCAAACTCTGATGTAAAAGGGGCTCTGGTGAACAGAGAACCTCTTATAATGGAGTTCTCTTTACATCTGGGTCTGCAGAGTTCCCCTTTACATCAAGGTCCACAGAGTTCCGCTTTACATTAGGGTTTGCAGAGTTCCCCTATAAAGCAGGGTCCACAGAGTTCCCCTTTACAGCAGGGTCCACAGAGTTACCCTTTTACATCGAGGTCCACAGAGTTCCCCTTTACAGCATGGTCCACAGAATTACCCTTTACATAGGGGTCCACAGAGTTCCCGCTTGCACTGTAAGGCAAACCCAGAGCATTCTGATGTACTGTAAAAGGGAACTCTGATGTAAAGGGGGCTCTGGTGATCAGAGAACCTCTTACAATGGAGTTCTCTTTACATCTGGGTCTGCAAAGTTCCCCTTTACATCAAGGTCCACAGAGTTCCACTTTACATTAGGGTTTGCAGAGTTCCCCTATAAAGCAGGCTCCACAGAGTTCCCCTTTACAGCAGGGTCCACAGAGTTACCCTTTTACATCGGGGTCCACAGAGTTCCCGCTTGCACTGTAAGGAAAACCCAGAGCATTCTGATGTACTGTAAAAGGGAACTCTGATGTAAAGGGGGCTCTGGTGAACAGAGAACCTCTTACAATGGAGTTCTCTTTACATCTGGGTCTGCAGAGTTCCCCTTTACATCAAGGTCCGCAGAGTTCCGCTTTACATTAGGGTATGCAGAGTTCCCCTATAAAGCAGGGTCCACAGAGTTCCCCTTTACAGCAGGGTCCACAGAGTTACCCTTTACATCGGGGTCCACAGAGTTCCCGCTTGCACTGTAAGGCAAATCCAGAGCATTCTGATGTACTGTAAAAGGGAACTCTGATGTAAAGGGGGCTCTGGTGAACAGAGAACCTCTTACAATGAAGTTCTCTTTACATCAGGGTCTGCAGAGTTCCCCTTTACATTAGGGTTTGCAGAGTTACCATATAAAGCAGGGTCCACAGAGTTCCCCTTTACAGCAGGGTCCACAGAGTTACCCTTTATGTCGGGGTCCACAGAGTTCCTGCTTGCACTGTAAGGCAAACCCAGAGCATTCTGATGTACTGTAAAAGGGAACTCTGATGTAAAGGGGGCTCTGGTGAACAGAGAACCTCTTACAATGGAGTTCTCTTTACATCTGGGTCTGCAGAGTTCCCCTTTACATCAAGGTCCGCAGAGTTCCGCTTTACATTAGGGTGTGCAGAGTTCCCCTATAAAGCAGGGTCCACAGAGTTCCCCTTTACAGCAGGGTCCACAGAGTTACCCTTTACATCGGGGTCCACAGAGTTCCCGCTTGCACTGAAGGGAAATCCAGAGCATTCTGATGTACTGTAAAAGGGAACTCTGATGTAAAGGGGGCTCTGGTGAACAGAGAACCTCTTACAATGGAGTTCGCTTTACATCAGGGTCTGCAGAGTTCCCCTTTACATTAGGGTTTGCAGAGTTCCCCTATAAAGCAGGGTCCACAGAGTTCCCCTTTACAGCAGGGTCCACAGAGTTACCCTTTACGTCGGGGTCCACAGAGTTCCTGCTTGCACTGTAAGGCAAACCCAGAGCATTCTGATGTACTGTAAAAGGGAACTCTGGTGTAAAGGGGGCTCTGGTGAACAGAGAACCTCTTACAATGGAGTTCTCTTTACATCTGGGTCTGCAGAGTTCACCTTTACATCAAGGTCCACAGAGTTCCGCTTTACATTAGGGTTTGCAGAGTTCCCCTATAAAGCAGGGTCCACAGAGTTCCCCTTTACAGCAGGGTCCACAGAGTTACCCTTTACGTCGGGGTCCACATAGTTCCTGCTTGCACTGTAAGGCAAACCCAGAGCATTCTGATGTACTGTAAAAAGGAACTCTGGTGTAAAGGGGGCTCTGGTGAACAGAGAACCTCTTACAATGGAGTTCTCTTTACATCTGGGTCTGCAGAGTTCCCCTTTACATCAAGGTCCACAGAGTTCCGCTTTACATTAGGGTTTGCAGAGTTCCCCTATAAAGCAGGGTCCACAGAGTTCCCCTTTACATCAAGGTCTACAGAGTTCCGCTTTACATTAGGATCCGCAGAGTTCCCCTATAAAGCAGGGTTAACAGAGTTCCCCTTTACAGCAGGGTCCACAGAGTTACCCTTTACATCGGGTTCCACAGAGTTCCCGCTTGCACTGTAAGGCAAACCAGAGCATTCTGATGTACTGTAAAAGGGAACTCTGATGTAAAGGGGGCTCTGGGAAGGCTGGTAACTCTCATGTAAGGGGGGGATTCTAATGTGTGAGCGGGAAGGGTGCTCGCTGCAGAATATGCAAAAGGATCCCTCTGCAAATGCATTCCAACTGTTTTTTTTATCAGTGAAATCCCACCAAATCAAGCGACAAAGAGCTTTATTTTGTAATGCCAATATCACGTAAGAACTGACCTCCCCTAGAAGCATTTTGACCTAAAGACAAAAAATACTATAAGTGGCTGCCAGTTCCCAAATACAGCTGATCTGGTCGCTAGTGGGCATCCGGGTTATGTCAGGAGTCTGTGGTCCGATCTGCAAAGCTACACGAAGAAACTGAGACCAGACTATACAGTGGTGAAGTAAATGTATTAATTGCAAAGCAAAGGACATCCACACACCAGCAAACAGCGGACATAAACATACAAGTGAACCAGCACCATGTAACATAAATACCCCAAAGTAACAGAAACCTAACCAACCAACTATATACAATATGTACAATAGGGATGGGCCGAACAGCCCCCCACCCCCCATATTCTGTTTGCAGAAGAACTCCTGAACAAGGGAAATGTTCTAACCCGAATGGTGAACCCCATTGAAGTCTATGGGAGCCAAACAGGAAAAATCAAAAGTGCCCAATCTTAAGGCTTATATGCAAGTAATTGGCCATAAAAGTGGGGGTCTGGGTACTGCCCTGGGGGGACATGTATAAATGCAAACATCTTTTCTTTAAAAAATAGTTTTTTTCAGGAGCAGTGATTTAACCACTTAAGCCCCGGAGGATTTGGCTGCTCAAAGACCAGGGCCTATTCTGCGATTCGGCACTGCGTGACTTTAACGGACAATTGCACGGTCGTGCGACGCTGTACCCAAATTAAATTGATGTCCTTTTTTTCCCACAAACAGAGCTTTCTTTTGGTGGTATTTGATCAACTGTTCGATTTTTACTTTTTGCGCTATAAACAAAAAAAGAGCGACAATTTTGAAAAAATAACAATATTTTTCACATTTTTTTATATGAAATTCCCCCCCCAAAAAATGTAAAAATCAAATTTTTTTAACATTTTTGGCCAATTTTTTTTCTGCTACATATGTTTGGTAAAAAAAAATCGCAATAGGCGTATTTTGATTGGTTTGCGCAAAATGTATTGCGTTTACTAACTAAGGGAAAGATTTTTGTAATTTGTATTATTTTTTTTTTAACGAGTAATGGCGGCGATCTGCGATTTTTTTTGCGGGACTGCGACATTGCGGCGGACTGATCGGACCCCCGACTGACCTTTTTGACACTTTTGGGGGTACCAGTGACATTACTGCAGTAATCAGTGCTATAAATATGCACTGTTACTGTAAAAATGACACTGGCAGGAAAGGGGTTAACTTTATTAGAGAGCAAGGGGTTAAGTGTGTCCCTAGGGGCGTGCTTCTAACTGTAAAGGGGCGTGGCTTTTGATGTAACCACAGAGACATACGATCCTACATAGCAGGATCGTATGATCTCTGCTGTTACATCAGGGAGAATGACAGACGGCTTTGTTTACATCAGCCGCCTGCCTTTCTCCCTCTCTAGCGGGAGATCGCGAGTGACCGGCAGACATCGGACCCACCGGTCACTCGCGCGGGGATGCCCGTGAACGAGCGGTGGGTGGGAGCGCGCCTCCGGCGGCGTGCGCTCGCCCCCTATTGGATCGCAGGTGAGTGACGTACCCATACATCACTTTGCCTGCACGGGGCTGACCGCCGCAGTATATGTACTTGCGGCGGTCGGCAAGTGGTTAAATGATGCTAAAAGTGCAACAATAAAAAAAGAAAAAATCCATTAAATAGAGTGCCTGGGGGGTCCCCTTAGTCTGCCTGTAAAGTGGCACATCTGTAGCACATATAGAACATGCTGCAGCAAAAATGACATTTCTAAAAAAAGAAAAATGAGTCAAATCTTTTTTTAAATGGCTTGTGGTTACAATTGCCGACACCCGGATATTGAAAAAATAAAGAAAAAAACCCAGATAAGGGTCTTGTGTGAATTTTAGGGGGACCCAACGCCATTTAAAACAAAAAAAAATTGTCGTGGGGTTCCCTTTAAAATCCATACCAGACCAGAAGGTACAGGGAAGACTGGGTTTTATTTAAACATATCCCTTAAACCCCTCCCACTGTTAAGAGTTTGGCCACACCCACATTTTTCCACTTCCCTTCTCAAGTGCCCCACATTCTGAAATTCAAAATTTGGGATGTATGCCCCAGTAGAGTTGAGGCGAACGGTTCAGGCCTAGCAAAAGTTTGGCCTGAACATTACCTATTTGCCCGTTTGTCGAAAATCTGAACTTGCTGGGCACGCACTACACAGTGCATTCTAAGCCCCGATTGGGCAAAGCTTTGCCTAATCAGGGCATAGTAAATAGCCGGTTGTTAAAGAGTGGGCCAGGAAGCCGGGTACTGCATCCCTAACAACAGATGGGTTATCAGCGAGCAATGGGCTTCCCCGCTGACAACTGAATGAAAAAAAAACATGGCGGGTAATAGAAAAATGTGAAAAAAATGGCACGGGGTCCCCCATGTTAATAGGGACAAGGGCCTCTTTCCCACAACCTTGGACTGTGGTTGTGGGGGTCTGAAGACGGAGCTTATCGGAAACTGGAATCTCCCGCTCCCCCCATTTGAATGAGACTATGGGGGTATGAGAATGTGGGGAATGAGAATATGGAGTTCATAGTACTCCAACCCATTCACCAAAAAAGTGTCAAAAAGAAATAAAAACACACACACATAGTTTTTGACAATTCCTTTATTAAAAATTAAAAAAACAAACAACAAAAAAGAAGCACCACCCGCGATTAACCACTTTACGTCCAGCCGCCGCAGATGTACTGCGGCAGGCTGGCTCTCCCAGGCAAAGTCCCGTACAATTACGCCGCTCGCCTGGGAGGAGCTAGGGGGCAATCACGCGCCGCCGGCGGCACGCTCCCACCCCCGCTCGTCAGCGGGGAAGCCAGTGCGGGTGTCAGGCGGCTCCGATGGCCGCCTGACACCGGCGATCTCCCGCAGCTGACAGAGAAGGACGGACGGCTGATGTAAACACAGCCGTCCGTACTTCTCTCTGAAGTGATCACAGAGACCATGTGATCCTGCTATATAGGATCACATGTCTCTGTGATGACTTCACAAGCCACGCCCCCCACAGTTAGAATCACTCCCCTAGGGACACATTTAACCCCTTGATCACCCACAGGGTTAATCCCTTTCCTGCCAGTGTCATTATTACAGTAAAAGTGCATATATATAGCACTGTACCCCCAAAAGTGTAAAAAATGTTAGGGGTCCGATCTGTCCGCCGCAATGTCGTAGTCCCGCTAAAAATCGCAGATCGTTGCCATTACTAGTAAAAAAAAAAAACAATAAGAGTCACATTTTTCCCGTAGTTAGTAGATGCGATAACTTTTGCGCAAACCAATCAAAATACGCTTGTTGCGATTTTTTTTTTACCAAAAATATGTAGCAGAAAACAAATTGGCCTTAAATGTTAAAAAATTTTTCTAAATTGTTTTTTTTTTTTGAGAATTTTATATGAAAGAATGTGAAAAATATTGTTTTTTTTTTTTTTCAAAATCGTCGCTCTTTTATTTTTTGTTTATAGCGCAAAAAATAAAAATTGTAGAGGTGATTAAATACCACCAAAAGAAATCTCTTTTTGTGGGAAAAAAAGGACATCAATTTTGTTTGGGTAGAGCGTTGCACGACCGCGCAATTGTCCGTTAAAGTCACGCAGTGAAGAATTGCAAAATAGGGCCTGGTCATTGAGCAGAAAAATCCTCCGGTCTGAAAGTGGTTACGGCTTAAATAGGTAAGGGATGGGGCCATCTGGCGACAATCACATGGTGGTACTGCCCGTTGTGACGTCACCAATCCAATACACCGGAACCCTTAAAATCCATACCAGACCCAAAGGGACCCCCCCCATTGTTTTCTTTAAACATTTTTGTATTGCCGGCAATGGTATTATATTGTCATCAATGTAAAAGTCTTTTTTTTTTCTTTAGAAATGTCAGTTTTGCTGCAGCAGGTTCTATACACGGTACAGATGTGCCACATTATGGGCAGACTAAGAGGACCCCCAGGCTTTATGTATAAAGGAATTTTTCATTGTTATTGTTTCGCTTTTAGCATCATTAAAATCACCGCTCCTTAAAAATTATCTTTTTTAAAAGTTTTTTTTTCATTGATACATGTCAGGCAGGTCAGGACCTGGACCTCCATACCCTTTTTATGGCCAATAACTTGCATATAAGCCTTCAAAATAGGGACTTTTGATTTTTAAAATTTGGGTCCCATAGACCTCAATGGGGTTCGGGGTTAGGGTCTGAACTCTTGTGACGTTCTGCCATGAACCGAACCGGGGGGTGTTTGACCCATCTCTAGCCCTCAGCCACAAAACACCACCTCAGAAAATGAGGTCCCATTTGACGTCAGACATGTACTGGTCTGCAACTACCCGGTCACAGGGCCGGTGCTTCCACTAGGAAAACTAGGCAGCCACCTAGGGCGCACTGCAGCCTAGGGGCGCAGCCATGAGTCGGCACTCTCTGTCTATCATGAATGATCCTTGTGAGCTGAGGGGAGGGGGCGGCAGTGGGGGAGGAAGAATGGACAGAGGAAGATGCCAGGTGTCTGGGGCAGTGGCTGAACTACCAGGCCCTGGCTTTCCACCACTGTTGGGGGGGGGCAAGAGGCAGGAAGGGGAAGGGAGCCCACAGGAGTGCTGCCTGCATGATTATCCTCTTTGGCTGGAGCTGAGTGGTGTAAACCCTGGGCAGGACGTGACTCTCTGCAGCCGTTCATTTTCCTGGGTCGGTATTAAGCAGGGAGCGGAGGAGAGCTGAACCTGACCCCAAGCTTGGCACTGGAGGGCGGCACCTTTACTGGAGCAGAAACGACGAGGCACCGGAATGGTCTGAGGAGGTTGGGGATTAGGGACGTGCGGAGTTCTCTGACTGCTGCTTCTTCCTCCACCAGGAGCCGGTTGGAGCTGTGGTGAGCACTGTGGTCCAGAAGAGGAGCATCCTAGGAGAAGGAATCAGCAGGATCATGGTGAAGGAGGGCAGAGTGCAGGCCACTCTCTTCATACCGCCCAGTGAGTGTCCCCAGAACAGGGGATCAGGGTCCCTGGGTGTGACATGGAGGTTCCCTGGTGTGAAAGGGAATCAGGGTCACCAGGTGTGCCATGGGGGATAGGGGTCACCGGGTGTAACAGGGTTTTGGGGTCACCAGGTGTGCCATGAGGAATTGGGGTCCCTGGGTGTGCCATGAGGGATTGAGGTCCCCAGGTGTGACATGGAGGAACATCAGGGTCCCCAGGTGTGACATGGAAAAACATCAGGGTCTCTGGGTATGACATGGAGGATCATCAGGGTCCCTTGGTGTGGCATAGAGGGACATTAGGGTCCCCAGGAGTGACATGGAGGAATATGGGGGTCACTGGGTATGACAGCATAACATAGAGGAGCCATCAGATCAGGGTCACTAGGTATGACATAAAGGAGTTTTTAACCCCTTCCCTTTTTATTTTATTTTTATGGGGGCAGGGGCGCAAGTAGCTGGTCTTGCCTAGGGCGTAAAATAGTCTAGCACCGGCCCTGCCCGGTCACTATGAGTTGACCAGACCAACTAGAGGACGCTATACCAAAGATGGGTCCCCATAATTTTCCAAAAAACACCAAACTTAAACCACTTTCAGCTATGACCTAAATCCAGACCATGCAGAGCCAAAAAATAAGGGAAGACATGCAAAGACTTCAAATTTCTGATTGGATCTTTCTTACTCCTCCCTGTAGACTATCCTCCCATGCTCCTCCCCATAAGTACAGTACATCAATCCAAAAGCAGCTACCTTATTTATTTTTTAACCAAATAAGTTTACACTGCCTGGTTTTCCTTCCATCCAGTCATGTAGGACCTGTGTTTAATTTGATTCCCTCATAGCTTCAGGCCCGTCTTTAGTAAATCAGCCCCATGGTCTCTAATAGATGTCTTGTTTTTACCTTTCCTGTACACGGCCGACCACAGTCTGCAGAGACAGCAGAGCTCTCAGATCTCACTACCTCTTCCACTTTGGCTGGAGAGACCACAGAACTGAGTCTGTCCAGCTGCAGAGATACCATGGAGGAGGATGCTGAGTCTGCCTGGAGGAGCACCCAGAAAGCAGGTAACCCCGGGGAGGGATGTGGGAGGACACCATGGGTACAGAGGACCCACAGCTGTATTCTGTCATGGGGGCCAATGATGTGCCCTAACCCAGAGTGTCCAATCACAGATCAGCTACTGGGAAGTTTGGGTACTTGATGGAGGTTATTACTGGACTCTGCTCCTGGTACTGCACCAGAATTCTACAGACGGGGAGGTTATTAAAAACTTTATATATACTTAATATTTGGGTAATATTTGGGTAGATTAAACAGGGCCGCCATCAGGGGAGTACAGCCGATACAGCTGTAGGGGGCCCAGCCGTCGCGAGGGGCCCGTGCACAGGGTTGCTATAGCCAACTGTGTGTCCGAGGAGGAGCGGGCCAAGCCTTTTACGAATAGTTAAGGAGGACTGAAGGGGGCGTGACCGAGCACGGCATGAGAGGATCTTTTTCGCCGGAGCTCCAGTAGATCTTCTTTGCCTCAATACCGCCTGGATATGCTTTTCCATCCTCTGCCAGTCTGCCGCAGCTGCTCTCTGTCCTGCTGTGACCTCCGGTGCAGTCTCCTCCCACCAGCCCGACAGGATGACATCCTGAGGTCAGACCGTCTCCTGTACTACGTCTGCAGTCTCTGACCGTCTCCTGTAGTATGCCCACTGTCTCTGACCGACTCCTGTAGTATGTCTGCAGTCACTGACCGTCTCCTGTAGTATGCCCGCAGTCTCCTACCGTCTTCTGTAGCATGCCCGCAGTCTCTGACCGTCTCCTGTAGTATGCCCGCAGTCTCCTACCGTCTTCTGTAGCATGCCCGCAGTCTCTGACCGTCTCATGTAGTATGTCTGCAGCCAATGACCATCTTCTGTAGTATGCCCGCAGTCTGACCATCTCATGAAGTATGTCTGCAGTCTCTGACCGTCTCCTATAGTATGTCTGCAGTCTCTGACCGTCTCATGTAGTATGCCTGCAGTCTCTGACCGTCTTCTGTAGTATGTCTGCTGTCCCTGACCATCTTCTGTAGTATGC
Organism: Pelophylax lessonae; assembly: GCF_965119305.1. Lineage (NCBI taxonomy): Eukaryota > Metazoa > Chordata > Amphibia > Anura > Ranidae > Pelophylax > Pelophylax lessonae. The sequence goes on from NC_138768.1 coordinate 888,010,513, forward strand.
CTGCAGTCTGACCGTCTCATGTAGTATGTCTGCAGTCTCTGACCATCTCATGTAGTATGTCTGCAGTCTCTGACCATCTCATGTAGTATGCCCGCAGTCTCTGACCATCTTCTGTAGTATGTCTGCTGTCCCTGACCATCTTCTGTAGTATGCCTGCAGTCTCTGACCATCTTCTGTAGTATGCCTGCAGTCTCTGACCATCTTCTGTAGTATGCCTGCAGTCTCTGACCATCTTCTGTAGTATGCCTGCAGTCTCTGACCATCTTCTGTAGTATGCCCCCTGTCTGACTTTCTCCTGTAGTATGCCCGCTCTCTCTGACCGTCTCCTGTAGTTGGCCTGCTCTCTCTGACTGTCTCCTGTAGTTGGCCTGCTCTCTCTGACTGTCTCCTGTAGTATATCTAATGGGAGAGAGGCAACACTACTCAGACATGGCAGGGAAAAGTTCTGTCAGGGGAGGGGAGGCTGAGGGGATAGAGGCTATGAGGAGATATGAGGGACAGAGACTGCGTGTGAAACGATGAAAGCTCCTGAGGCGACAGAGCTTTTATAAAGCAATGTGTCCTCTCCACAATGTCCTCCTCTCTCTGAAGGTGGGTGCACTGAAGGACTCAGTGGTCAGCCCAGGGGGGGCCCAGGCCTAAAGCTGTGTAAGGGGCCCCAAAATATCTGATGGCTGCCCTGAGATTACATCTCACTATTAATTAGACCATCTGTGATCCCCATAATTTATATCACTTAGAGGGTTTTCTGTTCATGAGGTCGGAGCCGCTTTATCTAATATTCCCGTTACAGCTGAAATAGCTGAAGGTACAATATGCAATTAACAATGGGATTTAGGGTACAGTGAATCTGGAAAGTATTCACAGTGATTCACTTTTTCCACATTTTGTTATGTTACGGCCTTATTCCAAAATGGATTCAATTCATTATTTTCCTCAAAATTCTACAAACAATCCCCCATAATAACAACGTGGAAGAAATTTTTTTGAAATCTTTGCAAATTTATTAAAAATAAACAAAAAAAAATCCCATGTACATTAGTATTCACAGCCTTTGCCATGACACTCAAAATTGAGCTCAGGTGCATCCTGTTTCCATTTATCCTCCTTGAGATGTTTCTACAACTTGTTTGGAGTCCACCTGTGGTAAATTCAGTTTATTGGACATGATTTGGAAAGGCACAGGACCAGACGCTGGGTTTCATCCCTGGTGATGCTCTGCCAGGCCTTTACTGCAACTGTCTTCAGTTCCTGCTTGTTCTTGGGGCATTTTCCCTTCAGTTTTGTCTTCAGCAAGTGAAATGCATGCTCAATCGGATTCAGGTCAGGTGATTGACTTGGCCATTGCATAACATTCCACTTCTTTCCCTTAAAAACTCTTTGGTTGCTTTCGCAGTATGCTTTGGGTCATTGTCCATCTGCACTGTGAAGCGCCGTCCAATGAGTTCTGAAGCATTTGGCTGAATATGAGCAGATAATATTCCCCGAAACACTTCAGAATTCATCCTGCTGCTTTTGTCAGCAGTCACATCATCAATAAATACAAGAGAACCAGTTCCATTGGCAGCCATACATGCCCACGCCATGACACTACCACCACCATGCTTCACTGATGAGGTGGTATGCTTTGGATCATGAGCAGTTCCTTTCCTTCTCCATACTCTTCTCTTCCCATCACTCTGCTACAAGTTGATCTTGGTCTCATCTGTCCATAGGATGTTCCAGAACTGTGAAGGCTTTTTTAGATGTTGTTTTGGAAACTCTAATCTGGCCTTCCTGTTTTTGAGGCTCACCAATGGTTTACATCTTGTAGTGAACCCTCTGTATTCACTCTGGTGAAGTCTTCTGTTGATTGTTGACTTTGACACACATACACCTACCTCCTGGAGAGTGTTCTGGATCTGACACACATACACCTACCTCCTGGAGAGTGTTCTTGATCTGGCCAACAGGGAAAGAATTGTTCGGTCATTCACCACAGTTGTTTTCCATGGTCTTCCAGGTTTTTTGGTGTTGCTGAGCTCACCAATGCATTCTTTCTTTTTAAGGATGTTCCAAACAGTTGATTTGGCCACACCTAATTTTTTTGCTATCTCTCTGATGGGTTTGTTTTGTTTTTTCAGCCTAATGATGGCTTGCTTCACTGATAGTGACAGCTCTTTGGATCTCTTATTGAGAGTTGACAGCAACAGATTCCAAATGCAAGTAGCCCACTTGAGATGAACTCTGGACCTTTTATCTGCTCCTTGTAAATGGGATAATGAGGGAATAACACACACCTGGCCATGGAACAGCTGAGCAGTCAATTGTCCCATTATTTTTTGGTCCCGTAAAAAGTGGGAGACACATATATAAACTGTTGTAATTCCTACACCGTTCACCTGATTTGGATGTAAATACCCTCAAATTAAAGCTGAAAGTCTGCAGTTAAAGCAAATCTTGTTTGCTTCATTTCAAATCCATTATAGAGCCAAAAAGATTAGAATTGTGTGGATGTCCCAATATTTATGGACCTGACTGTGTATAACCACATTTGTCACATTTTTTAACACTATGTGTTTTTTACCATAATCAACTTTGTTACTGCCAATTTATCCCATTTATTACCAATTTAGTTTGATATTGCACTGTGGCACTTTATTTGCACAAGGATTCTTTAATACATGTCTGGAGGAAAACAGGCACCGCTCATCACCTGGCCAATACCAACCCTACAGTGAAGCATGGTGGTGGCAGCATCATGCTGTGGGGATGTTTTTCAGCAACAGGAACTAGGAGACTAGTCAGGATGGAGGGAAAGATGAATACAGCAATGTACAGAGACATCCTTGATGAAAACCTCCTCCAGTGCGCTCTGGACCACAGACTGGGCCGAAGGTTCATCTTCCAACAGGACAACGACCCTAAGCATGCAGCTAAGATAACAAAGGAGTGGCTACGGGACAACTCTGTGAAGGTCCTTGAGTGTGCCAGCCAGAGCCCAAACTTGAACCTGATTGAACATCTATGGAGCGATCTGAAAATGGCTGTGCACCGACACTCCCAATCCAACCTGATGGAGCTTGAGAGGTCCTGCAAAGAAGAATGGGAGAAACTGACAAAAAATAGGAGTGCCAAGCTTGTAGCATCATACTCAAAAAGACTTGAGGCTGTAATTGGTGCCAAAGGTGCTTCACCAAAGTATTGAGCAAAGGGTTTGAATACTTATGTATGTACACGGGATTTTTTTATTTTTAATAAATTTGCAAAGATTTCAGACAAACTTGATGTCCAGTAATGTAACAAAACATTGATTCGATAGGATGTTACTATATCCTTCTCATTTCCCCATGCTGAGTTCATTACTTTATCTTTCTCATTGCTCCATGCTGAGTTCATTACTATATCCTTCTCATTGCTCCATGCTGAGTTCATTACTTTATCCTTCTCATTGCTCCATGCTGAGTTCATTACTTTATCCTTCTCATTGCTCAATGCTGAGTTCATTACTATATCCTTCTCATTGCTCCATGCTGAGTTCATTACTACAGTATATCCTTCTCATTGCTCCATGCTGGGCTCATTACTATATCCTTATTATTGCTCCATAAAGAGTTTATTACTATATCCTTCTCTATCCTCATAGCTCCATGCTGGGCTCATTACATTATCCTTCTCATTGCTCCATGCTGGGCCTGTGGGTGGCAGTGACTGTATATTTTATTTTTTTGCTGCAGCAGATGGGGCAGAGAAATTTGCCTGCTATAATCTACAGCTGGTGGTGTTCTACTGGCAGACGTGCTGCAAGGACCTATGACACCCTTCGCTATTCCATGATCCCTGTCAGTGGAGGCTGCTGAGAGGTCATGAGGTAAAGCAGGGGTAGACCGGAAAGGTGAGGAGTGAGGAGGAGCAGAATTGCACCCCTTTTGTGTGGCTTTCAGGTGCTCTTGTCAATAGGCTGAGTGGTGGGGGGGTTAAATTCCTTGTCAAGTATATGGTACCCAAGTGGCTGGTGTTTTTCCCTCCGTTGATCTTCTTGTGGCACAGTTTTAAAATTGCAACAGTGCGATCAGCTGCACATGTGCTAAAAAAAGGCCCAAACAGCTGAGCTATGGGAAGTGGGCCAGGAGATAACCGCTCCACAATGTGATGGAATAGGGTGGCTGCTCTCTACCCTTCCATGGTGGCTGCTTCATTGGAGTTGTGCCTCACCCTTACTTTTCTCCTCTGCTCTATTTGGCACCCAAGTTGTGTCAGTAACCTCGTCATCATCATCTCCTCCCTCCTTATCATCACTGGAGCCAACTTGGCAATATGCTGTGACTGGGGGAAAATGACTGCCAATTTGTTGTTTACCAGTTTTCACCCCTCTCTGTAGGCTTATGTTCCTACCTTCCTCATCCTCAGAACCAACATTTGAATGAAGTAATGGCTGTGCATTGTTAAGGAGCAAGTGGCTGACGCTGTGTTCAAATAACTCAGCTGACTCCTCAATGCCTAATGTTGGGGCTATGGCAGGAATAGCTGTGTACATGGAAGGAGAATAAGCAGCTCTGGCAGCTGCAGTGGACTGTGCACTAGTCTCTGCTTGGGTGATGGAGGATAAGGAGAATGCAGATGGTTTAGTTAACCAGTCTACCAGACTACCACCTCCTCTGCATGCTATGGCTGGATAGCACAGGCAACATAACTAAACAGAGGAAATGATGCCCTACTCGAGGACAGATCACATCTATCTTTGCTTGTGGACACAGATGCTGCTGTCGCCCTTATAGTGCCATGGGAATGTCTGCCTCTCCTTTTTGGACTCCCAGACATGACAGGGTGCTTATTAACAAAATGTAATAAAAAGGGGGAAATGTGTACGTGGATGAACTTCAATGGAAAGTGGTGTTTGGTGCACTTTAACTTGAGTACTCACTACCCAGACACACTCCACTAACACACTACAATATATTGCAGTAAATGTGCACCAATGCACTGAAATACTGCGTTAAACGTGCACTAGCGCAATGCAAAATACTGCGGTAAACGTGCACTAACACATTAAAATATACTGCATTAACCACTTTTCCACCGGAGGATTTTGCTGTCTTACGTCTGGACCACTTTTTGCGATTCGACACTGTGCAACTTTAGCTGACAATTGCGCGGTCATGCAACGTCGTACCCAAACAAAATTTGCGTCCTTTTTTCCCCACAAATAGAGCTTTCTTTTGGTGGTATTTGATCACCTGTGCGATTTTTACTTTTTGCGCTATAAACAAAAAAAGAGTGACAATTTTGAAAAAATAACAATATTTTTCACATTTTTTTATATAAAATTCCCCCCCAAAAAAATGTAAAAATCTAAATTTTTTATAATTTTAGGCCAATTTGTTTTCTGCTACATATTTTTGGTAAAAAAAATTGCAATAAGCGTATTTTTTTTGGTTTGCACAAAAGTTATTGCGTTTACTAACTAAGGGAAAGATTTCTGTAATTTTTGGTGTTTTTTTTTTAACTAGTAATGGCGGCGATCTGCGATTTTTTTTTGCGGGACTGCGACATTTCGGCGGACAGATCTGACCCTTGACTGACATTTTTGATACTTTTGGGGATACCAGTGACATTACTACAGTAATTAGTGCTATAAATATGCACTGTTACTGTAAAAATGACACTGGCAGGGAAGGGGTTAATTTTATTGGAGAGGGAGGGGCTTTGCTGAACCCTGCAATCTGACCCTGCCTGTCACTTAGGAGATCCACCCACTTTGTTTACACAAGCGGGCAGATCTCCAGACTTGATTCCCCGACGATCGGGGAAGAGCAGCGGCGATCGCCGCTGCTCCTCCCCTGGCCCGACTCCCGCTGTGACCGAATACAGCGGGAGCGAACCGCCGAGGAGGGGGAGTGTCTGCCAACGTAGGTCTACGTCGTTAGACCTACAAGAGCCACTTTGCCACAGTAGAGCTCTAGTGAGCAGCGGTAAAGTGGTTAAATGTGCACTAAGGTAATGCAATATACTGTGGTAAACTTGCACTAACGCACTTAAATATACTGCAGAGAATGTGTACTAACGCACTGAAATATTCTGAACTGAAATATACTGCATTATCCGTGCACCAACGCACTGCAAAACACTGCTTTAACCACTTTAGCCCCGGAGGATTTGGCTGCTCAATGACCAGGCCCTATTTTGCGATTCGGCACTGCGTGAATTTAACAAACAATTGCATGGTCGTGCGACGCTGTACCCAAATGAAATTGATGTCCTTTTTTGTCCCCACAAATAGAGCTTTCTTTTGGTGGTATTTGATCACCTGTGCGATTTTTATTTTTTGCACTATAAACAAAAAAATAGCGACAATTTTTTAAAAAAAAAAACAATATTTTTCACATTTTTTTTAAAACGAAATTCTCAAAAAAAAAAAAGAAAAAATCTAAATTTTTTAACATTTTAGGCCAATTTCTTTTCTGCTACATATTTTTGGTAAAAAAAATCACAATAAGCGAATTTTGATGGGTTTGCGCAAAAGTTATTGTGTTTACTAACAAAGGGAAAGATTTCTGTCATTTTTATTGTTTTTTTTTTAAACTAGTAGTGGCGGCGATCTGCAATTTTTTTTGCGGGACTGCGACATTGCAGCGGACAGATCGGACCCCTGACTGATATTTTTTACACTTTTGGGGGTACCAGTGACATTACTACAGTAATCAGTGCTATAAATATGCACTGTTACTGTAATAATTACACTGGTAGGGAAGGGGTTAACTTTATTGGTGATCAAGGGGTTAAGTGTGTCCCTAGGGGCGTGATTCTAACTGTCAGGGTACGTGGCTAGTGAAGTAACCACAGAGACATGCGATCCTATATAGCAGGATCACATAGCCTCTGTGCTTACTTCAGGGAGAATGACAGACGGCTGTGTTTATATTTTTCCCTCTCCTGCGGGAGATTATGAGTGTCCAGCTGCCATCAGAGCTGCCAGTCACACGCACTGGCTCCCCAGGGAACGAGCGGGGGTGGGAGTGAGGCACGTGGGCGAGCGATCTAGGTCTACGTCGCTTTGCCTGTAAGCTGCAGTAAATCCTCGTGAGTTGGTCATAAAGTGGTTAAACATGCACCAACGCACTGCTAAATGCTACGGTACACATGCAGTATTACACTGAAATATACTGCAGGAAATCTGTCCTGACAAAATAAACTGACACTAAAGTAAAAATGAACGGTGGCACTACACTCATACTGCACTATCACTAGATTCACACTTATACTTTACACTCACAATATTTTTATAGTGTGGGGTGGGACTAAGAGAAATGAGCCATGATTGGATATCGTCATCATGACAGTGCCCACTCATGGCTCTGACAGTGCTATGTGCCCTAATTGGGCTAAGCTTTAATTGCTTTAGCCATTTAGGGCTTCCAATGCACTGTGCAGCAGTGCAGTGCATTCTGGTCATTTGGTGGGCTGAACAAACGCCCTGACAATTCAGATTTTCTCTGAACAGGCGAACAGCCAATGTTTGACCCAAACTCATGCTCGGGCTGAACCGTTCGCCTGACACTACTCCCAACTGATGTTTACAATACTTTAAGTGGATTGATTGTGGAGACCCATAAAACGCCATATGTACTCATCAGATTGTATCACAACCATCACCGTTCTATGTTCTCTGTGTATTTCCAGGACCTTCTTCTGAGCACATGGCCCCTGATAATTCAAGCTGTCTTCAGGATGTTCCAAAGGGTTCTGATTTTACACATATGGCCCCTGCATCATCCAGAAATAAGAATGTGGCCCCTGCAGCATCCAGAGATAAGAATGTGGCCCCTGCAGCATCCAGAGATAAGAATGTGGCCCCTGCATCATCCAGAGATAAGAATGCGGCCCCTGGACCATCCTGCAGTAACTGCCTAGTCCCTGCACTGCTTATGGCATTGCTGCTGATGTGTGCCACTCTGCAGTCTATACTGATATTTCTCAAAGTCTCAGGTAAAGGACTCCTCTGGGGTGGGGCTAATGTATATACTGCTGATATTGAGAAAGGGCATTGATTAAAAACTGAATTTAAAAATAAAAATAACCCAATCTTGTATAATAGATTGCTGCTAGTTCTCTTATTTCTAAATTGTTCATTCAATTTCTCACAAACCCCTTTTTGAATTGCATACTTCTAACTAACTGTAGTCCAAGTTTTTTGACCTGATGGGGGGGGGGGGGAGATTTAACTTGTATGGACAGAGGTAAACCATGCGGGGACACCCAGGAACAGTTAGGTTGGTCCTGCACAGCAAGCCAGCAAATAAACACAGTTTCAATGTAGCACAACTTTGTCAACATGTCCATAGCATAAAAAAAGCAAAACATCTGCTTGTCCGAGCTACTAACTAAACTTACTAACGTTAGTTTAGCCAGGTATTTCTAATATCACTTTTTCAATTTTCTGCAACTTTCTTTTCAGAACTCTCTTACTGCTTCCAGTAACAAACAGGGTCCCTGACATACTAAACTCCGGTATAACTTCTCTGGTGATAGTGATTCCTTATGGTCACTCTGCTAAGAGAGCTTTCTGGTCCTTTCAGGGTTGTGTTAGGTTAACATGGTTGTGACGGTACTCACCATCACTGGGGGTGAAAGACAGATACTTAATGGATACTGAGAATATGGTTTGGATAACTTCAAATTGGAGAGGCATATTTATCAACAGTATCACTCAAGAAATATGAAGAATTAATCCCACTTTACTCTGTGAGCCCTATAGCCTGTCGCCATGAAGTCTGTGACTCCTAAATACTCAAAGCAATGCTTTAAAGGTGTATTCCATGTACTTCAAAGTAGGAGACGGACAGACTGTCACTGGCAGGCTCTCCCTATTGTCTATCTATTGAGGTGTGATGTGGATTGTGTTAAGTCTGTCTGTTCCATTGTTAAATGTTAATGAGCTCACATTATTTCTGTCCAGATGGCTAGATAATTAGTTCAGGTTAATTCTATTTCTGTATACAATTTCATCTGCATATGATAATGTAATCAGGCAACCCCTGACCTGTGTGTGGTAATCTGATCAGGAGGGGGAGGTCCATGCTGTATATAAATTCTGTGTGACTGTTCAATAAACTGAGATTCTAATACAAGCTAAGTTGTCGGCTAGCTTTGTATGTAGGGCGGCTGGGAAAATCTGGTATATATGTTCATGACTGGGAGGAAGCCGTATACTGACGGAAGTCTACAAGTACAGTGTGGGTTGAGGTTCCCGTTACAATGGTATTGTTGGAGGGGCTTCCTCTGATAGGACTGCTGTTCCCTCTGATCTCATAGAGACGCCGTGACTTTACCAGAGTCTCTTGGGTTAAAGGTTCTGATTCAGGAAGAGTGGTAAAAAGCTGCTCTGTTGAGACAAAGGTAGCACCGTAGGAATTAGGTAAGTTAGAATTTTGATAGGTGTGTTTTTGATAGGTAATGTAGTAGCATACCGTCTTAAGGTCCACAAGTGAATAGGGAACCCCCACATTGCACAGCCAGACACACTAAATCTTCACAGTCACTCCAAAGACAGATAAATAGTCCACAGATTTGGTTTTTGTGATTTATTGAGGGATTGGAACTTGTATGGGGACAAGGGAAATTATGGGATGCCCTTTTAACTTTAGAAACTTTTCAGGGACATTCTTCCTATGCACAACTACTGCATACAATAAGCAATGGCCCATTACAAGCAGTGGCTCACATACTCTATGCTTGAAGAACAGATAGATTAACACAGCTCACACTTTCCCAGCACTTCCTCCTATGGCTACTGATCCCAGCATCACCTCTTTAGGGCCTGACAGTCCTCCTGGCTGCACCTCCCCCTTTCAATGGCCCTCCAGACTTAGTCTCCACAGTCCTCCAGACTGACTCTCCAGCACACTCCTCCAGACTGACTCTCCCCAGCCCACCCAGCTGACTCCCAGGAGATCTCCTGGACGTGCTGACCTGCTCCTGCTTTTCTCTCTCATTTGCTCCTGTGCCTCCAGGAAATGAATCCTCCATGTGTTTTGGTAGGGTCCTCCAGTACCCAAACCCCAGACCCGGGTTAACCCCCCAGACAAGGGGACACCCTCAAGGGACACCAACAGCCCTTCACTACTCCATCTCCATCTTCCACCCTACTGCCCATGCTTGCATGACTAATGGCTTGATATGAGGTTGCCTGCCCCCTGCCAGTCCTTCTTGGGATTGGCTGAGGTCCTTATAAATATTCCAAGCAGATCCTCCCAGCATCTCCCTCTAGAGGGAAGCCCTCCCAGCAAACTGCAAAATTCAGAGTCCATCACGAAGCCATCCAAATGATACCTGCAGAACAGAATAAGGAAAAAAACACATTCCGAGCGCTAACTTACTATCTGTACATTCTGTCAGTAGGGGGTCATAGGCCTGCAGGCAGAAACGAACATCAAACTTTTTTTTTTCAAGATGGGAGGAGCCCAACTTGTTATCGGGCTCTTTTCAATAGCAGACTAGGCCACACCCAAAGTTCTTCAGTGGGAAATAGGACATCCATCTATCAGGGATAGCTTTGTGTTCCTGCTGGGCAGTACTTACGGGTACCAGCTCCCTGCCCCGGGCGGCAGGCCGAGGCAGACTTTCATTTTTCTTTTCCGATGTTGCTTGTCTTGACAAGGGAGTCACCAGTCTCAGACTCAACCCCGCCTTTAGCATTCACTTTAAGGCCCACTCCGGCCTTCTGGCATAGCTCCCATTTGTCCCTGAATTTAAGGGACTGTCCTTGATTTGCAACAAAGTCTCTCTGTCCCTTTTTCCTCCTCATTTGTCCCTCATTTTGGTCTCTATATAGTTGTATATAAAATGCACTTTTTATTTTTTTTCCCAGTGCTAAACCTTTCATCCAGTTTCTAAATTGTTGCATTTGTACATTTCAAAAGCCAATATAAAGGAAGTAAAAAAAAAAACACTTGTGGATTTAACCTCTTCCGGACCACAGACCGCATATATACTGTGGCAGGGCCGCCCTCCTGCACGAACTGATATAAAGCTACGTCGGTCGCACGCCTGCAGCTAGGGGGCGAGCCCGTGGCACGCTCCCACCCCCACTCAGCAGCGGGACTCCGATGCACGGGGCAGGCAACTTTGATTGCCGCCTGACACCCGCAATCGCTCCCGTCTGGGAGAGAAGAACAGTTGGATGTTGTAAACACAGCTGACCGTTCTTCTCCCTGGAAAGATCACAGAGCCCTTGTGATCCTTCTATATAGGATCACAGGTCTTTATGGTCATTTCACAAGCCCATCCCCCATACAGTTAGAATCACTGAGCTACACAGGTATACCTTGAACAATGTGCTCTTTTAAGAATAAGCTGACTCTGGTGCAGAAGGGACAGCAGCAGAACACATTCACTGGGATCTCACACACTGGTCTGTTCTCACCAATGCCCTTGGATAGTTTGATGTTTCCAGTATCTCCTCAGTGAGCTGTAGAAAAGCACAGCTGGACTGCTCAGAAAGGCAGCAGCCCTTCAGGCTGGACCGTCCCCCTCCTGGACAAGACCTCCTCTGTTCTAGGTCCCAAATTATTTATGCTCCCTCACAGCCATCATCTGGGCACCCTCCCCCATGGATTGAATAAATATTTAGCTGCTGATTTGACTCTCCTAGCCTACTATTTTCCAGAATCCTCAAGAAGGCAGAGGGAATCACTCAACTCTGCAACCAGTGAGACACAGAACCATCATGCTTACTCCTAACGTAGGTGGTCAGACACTATAGCTGGCTACTGTGTTCTTCACCTATAGCATCCCCCTTTCCCATAAGGCAAGCAGGCCTACCGATACTCAGTTATCCCCAGGATTTATTCACAATGCCAGAGTGCCTGGCCACCATGTCAGGACAGGAGCTAACTGAGCAAAGACAACAGGTTATCAGGTACCTGGTAACTGAGGCTGAACTGATGAGGAAGGCCTCTCTCATTTCTTTTCCTCAGGGCTCCTGATAGCGTGAACAGAAGGCACAGGAGTGCAGAGTGGCAAGAGTGCCTATAAGTCTTCTCAGTAACAGAGTGGGTATCCACAGAGTTGCGAGCAGAGGTGATTCCAGCTTGCGCTCCAGTGTACGTCACGTGCATTCCACGTTCTGACGCGTTTCATCACATTCGGTGAAGTTTTCAAAGGTCAACTGGATGTGACGAAACGCGGATGTGACGATCTTTGCCAATCATTGCTGCATACTTTTATTGGAACTTTGCTTTTTATGGGAATAAAACCCTTTTAAAACTGTATTATGCTATCTGGAGCTTTTATCTCTTTTATACCTCTACTATACGTTGATCTATGGAGCGGTAAGAAGGGAATCATCACCTGCACATCCAGGAGGCACCACAAGGGCCCTGAGGGCCCACAAGCATGATTGGCCTCAATATCGTATGATATATGAGACCCATTACAACTTGAAAGTCACCCACCTTCTAATATATCACAGGATAAAAGAAAAACAGCACTTGCACTTTTAAGAAAAGTCACCATAAATTGTGGAAAATATCACTGAGCACTTTCACCTTATCATCCAGTTATTTGAAGAAAACCATTTTGAACTGAAGGAAAACAACAAAAATTGGAACTTTCACTACCACTTATTTATTTATATCACGTGATGAACTTTTAAACACAACATTTTATATCTATTTTTATATATGCTTTTTATATCACATTTTGATTCATTTATCACAGGATTTATTAATTTATAATATTTATATAATTTTTCAAAACATTGGGATCATTTCACATATTGTTTGCACAGTATCTGATAATGCTTGTATATAAATATTAGCAAGCGCTGTAGATAGTTCGATATAGGACTATTTTTCTTCTATGACACATACTTTGGGCCTAAGCTGCATATTACAACAAAGGACTTCACACCATGAGAGACTAAACAGATGCTAATGACATCAGACTCAGCTATGGTATACTGGGGGATGTGAATTGACACTTAAGTTATAATAAGGTGTGTTGAAAATGGAGACGGGCAGTCGGAGAGCCGATGTCTTCTGCTTTCATCTGTTTAGAGGTGGAGTGTGTTCACACTTCTAGGAATGCGTATTCGGCTTTGTTTTGGGCTTGTGGTTTGTTGAATTAATTATGATAATGTTGCAGTCTCATTCACCTATTGTCTCTTTGCAGAAGGCCAAGGTATGTTGACTATGTTCTGTATACAATTACATTTGCATATGATAATGAAATCAAACACATGAGACTGTATATATTGGAAGTGAGTTGTTGAATAAAGTGTCTTTTGTTTTACTCTTCATCGAGCTTAGGCTGATGTTTGGGGGGAATTGAGGGGCCGGGTCACTACTTCATGTGAGATTCTGGAGACCTAAGACAGAAATACTTGCTCCAAGTATTGGGAATCTGTTACATGGACTATATGTGTTTTTTGATTACAATATTTTTTGACTATCTGTTTTGTATATAGGCCGTGATACTTTTTTGAAGTAACTTTAATTAGTTCATGTTTCATACCCAGATTACTGGCTGAAAATTCATCTGCCCTCCCTTTGTTGACTGGGGCTGGCTATGTTTCTTTCTGGCCATAGATATCTATGGGCCTATATTATGATGGTGAGCCTCTCTTCGTTCCTTAGTTCCTTATTTTTACTTATTCTTATTTATTTTTAGTGTATGCTTTTACGCTTATTAGATCACTATTACTCTTTAACCACTTTAGAACCGCTCACAGTAATACTACTGCGGCAGAGTGGCTCGTTATCGTCTGACGACGTAGTATTAACGTCGTCAGACACTCCCCCTTCTGGGCGGCGCTTGCGCGCCGCCGGAGGCTCGCTCCCGCTGTTTTCATTCACAGCGGGAGTCGGGCCAGGGGAGGAGCAGCGGCGATCGCCGCTGCTCTTACCCGATCGTCGGGGATCGAGTCTGGAGATCCGCCCGCTGTGTATAAACAAAGCGGGCGGATCTCCTAAGTGACAGACAGGGTCAGTTTGCAGGATTCAGCATAGCTCAACCTGCGATCTCTGTCTGTGTCACACAACCCCCTCCCCCCACACACATCAGTAAGCACCAGGCATACATTAACCCCTCCCTCTCCAATAAAATTAACCCCCTCCCTGCCAGTGTCATTTTTACAGTAACAGTGCATATATATAGCACTGATTACTGCAGTAATGTCACTGGTACCCCCAAAAGTGTAAAAAATGTCAGTCAAGGGTCCGATCTGTCCGCCGCAATGTCGCAGTCCCGCAAAAAAATCGCAGATCGCCGCCATTACGCGTTAAAAAAAAAAACACCAAAAATGACAGAAATCTTTCCCTTTGTTAGTAAACGCAATAACTTTTGCGCAAACCAATCAAAATACGCTTATTGCGATTTTTTTTACCAAACATAGGTAGCATAAAACAAATTGGCCAAAAAATTTTTAAAAAATTGGTTTTTACATCTTTTTTGGGGGGAACTTCATATAAAAAAATGTTAAAAATATTGTTATTTTTTCAAAATAAACGCTCTTTTTTTGTTTATAGCGCAAAAAGTAAAAATCGCACAGGTGATCAAATACCACCAAAAGAAAGCTCTGTTTGTGGGAAAAAAAGGACGTAAATTTCGTTTGGGTACGGCGTCGCACGACCGCGCAATTGTCAGTTGAGCTCGCACAGTGCCGAATCGCAAAAAGTGGCCTGGATGTAAGACAGCAAAATCCTCCGGTGGTAAAGTGGTTAACTGGCACTTTCTTCCTTTCCATCTGGTATTGATACTTCCTGGGCCTAGTGCTTATTATTATAATTTTTATGGTATATTTTCCTGGTTTTTGGCACTCATATCCCCTTTTCTCACTGCTTTACCTTTTTGCGTTTTGGACATCTCTTTCATACACGCTTTGGTATGGCAAGCTTTGTTCACACCACTAGGTGGGGCTATCCATTCTCTATCTATAACCTCTGGAAATTAAATATCTATATAGTTTTTCCTGTTTGTATGTTCATAGAATGTCTTATGATGCGTGACATACGTGAACCATCATCATCTAACTAATAGGACCCAGTGCTGTGCGATTCTTAGCTCCCTTAGGTTCTTGACCAGTATAGAAGAGATGTCCTTCTCCCATACCTGGCTGAACAGCCCAATACCCCACCCACCAGCACCTTACCCCCTTACCTTATCCCAATCACTGAGACGACACTGTGAGTGGAATAAATTAGCCATAGCGGCCCTTTATTAACAAATCAAAACTTAAATTAACATAAAGGAAAAAACATTCCTTAACTACCTCAATACTGGGCACTTAAACCTCCTTCATTCCCAGACCAATTTTCAGCTTTTAGCGCTGTTGCATTTTGAATGACAATTGCGCGGTCATGCAACACTGTACCTAAACCAAATTTAAGTCATTTTCCCCCCACAAATAGAGCTTTCTTTTGGTGGTATTTGATCACCGCCAGGTTTTTTTCTTTTTTGGTGCACAAATAAAAAAATACCGAAAAGTTTGAAAAAAAAAAAAAAAGTTTTTTTGTTTAGGTTATAAAATTTTGTAAATAGATACGTTTTTTCCTGCACTGATGACGCCGCACTGACAGGCACTGATGAGGAGACACTGATGGGGTGGCACTGATGGGGTTGCACTGATGGGGTGGCACTGATATGCAGCACTGATGGGCACTGATATGTAGCACTGATATGCAGCACTGATGGGCACTGATATGTGGCACTGATAGATAGCACTGATATGCAGCATTGGTGGGCACTGATAGGCAGTGCTGATGGGCACTGATAGGCAGCACTGATGGGGACTGATCGGCGGCACTGATGGGCACTGATGGGCACTGATAGGCGGCACTGATGGGCACTGATAGGTGGCACTGATCGGCACTGATGGGGGGCACTGATAGGCAGCACTGGTGGGCAATAATGGGCACTGGTGGGTGGCACTGATAGATGGCAATAACGGGCACTGGTGGGCAGCACTGATAGATGGCATTGGTGGGCAGCACTGATAGGGGGGCACCACTGCCAGGCTCTCTGAGCCCTGTTTGCCATCCCTGGTGGCCATGGTGGGCATCCCTGGTGGTCATGGGTGGGCATCCCTGGTGGCTCTAGTAGCACCCCCTCCCCCCAGGGCTGCACTGGTAATCAATCATCTGATTACCAGCACAGACCCCCCCTGTGATCAGTGAGTAATTAGAAATACTCACTGATCCCCCCGGCTGCAGCGCCGATCCTCTCCTCTTCTCCTCACTGACAGGATCTGTCAGGAGGAGAAGAGATCGAAGCCGTTACACCGTTGTATTGATATTACATGACGGCTGTGATTGGACACAGCCGTCATGTGATCAGGAGGGCCAATCACAGGGCCCTCCTGCCGCATCTTGTTGCTCTGTGCCCTAGGGACACAGGCAACTCGAGATCGCGCCGCTGCGCGTGCCCGCGGCGCGTGCCCGCGGCGGCGCGATCTCTCTCCTTCTGAAGGACGTTCCGGAACGTCCGATCAGAAGGACGAGACTCCCACCCGGCCGTATATGTACAATGGCCCGGGTGGGAGGTGGTTAAAACAGAAACGTAAAAAAGGTCATTAAGCTTTTTGTTGGTTTTAGAGGCCCCGTTAAATGTTCCGATAATACACTACGGGCCCCCTAATCATAATAGGCCTCCAGCTGCAGAAAAACAGCTCGGAGACAACACACTACCCGCATTGCACCAATTTTACCTTCCAGATAAACTAACAGAGACATCCCAACCTGCAAAAACTAATTTCAGAGAGGTGGCACTCCGCGCCACCAACGCGCCCCAACCCCCCTGCGCAAGCGACATACCCACTGTGCTCTCTCCACCTTATCTTGTGCCCACCCTGCCCCTGTGACCACCTGTGCTCTAAGCACCTTACCTCATGCCCTCCTTAACTGGTACCCACCCTCCCCATGTGCCCTCTGCACTTTACCTTGTGCCAATCTGTGCTCTCTCCCACTGCACATGGGCCCACCCTACCCCTGTGCCCTCTCCTCGCTGTGCCCTCCCCACCTTACCCTGTTCCCACTCCTGTCCCCTCAGGGCTGGAAGTGAGTGCAAGCTCTTGTACCCAGGCTCTATAGGGCTCCCAGCTGGCCATGCTCAGATCAGACATGCCACTCCCAGCACAGAGCTGGCTGTTTGTGTAATAGTAGACTCCTTCTGGAGTCTGGACCAAGTCTCCCCCTCCTTAAGGCTTTGTGTCATATACACGTGCACCATGATCATATGACAGAGACAAGCCGCGCTGATTCACTGTGGCCACTAGAGGGCGCTGGTAGCGAGTGACCGTGCTGATTCCAGACGTGATAGATGATGTGTGTCCCCGGAGGTGGGCTCCATCCATCCATCGAGTCTCTCGCGGAAGGCGGGAGATTGCACGGCACTTGCGGGTGTCCGTGAGCTGCCGACCAAAGGCGGGAGACTCCTGCAAGTCGCGGGAAACTTGGGATGTTTGCTAACATAAACTGGAACGCACCAGAGGGACACCTACCACCAATGGGTCCCGAACAATTAACTTGTCTTCAATGTTCATGCACCTGCCAGCAAAGACCAACAAATACAGCCATAGTACACCAAGGGTGAAACCTTACCCTTGAGTGCCCCTCCACACCCTTAAAGTCCTCTGTATACCGTCCTGCAGCCCCAGAGCCCACAAATCCGTCCCAACTGCATTAAGGTGCACACCATCCCCCCGCAGGTACCTCCAGGTCTCAACCTCCAACTAAGGATGCCGCACCACCACTCCACCATTGCGACACACAAATTTTCCAACCGCCTTATTCACTTTGATGCGGGCCCTGTTGACACGCTGCACCGAGCTGGCATAACGCCACGCAGTGCGGGCAACGATGTCAGACCATACAATGATCAACTTCGGGAGCAAAACCCGGAGACGAATGAAATCAAGCTTGATGAGTTCCTGCATGGACCTGACTGCCAAATCGTTGCCTCCCACGTGAAGCACTAGCACCTCTGGCTGCCTATCTAATCTCGCAAACCTATAAACTTCTGGCACTATCCTGCTCCACATCATCCCCGGCACCCCCAGCCAGCGGACGCAGGCCTCTTGTCTAGGGAGCCCTAGCTGTCTCCCATTGGGATGAATGTCTGCTTGCCTGCCACCCCAAAACACATAGGAGTGTCCCAATATCCAGACGAGGCATGGTTGAGTACCCGAAAGAAAAGAACAAAAACACAGCGAAATAATGCCAACCCCAATAGTCTCACATAGAAAAAAAACACTAAACACTGACACAAACACTGACATACCCCATTGAACTTACAACAGATCCATGGCCGCCGACATCCTCCTACAGAAAACCCGACCCTTGGGCAAAATACGACACGCAAAGTTAAACTTACCCAACAATGACTGTAGGCTGCGAAGCTGAATTTTTCAAAGTCCCAATATTCCCCGAATCTCTGCTTTCAGAGCCGCAAGCTTGTCTTCCGGCAAGCAACATTCCATGGCAGCGGAATCAACCACAATGCCTAGGAAGCTGAGCCTCATTGTCAGGCCCTCCCTTTTTTCCAGCGCAAAAGGAATTCCGAACTGAACCACGAATTGCTGCAGTGACAAGCAGTGTGGCACACATCTTGGAAGCAGGAGGGCCCACACACAAGTAATCATCCAAGTAATGAATGATGGAATTCACCCCAGATACATCCCGCACCACCCACTCCAAAAGAGCTGAATGTCTCGAACAACGTGCACGATATGGAACAGCCCATGGGGAGACAGCGATCGACATAATAATCCCCCTGCCACCGGCAACCCAACAGGTGAAAACTGTCCAGGTGAACAGGAAGAAGCCGAAATGCGGCTTCAATGTCAGATTTTGCCCGGAGCGCCCCATGCCCATAACGCCGCACCCAGAACACTGCCGCATCAAATGACGTGAACAACACTGTGCACGCCTCGGAATCGATTGCGTCATTCACCGACCCCCCTTTAGGGAAGGAGAGATGGTGAATGAGGCGAAATTTGCCGACCTCCTTTTTGGGCATAATACCCTAAATTTGACAATGGCGGGGAGGTAAAGGGGCCGCCCATACGACCCAGCGCCACCTCCTTCTTTACTTAGTCTGAAACCACTGCGGGATGCTGCAGCGCTGAACGCAAGTTCCACGCAGGAGGGGGAATGGCAGCCAGGGCACAAGGGATATGAAATCCCTCAGAAAAACCCCACCCCCAGCAGCTGAGCAGCTGTTCGATCGGGGTAGCTATTTAGAAAAGGCTGCATCTTTTCCACCCTCACCAGCATCATCCCTCTTGTGAGCAGGTCTCCGGAACTGCCTTTTCCTTGCTTGAAGCAGCAGGACAAGGGATGGGACCCTCCACAACCCGAGCACTCATGCTTGTAGCAGCAGGAACCCCCAAATTTACAGGCACCCTCATTGTACTGCCAACAGCAACCTCGCCACCTTGTGGCCGACAGCCCAGGGGTAGAGGAACTGCCGGCCCCCCTGGAAAAAACTGACTTAAATGACATAAGCCGCATCCAGAGGCTAATGTCCTTGTGGTCCCACCTCAAGGACAGACGTATGGCTTTGCGCTGCCAGAACTGGTCGTCATACCGCAGCCACGCCGAACCACCATAAACCCTGTAAGCCTCGCCTATGGCATCCAAGTAGCAGAAAAGAGCCGAACAATGTTCGGGGTTCTGCTCTCAAATGACGCTAGCTAGAATCGCAAATGCTTGCAACCAATTAGCGAAAGTGCGAGGGATCAACCTATACCGCCGTTTTTTTTCATCTTCCTTCCTGTGCTCTTCCGGCTTGATCCTGTCCAGATTAAATTTTCTCCAATGGCAATGAGTGACAATTTCCACATACTCACCCTTGACAATCTTTTCCCTGACCTCTGGCTTGAGATGTGAGCCCAAAGGTCCCTCAAAGCAGATGTAAATCTTGCACCCCCCTGAGTCGTCTAACCAGACCGTATCAGCTTTTTTAGCGCCCTCCCCACCACTGACAGCCTTGTCGTTCACACCCGCGGTGTCAAATGCCGCCGGCGGAGCAGCCGCCGATAAGCTGGCGACCGTGGTGGACCAGCGCACCTACCACCCTGGGCTCCACAGGCCTCAGGCAGTGCCCGACTTTCGCCATTCCAGAAGTAGACGGGACCCAGGCCGCAACCGGCGAACCACTAACGTCCCCTTTTGTGTCAAAACGCCCCACAGCTCCCCCAAGCCCGAGAGCAAAGCACCCAATGCCTTGTCGGACCCCAAGGAGGCGGTAACCCTGCCTGCCACCTGAATAGCTGATCCCGCCCCCGATTCGGGACCCCGCGATGATGGTTCACGTCCCCCCTATACCCAACAAGTCACGCAAAGCATTACATATAGATACAGAAGAAGCATCACACTCACCAGGCTGCCCAGGGGTGGTCCCGCCAGCCGCTGTTCCGGATTCCCCTGCTGCTGGGCCGCTGGAAGTCGCCCCATCCTCCGAACTGGACAGCTCGCCCTCAGACCGATCCATCCGCGGTGGAGATGAAGCCGCGTGGGGCACTGCAGGGTGCCTACTCCTGGATGCCCATGCGCTGTGTGGCCGTCCTGGGGGTCCCCGCACATTAGCCCTGCTTCCTGACATCCTGGTGGTCCTGGCAGCATGTCCCGAGCCCTGGGTGCCCACCTCGACGCTCCTCGCGTCACTTCTCCGCGCCGTCCTGCGCCCAGTGGATAGGGGAGGCGGGGCGGCTGCCGGCTGTGGCACAGGGTGGTCCGGCAGCCGCAGATGGATGAAGCCCACGCAGAGACTCCCCCCGGACATGAGCATCATCAGGGGAGGAGTCCGCTCTGTGTCCTAACTGACACCCAGAGGGGCGGGAGGAGGCCGAGGCCCGCCTCCTCGCCCCGCCCCCAGAGCTCCGCCGCTGCTGAGGATTCAGATTCCTGGAGGGTCCCAATCGGGGCTCCTGACAGAGTTTACAGCATGGGGGGGGGTCAGGGGAGTAGCACTCTAGAGGCCTGGACCTTCGAGCCTGTGTGACATACCGCACCCCCCCCCCTCCGCCGAAGCAGCACTGGTCTCGCCCAGCCGCGCCGCCACCTGGGACTGTAGCCACTCATCCCAATGCAGAGTGTCAGCGGTGCGGAGCTGAGACAGCAGCCCATCCAGCTCGGCCATCCCGAAAGGCAATGGGGACCAGTGGGCAGCCACAGGGGGATGAAAAGCCATGGTTATGTGGTGACTAATACAATATGCCAAATTTTGTTGTGTAAAGTAGAAGGTATTATATGGAACTGTATATGACAATTATGCTCTATTTTGTAAACTTAAACTGACATTAACCACTTCTGGACTGGAAGATTTTCCCCCTTAATGACCAGGCCACTTTTTTCAACTTGGCACTGCATGAATTTAACTGACAATTGCGCGGTCGTGCGACACTGTACCCAAACAAAATGTATGTCCTTTTTTTCCCCATAAATAGAGATTTCTTTTGGTAGTATTTTATCACCTGTGTGATTTTTATTTTTTGCGCTATACACAAAAAAAGAGCGACAATTCTGGAAAAAAAAATCTATATTTTTCACATTCTGCTATATGACATTCTCAATAGGCCAATTTGATTTCTGCTACATATTTTTGGTAAAAAAAAATTCCCAATAAGCATATTTTGATTGGTTTGCGCAAAAGTTATTGCGTCTACTAACTACGGGAAAGATTTATGTCATTTTTATAGTTTTTTTTCTTTTACTAGTAATGGCGGCGATCTGCAATTTTTTGCGGGACTGCGACATTGCGGCGAGCATATCGGACCCCTAACTGACATTTTTGACACTTTTGGGGGGACCAGTGACATTACTACAGTAATCAGTGCTAAAAATATGCACTGTCACTGTACTTATCACACTGGCAGGGAAGGGGTTAACCCTGTGGGTGATCAATGGGTTAAATGTGAGCCTAGGGGAGTGTTTCTAACTGTGGGGGGGTGGGGCTACTGAAATGATCATAAAGACATGTAATCCTATATAGAAGGATCACAGGCGCTCTGTGATCATTCCAGGAAGAAGAACCGTCAGCTGTGTTTACAATAGCCAACCGTCCTTCTCTTTCAGCGGGGAACGATCGTGGGTGTCAGGCGGCAATCGGAGCCGCCTGCCCACTGCATCGGCTTCCCCACTGATGAATGGGGGTGGGAGCGCGCTGGCAGCAGCGCGCGCTCGCCCCCTGGCCTCCTGCGAGCGCCGTACAGTTACGGCGATCCGCGCAGGAGCGGCTGCCTGCCGCAGTACATCTGCGGTGGGCAGTCGTAAACAAGTTAAGTGAACCTTAGCTGAGCGCCCAGCCACCGTCATGAGGGGGAGGAGCCTATCGGCACGCACGTAGGACGGAGGGGGAGAGGGCTACCTCCTGCTGAATGGAAGCACCAGGGATCCTGACCGCTCCCGACCCACCTCCGGCCAGGCTCTGAATGCCTAAGCTCCCGGGGATGAGCGCGGGCACTGCGAGCGGTGAACCTTGCTGACCCCCCCCCCACCCTCCCTGACGTCTCCCTCCACAGTTTGTAGCTACGACTCCACGCAGCATCAACACTCGAAGGAGTACTGCACGCCTACAGCAAACGGAGTCGGCGCTGGAGAGCCCTGTCTCCTGCACGGGAACGCAGGTGAGCAGCCATAGCGGAGACAGGAGAGACCTCCTTGCTAACCGCCAGCGCGGGGGGCCGGACACGGTCGGTAAACGTCCGTGGGTGAGCAGGTACCGAGGGAGCGGACCCCAAGAGAGCTGCCAGGCCCATCTGAGCCCACCCATCCGGAGACGCTGATGTCCTGATACCTGAGGGCTGGAAGCTAAGGAGACAGGAGAGTACACAGTCTAAAGACGAACGGAAAAAAACTTTTAAAAAGGGACAGTCTACAAAACCGTGAGTCATAGAGGAGTAAACCCTCTTTCTATATTATACCTACTGTCATTTTACTGTTCATTAGAAGGACTTATAAGACTTCCTAGAGACATATATCAAAGCAGTGTGGTAAAATATCAATGTCAGCACACCTGAGACTGACTCAGCTGCTCCCTGTTTAAACCAGCTACCTCATATAAAGTGTTTCTTAGTGGATTAATAGCCACAACAGTCTTTCAACACCTCAAATCAGCTCATGTTTATTCCACACGGTTCCTCAGCAACCGTACACAGAGACTTATAAGAAGATCACAGGTATAAATAAAGACATTGGGGCTATATAAAATATATAAAATGATTAACACTTTCTCTGTGAAATAACACCTGACATTACCCAAACACCTTGTTATGACATACAGTCTGAGTTTCTCCCTTGCTCTATTGTTTTTTTTCCCTCCCACTTCTTAAACATTTAAGGACGAGAGCCACCCTAGCCTGTATAAGGACCTGAGCAGGGAGGTGGGAGGCTGGAAGTGCCCCATGCCTCATACCTCTATAGCCGCCTGTGAACATTGATTCAAAATAGAGGCTACCCGGCTTGTCTGTGTCTCCCTTTGGCTTGAAGGTAGACAAAATCTTTTTCTGATTATCAATACGGTATACCTAATTTTTGGAGCACCATCATAGGAGGTTGCGAGACTTTATATAGGAACTGTGGAACAACTCTCTACATAATGAGGGGTAAATCTACAAGAGGAGGAGCCATTGCAAAATCACCAAGGGTGTCCTCAAGCCCTAACACAATAAGGAAATTTATGACACAAGAAAATGCCTTAGAAAAAAACATCCCAGGGAAAACAACAAGGAACAGACAAGAAGAAAGTAGAGAAAAATCAAAAAGCTGAAGTAGCTAAATCACCAATCAGTCCAGCAAATTCAGAATTAAGCATAAGGATTGAAAACGACGAGGAAGAAGAGGAAGAGCGGGGAGAAACAAAAGAACACGCCCCCACAAAAGGTGAAATGCGAGAAATGTTCGCAGGATTGGAAAAATCTTTAAAAATCGAATTGGTTAAAATCCACACCGACCTAGGACGGGTCCAGATGGACCTGGGACACGCCCTGGGACGGGTAGAAGAACTAGAAAAAAAACAAGAGGACCAAAGAAAAATAATACAGGGAATGAGAAAGGAAATAAATGAGACCAAGAAAAAAGCCAGAGATCTAGCTTACAAACTAGAGGATCAAGAAAACAGAGCTAGACGAAAAAATCTGAGGATCCGAGGATTAAGTGATACAACACAGGAAGAAAATTTAGGAGAAAAACTTCAAAAAATCCTAAACCCAGTATTAGGTAGAAGGGAAGAAGATCAATTGCTGATCGACAGAGTCCATCGCATAAGAAAACCGACAGGAGCCCCAGCAGAATCACCTAGAGATGTGATAATCAGGTTTCAAAACTACACAGATAAAGCACAAATATGGGAAAACCTAAAGAAGAATAAATCATTATTAAATGCAGTAAATACAGAAAATGACAAGATACAGATATTTACAGATCTGGCACCGGAAACACTGAGGAGGAGAAGAATTTTAAAACCCCTGACAGAAGAAATGCAAAAACAAGGAATCAGATATAATTGGGGGTTTCCAGCCAGTTTAATAGGAAAAAGAGATGGGCGATCAGCAAAACTCACTTTTCCAGAGGAAACTCAAGAATTTTGCAAAAAACTTGATATACAGGAACCAAACCTGCCTGGATGGTATGAAGGTGACAGGGAAGATGAACTGGGAAGAAACTCACAGACGGAAGAACAGCAATGGACATTGGCTAGAAAAAACAAAAGATAAAATATGTGGAAACACTGCCCAAATAATGCAAATCGGGAAAGAACCCCCCCCCCTTTTTTTTTTTTTTTCCCCTCTCCCGCTTTGCGTGGAGTGGCCTCTCTTACTGATGTGAACTGTGCGGGGGGACTGGGGGAGGGGGGGTCGGGGGGCGGGGGGAGGAGGGAGGGAGAGGGAGGGGAAGGGAGGTAAGCTATACAAAGGAAGCAGGATAGCCCCCCCCCCAAAGCCGGAACGTCCTTCCATTTGAGGAGGGAGGTATATCGTGCTAACCCACTAGAGCACCACCCCAAAGGAATGGGTATCAGGGAGAATGACCCAAAGAAACAACTAAATACCCTAAGATCAAAAATTGATCAAGAAAATATCAACATAAGACGGAAGGAGACGGAGGTGGGGGGGAGGGGAGGGGGGGGAGGGTGAGAGAGGGGGGGAAGGGTAGGGATAGGGAAACTCTCCATTGCCAAAAAAGAAAAGAAATCTTAAAAGCCTGCCACATTAACAACATTGGTAATATGCTGTCAGTAGAATTTAAATTGATCCGGTGCCCCCGTGTTCAAGGAGGAACTGGATCAAGTAGGAAAAAAAAAAATGAAAGATGAACAACTAAAAATAATAACGTACAATGTAAGAGGATTAAACTCCCATACAAAAAGGTATAAAATATTGGAAGAGCTGAGGAGAGAAGCAGCAAATATTGCTTTTCTACAGGAAACGCACATCTCTCTCCACTCGAATTTAAAACTTTTTTCTAAACACTTTCCTAAATGGTATTACGGAGACTCACCAATAGAACGTGCAAGAGGAGTAGCAATAGGAATAGCTGGAAATACAGAATTCTCCTTAGAAGAAATGAAAACAGACCCGAATGGTCGATACATTTTCCTTAAGGGACAAATAAGGGGGATGGAGCTGACATTGGCCAATATCTATAACCCAAACAAAAAACCAAGTGAATATCTGGGGAGAATCCTGTACGACCTAGAGAGCTTTAAAAAAGGCTACCTGATAATGGCAGGAGATATAAATTTTTGTTTAGATCCAAACGTCGACAGTACATCGGGAGTAAGGACGCTAGGAGACAAAAAACTGAGGAAAATTAGGGTAAAGTTACACCAGAGCCAATTAGTAGATGCATGGAGGGTTCAACATCCAAAAAAAAGAGACTATACTTACTACTCCTCAATACACTCGATGTACTCAAGACTGGATTACTTTTTTATTGACCATCGCCTGTTGGAATTGATAGGAACTACAGAAATAGGTACAATCACACTGTCAGACCATGCCCCCCTAACCCTAACAATCAAGACACCGACACACCACAAAAGTATGGGAATATGGAGGTTAAATGAAGAACTAATTCTAGATGAAGAAATAGGAAACAGACTAGAAAAAGAACTAGAGCTATACTTTCAAAAGAATGATACGCCAGAAATATCATCCGCTACACTCTGGGAAGCACACAAAGCGTATATCCGAGGAATATTAATAGCCAGTGCCTCAAAAAAAAAGAAAGAGAGGTCCAATCAAATCAATACACTCATAAGAGAAATATATGATCTAGAACAAAAACATAAAAAAGAATTTAAAAAAGAAATAGAGGAAAACCTTATAATTAAAAGAGATGAATTAAAAGATTTATTGGAAGAAGAATCTAGAAATTACTTCAATAAGATAGCTAGATACAGATACAACTTTGGAAATAAACCAGGGAAATCCCTAGCAAGATTACTGAGGAAGGAAAAATCAAAAAATTACATAGAAAAAATTAAAAACAGTAAAAATGAAACAGTAAACCCAACTACAGAAATAGCTAAAGCGTTCCATGCCTTCTATAGTACGTTATATAACGTCCGGAAGGAAGAAACCTCAAAAACAAGGCAGGAAAGAATAATAAACATCCAAAAATATATTAAGGAAGCAAACCTGCCCAAGATCCCAGAAGATAAATTGGAACTTCTTGAAGCGCCAATTACTGAAAATGAAATAAGAGAAGCATTAAAAACCACTCAAAATGGAAGGAGTCCAGGCCCGGATGGATACACAATAAAGTATTATAAAAGATTTAAAGATATATTAATACCAAAAATGCAAGAATATCTGAATAAAATAGGGAAGGAAGAACTAAGAGAAGAATCTCTAATGGCATATATAACGGTCATACCGAAAGAAGGGAAAGATCAAACCCTATGTTCTAGTTATAGGCCAATCGCGTTATTAAATACAGATACAAAATTATTCGCGAAAATTTTGGCAACGAGATTAAAAGATTTATTAAAAATGTGGATCCATCCGGACCAGACTGAAATCGTTCCAGGTCGAGAAGGTAAGGATAATGTTATACGCACCTTGCTACTCCTACAAAAAACAACAAAACATGAGGCCCCCTCCATCCTATTATCAATTGATGCCGAAAAGGCTTTTGATAGGGTAGATTGGGACTTCATGAAAGAAACAATAAAAAGTTTAGGGATTGGGCTAAGAATGAGGCAATGGATAGAAGCATTATATAACAACCCCACAGCAAAAATAAAAATAAACGGAAGCTTATCAGAGAAATTTGGAATGAGTAATGGGACAAGACAGGGGTGTCCCCTATCACCCCTATTGTTCGTGTTAACCCTGGAACCATTACTGGCAAAAATTAGACAAAATGTAGACATAAAAGGAGTGAAGGTAAATCAAGAAGAACACAAAGTCGCAGCATACGCTGACGACCTGCTATTCATTGTCACAAATCCAAGGATTACTCTCCCAAATATTCAAAAGGAGCTAAAAGATTATGGAAAGTTGTCAAACTTTAAAATAAATCCAATAAAATCAGAGATTCTGAATATAAGGTTAAATACTCAGGAAGAACAAAGTATAAAAACACACTTCCCATATACGTGGACAAAAGAAAAATTAAAATACTTAGGGATATATTTAACACCTCAAACTGAAAAATTATACCAAGCTAATTATATACCGTTACTGAACGAAATAAAAACAGAAATAAGAAAGAAATCAAATGGTCAAATCTCATGGATTGGAAGAAACAATGTTGTTAAGATGTTTATCTTGCCAAAAATCTTATATACTTTCTCTCTATTGCCAATAAACATCCCCGCAATTTTTTTTAGGGTAATTACAACCTTACTGACAAAGTATATATGGCAGTGGAAAAAACCCAGAGTACAGTACAAGACCCTGACAAGAAGCAAAGCACAGGGAGGATTAGCCACCCCAGACATAGAGAGGTACTATAAGGCGGTAATTATTTCACGAATGGTGGACTGGACAAAAATAGAAAAGAGAGAAAAAAGATGGGTAGAGATAGAATGTACACAAAATAATAATCAGTTACACAAAACAATTTGGATTCCACCAAAATATAGGGAAACGCAGGGAGCACATGAATTGACAAAGGTAGTTTATAAAATATGGGATGGAATAAATAAACATCTGAAATGGGAATACAACTCACCAATGATAGCATTAAATGGCACTAAATACTTCCCACCCGGGGAGGAAGAACAGGGGGGAAACTGGATAGGGAACACTCAATTAAAAGATATTTTACACAAAGGGCACATAAAAACACTTCAGAAATTAAAACAAGAAAATAATAATATTAAAATAGATAATTGGAGATATCTCCAGCTGAAACATTTTGTCAGCTCATTACCACAGCCGATTAGGTCGGAAAAAAATCTTAACAATATCGAGAAACTGAGTTACTCTCCTATGCAAAGGCATGGAGTGTCTCAGATTTACAAAATGCTGACGGAATGGCACAGTATGGAAAAACCTCCATATATAGGAAAATGGGAGAAAGAAATAGGAACACATTTGCAAGGACAGGAGCTTGGGACTGTACTAGGGATGGCTGGATCCACAGCCATAGATGTTAGTACTACAGAATTAAACTATAAATGTCTATATAGGTGGTACATCACCCCAGAAGTGATAAATAAATACCAACCAGGCAAGACAGATAAATGCTGGCGGGATTGCGGCAACATAGGTACAATTTATCATTTATTTTGGGATTGTCCCAAAATAAGAGATTTTTGGCTAGAGGTAAGACAACTGATTGAAGATATCACCGAAATAAAAGTGCCGGACGATCCATGGGCATGCCTATTTCACAAAACAACAATACCCTTAAAAAAATATAAAATGACTCTGGTCCCAACCATGCTGAATACAGCAAAAGGAACCATACCAAAAAAGTGGAGAGAAAAGGAGAGCCCGAAAATAAAGGAATGGTGTAAAAAGATAAATAATAACTATAATATGGAATACCTATGTAATACACAAGAGGAGATTCCAAGAAATATGAAAAGAAAATGGGGGAAATGGAAAGAATTTAAAAAATCAACTAAATATATTGAATTAAACAATTAAGCATATCTACCATGGGGAGGCATTCTGGAGTGAAACGGCTGGCAAGAAGGGGAGGAATCCTGGGAGGAAGGGGGAGGGTGGGAAGGGAAAAAATGTATGAAACTTAATGTAATTTTTTTTTTTTGCGTGCCTTTCTGATGCATAATTTAACTATGTAATTTGCGAATTTAAATCAAACTGGTGAATTTCTGTTATATTGAGATTTTATATGCAAATAAAAATAAAGTAAAAAAAAAAAAAAAAAGTGAACCTTAGCTGATGCTGTTGTTTTGTTATATAGAGTGATGAACTCAAACTCCAGATGAAGCACATATGCGAAACATGTTGAGTGTTCTAGCCCCAACTACATTAACCATATGTTCCTGCGATGGCCACACGTACAGATCCCTTCGGAGGACAGTTTTACCCATCTGCTCCCTCTGATGGATCCTTGTGATGTGGATCACATCACAGATAATTATCCATCTTTATTTGTGTGTTTATGTAATAATGTATTGTATCTTTGTTGTGTCTCTCACCAATTACACAACTGTTGGCATATTATGGCCTTATAGTTGGTGTTTTTGTTTTTAAACTTGTGACGGGACCCTTGCTCGCTCGCTTCCGCTCTCCCAACACTCCTCTGTTTCTAGTGAGTCAGCTTGCAGATCGTAACATCTGATGGTTCGGTCAACCAAGGATCCGGGATCCGAACTACAGCTATGTGCCGCCCGGAATCCATTAGAACAAACACCAAGCAGGCTGTATGTAAGTTCAAACAGGAAGACAATTTATTGGAAGAACACAGCACACTTTTATACAGAATTTGGAACATCCTGCCCCCAACAACCGCCCTCCCATTGGTCAATTGCAAAGTACCTGCAGTTCCCCTTCCGGTCCTCTCCAGCCATGCAAATGAGGACTTGAAAATGAGTCAGCAGGGATTGGTCAGATAACTTGAGTAGAAGGACTGTTATGTGTAATGAGACAGAAGCCCCAGGGGGCAATCAATTTACACAATAGCCAGAAACAGAACAATGGTTCCCTAATGAGCCCCCAATACACATTACTCTGAGTGTCAATACATCCCTTAGCAGACAGCAGGTGAGTTCATTAGCACACCCGACAATAGGTGAATGGAAAGCCACCTCAGACAAAAGCAACATTGTTTAGACAGTCCGTCTCCACATTGAACTTCCTGGAATGACCATATTAGGAGTTGTACTTCCTGGCCAGAGACCTCATGGTAAATGGGAACAAATGACCTTGCTGACAAATATGAAGCAATTCAAACCATCACCCATCTGCCCTTAAATTCCAGTGATGGTGAACACCGTCACAAAACTGTACAACAATAAAATGTTTATTTTTTTACTATATCCCTGTGCCAACAAAGTCCATGTTTTTTTGATTGGTATTTCTAGCTATTATAATAGGATGTGGCACGTTTTTACAATTTACATGCACCCAGTGAGCCACCACCTGGTAGTGCATTCCTCTATAGAGATAGGACAATGCTGAAAGAATACCACAATTAATGGAAGATGATGCAATGATCCTCAAATTCGGGCAATGGAGTATACTGAGTTGTAATTAGTTTCAATGATTCCTTAATAGCATTTTATGTTTAGTAATCCATTTGCCAAGTGCCCAGAGCTTCTCTTTAACATTATTCTTTGCTGTCTGCAGGTGCAAGGAAAGATGGATTTGTCACCAGTAACTTCTCCAATCTACATAGAAGTCTGCTGGAGGAAGAACTGGAGAAATGTCTCAAATTCCTCCTCGAGACCAATCAGACAAAACTAGGTAAAATGGACAATCTAACATTTCTAACTGACATTTGTTGCATCTTGCTGAGGATTCCAGCTGGACTCTGTTGAGAGCTGAGGATGGTTCGAGATCAGAATTAGATGATTGTTCTGCAATGTCTGCATTATCCAGCCTTTCAAACACCAACCAGAAGCAATCCTTCTTCCCCATCACCAAGCAGAAATCATTCTCCCTTCCCATCACCAAAGAGAAATCCTCCTCCCTTCCTATCACCAACCATAAATCATCCTCCCTTCCAATCACCCACCAGAAATCATCCTCCCTTCCCATCACCAACCATAAATCATCATCCCTTCTTATCACTAACCAGAAATCATCCTCCCTTCTTATCACCAACCAGAAATCATCATCCCTTCTTATCACCAACCAGAAATCATCCTCCCGTCTTATCTCCAACCAGAAATCATCCTCCCTTCCCATCACCTACCAGAAATCATTCTTCCTTCCCAATACCAACCAGAAATAATCCTTCCTTCCAATCACCAACCAGAAATCATTCCTCCTTCCCATCACCAACCAGAAATCATCCTCCCTTCCAATCACCAACCAGAAATCATCCTCCCTTTCCCGTCACCAACCAGAAATCATCCTCCCTTTGTATTACCAACCAGAAATCATCCTCCCTTCCCATCACCAAACAGAAATCATCCTCCCTTCCCGTCATCAACCAGAAATCATCCTCCCTTCTATTTACCAACCAGAAATCCTCCTCCCTTCTTATCACCAATCAGAAATCATCCTCCCTTCCCATCACCAACCAGAAATCCTCCTCCCTTCCCATCACCAACCAGAAATCATCCTCCCTTTTTATCACCAACCAGAAATCATCCTCCCTTCCCATCACCAACCAGAAAGCATAGTCCCTTCCCATCACCAATGAGAAATCATCCTCCCTTCTCATCACCAATGAGAAATCATCCTCCCTTCTTTTTACCAACCAGAAATCATCCTCCGTTCCCATCACCAACCAGAAATCATCCGTCCTTCCCAATACCAGCCAGAATTAAGCCTTCCTTCCAATAACCAACCAGAAATCATCCTTCCTTCCCATTACCAACCAGAAATCATCCTCCCTTCCCATCACCAACCAAAAATCATCCTCCCTTCCCGTCATCAACCAGAAATCATCCTCCCTTCCAATCACCAACCAGAAATCATCCTCCCTTCCCATCACCAACCAGAAATCACGCTCCCTTCCCATCACCAAGCAGGAATCCTTCTCCCTTCCAATCACCAACCAGAAATCATCCACCCTGCTTATCACCAACCAGAAATCATCCTCCCTTCTTATCACCAACCAGAAATCATTCTCCCTTATCACCAACCAGAAATCATTCTCCCTTATCACCAACCAGAAACCATCCTCCCTTCCCATCACCAACCAGAAATCATCCTCCCTTCTTATCACCAAACAGATATCATCCTCCCTTCTTATCACCAACCAGAAATCATCCTTCCTTCTTATCACCAACCAGATATCATCCTCCCTTCTCATTACCAACCAGAAATCATCCTTCCTTCCCATTACCAACCAGAAATCATCCTTCCTTCCCATTACCAACCAGAAATCATCCTCCCTTCCCATCACCAACCAGAAATCATCCTCCCTTCCAGTCACCAACCAGAAATCATCCTCCCTTCCAATCACCAACCAGATATCATCCTCCCTTCCCATCACCAACCAGAAATCACCCTCCCTTCCCATCACCAACCAAAAATCACCCTCCCTTCCCATCACCAAGCAGGAATCATTCTCCCTTCTTATAACCAACCAGAAATCATCCTCCCTTCCAATCACCAACCAGAAATCATCCACCCTGCTTATCACCAACCAAAAATCATCCTCCCTTCTTATCACCAACCAGAAATCATTCTCCCTTCTTATCACCAACCAGAAATCATCCTCCCTTCCCATCAACAACCAGAAATCATCCTCCCTTCTTATCACCAAACAGATATCATCCTCCCTTCTTATCACCAACCAGAAATCATCCTTCCTTCTTAACACTAACCAGAAATCATCCTTCCTTCCCAATACCAGCTAGAAAAAAATCCTTCCTTCCAATCACCAGCCAGAAATTATCATTCCTTCCCATTACCAACCAGAAATCATCCTCCCTTCCCATCACCAATCAGAAATCATCCTCCCTTCTCATCACCAACCAGAAATCACCCTCCCTTCCCATAATCAAGCAGGAATCCTTCTCCCTTCCAATCACCAACCAGAAATCATCCACCCTGCTTATCACCAACCAGAAATCATCCTCCCTTCTTATCACCAACCAGAAATCATTCTCCCTTATCACCAACCAGAAATAATTCTCCCTTCCCATCACCAACCAGAAATCATTCTCCCTTATCACCAACCAGAAATCATCCTCCCTTCCCATCACCAACCAGAAATCATCCTCCCTTCTTATCACCAAACAGATATCATCCTCCCTTCTTATCACCAACCAGAAATCATCCTTCCTTCTTATCACCAACCAGATATCATCCTCCCTTCTCATTACCAACCAGAAATCATCCTTCCTTCCCATTACCAACCAGAAATCATCCTTCCTTCCCATTACCAACCAGAAATCATCCTCCCTTCCCATCACCAACCAGAAATCATCCTCCCTTCCCATCACCAACCAGAAATCATCCTCCCTTCCAATCACCAACCAGAAATCATTCTCCCTTCCCATCACCAACCAGAAATCACCCTCCCTTCCCATCACCAACCAGAAATCACCCTCCCTTCCCATCACCAAGCAGGAATCATTCTCCCTTCTTATAACCAACCAGAAATCATCCTCCCTTCCAATCACCAACCAGAAATCATCCACCCTGCTTATCACCAACCAAAAATCATCCTCCCTTCTTATCACCAACCAGAAATCATTCTCCCTTCTTATCACCAACAAGAAATCATCCTCCCTTCCCATCAACAACCAGAAATCATCCTCCCTTCTTATCACCAAACAGATATCATCCTCCCTTCTTATCACCAACCAGAAATCATCCTTCCTTCTTATCACTAACCAGAAATCATCCTTCCTTCCCAATACCAGCTAGAAAAAATCCTTCCTTCCAATCACCAGCCAGAAATCATCATACCTTCCCATTACCAACCAGAAATCATCCTCCCTTCTCATCACCAACCAGAAATCATCCTCCTTTCCTATCACCAAGCAGAATTCATCCTCCCTTCTTATCGCCAACCAGAAATCATCCTCCCTTCCCATCACCAAGCAGAAATAATCCTCCCTTCCCATCACCAACCAAAAATCCTCCTCCCTTCTTATCACCAACCAGAAATCATCCTTCCTTCTCATCACCACCCAGAAATCATTCTCCCTTCTTATCACCAACCAGAAATCATCCTCCCTTCCCTTCTTATCACCAACCAGAAATCATTCTCCCTTCTTATCACCAACCAGAAATCATCCTCCCTTCCCATCACCAACCAGAAATCATCCTCCTTTCCAATCATCTACCAGAAATTTTCCTCCCTTCCTGACACCAACCAGAAATCATCCTCCCTTCCCATCACCAACCAGAAATCTTCCTCCCTTCTTATCACCAACCAGAAATCATCCTTCCTTCCCAATACCAACCAGAAATAAGCCTTCCATCCAATCACAGACCAGAAATCATCCTTCCTTCCCATTACCAACCAGAAATCATCCTCCCTTCCCATCACCAACCAGAAATCATCCTCCCTTCCAATCACCAACCAGAAATCATCCTTCCTTCCCATTACCAACCAGAAATCATCCTCCCTTCTCGTCACCAACTAGAAATCATCTTCCCTTTCTATCACCAACTAGAAATCATCTTCCCTTGTTATCACCAACCAGAAATCATCCTCCCTTGCCATCACCAACCAGAAATCATGCTTCCTTCCCATTACCAACCAGAAATCATCCTCCCTTCCCATCACTAACCAGAAATCATCCTCCCTTCTTATCACCAACCAGAAATCATCCTCCCTTCCCATCACCAACCAGAAATCATCCTTCCTTCTTATCACTAAACAGAAATCATCCTTCCTTCCCAATACCAGCTAGAAAAAATCCTTCCTTCCAATCACCAGCCAGAAATCATCATTCCTTCCCATTGCCAACCAGAAATCATCCTCCCTTCCCATCACCAATCAGAAATCATCCTCCCTTCTCATCACCAACCAGAAATCACCCTCCCTTCCCATCACCAAGCAGGAATCCTTCTCCCTTCCAATCACCAACCAGAAATCATCCACCCTGCTTATCACCAACCAGAAATCATCCTCCCTTCTTATCACCAACCAGAAATCATTCTCCCTTCCTATCACCAACCAGAAATCATTCTCCCTTATCACCAACCAGAAATCATCCTCCCTTCCTATCACCAACCAGAAATCATCCTCCCTTCTTTTCACCAAACAGATATCATCCTCCCTTCTTATCACCAACCAGAAATCATCCTTCCTTCTTATCACCAACCAGATATCATCCTCCCTTCTCATTACCAACCAGAAATCATCCTTCCTTCCCATTACCAACCAGAAATCATCCTTCCTTCCCATTACCAACCAGAAATCATCCTCCCTTCCCATCACCAACCAGAAATCATCCTCCCTTCCCATCACCAACCAGAAATCATCCTCCCTTCCAATCACCAACCAGAAATCATTCTCCCTTCCCATCACCAACCAGAAATCACCCTCCCTTCCCATCACCAACCAGAAATCACCCTCCCTTCCCATCACCAAGCAGGAATCATTCTCCCTTCTTATAACCAACCAGAAATCATCCTCCCTTCCAATCACCAACCAGAAATCATCCACCCTGCTTATCACCAACCAAAAATCATCCTCCTTTCCTATCACCAAGCAGAATTCATCCTCCCTTCTTATCGCCAACCAGAAATCATCCTCCCTTCCCATCACCAAGCAGAAATAATCCTCCCTTCCCATCACCAACCAAAAATCCTCCTCCCTTCTTATCACCAACCAGAAATCATCCTTCCTTCTCATCACCACCCAGAAATCATTCTCCCTTCTTATCACCAACCAGAAATCATCCTCCCTTCCCTTCTTATCACCAACCAGAAATCATTCTCCCTTCTTATCACCAACCAGAAATCATCCTCCCTTCCCATCACCAACCAGAAATCATCCTCCTTTCCAATCATCTACCAGAAATTTTCCTCCCTTCCTGACACCAACCAGAAATCATCCTCCCTTCCCATCACCAACCAGAAATCTTCCTCCCTTCTTATCACCAACCAGAAATCATCCTTCCTTCCCAATACCAACCAGAAATAAGCCTTCCATCCAATCACAGACCAGAAATCATCCTTCCTTCCCATTACCAACCAGAAATCATCCTCCCTTCCCATCACCAACCAGAAATCATCCTCCCTTCCAATCACCAACCAGAAATCATCCTTCCTTCCCATTACCAACCAGAAATCATCCTCCCTTCTCGTCACCAACTAGAAATCATCTTCCCTTTCTATCACCAACTAGAAATCATCTTCCCTTGTTATCACCAACCAGAAATCATCCTCCCTTGCCATCACCAACCAGAAATCATCCTTCCTTCCCATTACCAACCAGAAATCATCCTCCCTTCCCATCACTAACCAGAAATCATCCTCCCTTCTTATCACCAACCAGAAATCATCCTCCCTTCCCATCACCAACCAGAAATCATCCTTCCTTCTTATCACTAAACAGAAATCATCCTTCCTTCCCAATACCAGCTAGAAAAAATCCTTCCTTCCAATCACCAGCCAGAAATCATCATTCCTTCCCATTGCCAACCAGAAATCATCCTCCCTTCCCATCACCAATCAGAAATCATCCTCCCTTCTCATCACCAACCAGAAATCACCCTCCCTTCCCATCACCAAGCAGGAATCCTTCTCCCTTCCAATCACCAACCAGAAATCATCCACCCTGCTTATCACCAACCAGAAATCATCCTCTCTTCTTATCACCAACCAGAAATCATTCTCCCTTCCTATCACCAACCAGAAATCATTCTCCCTTATCACCAACCAGAAATCATCCTCCCTTCCTATCACCAACCAGAAATCATCCTCCCTTCTTTTCACCAAACAGATATCATCCTCCCTTCTTATCACCAACCAGAAATCATCCTTCCTTCTTATCACCAACCAGATATCATCCTCCCTTCTCATTACCAACCAGAAATCATCCTTCCTTCCCATTACCAACCAGAAATCATCCTTCCTTCCCATTACCAACCAGAAATCATCCTCCCTTCCCATCACCAACCAGAAATCATCCTCCCTTCCCATCACCAACCAGAAATCATCCTCCCTTCCAATCACCAACCAGAAATCATTCTCCCTTCCCATCACCAACCAGAAATCACCCTCCCTTCCCATCACCAACCAGAAATCACCCTCCCTTCCCATCACCAAGCAGGAATCATTCTCCCTTCTTATAACCAACCAGAAATCATCCTCCCTTCCAATCACCAACCAGAAATCATCCACCCTGCTTATCACCAACCAAAAATCATCCTCCCTTCTTATCACCAACCAGAAATCATTCTCCCTTCTTATCACCAACCAGAAATCATCCTCCCTTCCCATCAACAACCAGAAATCATCCTCCCTTCTTATCACCAAACAGATATCATCCTCCCTTCTTATCACCAACCAGAAATCATCCTTCCTTCTTATCACTAACCAGAAATCATCCTTCCTTCCCAATACCAGCTAGAAAAAATCCTTCCTTCCAATCACCAGCCAGAAATCATCATTCCTTCCCATTACCAACCAGAAATCATCCTCCCTTCTCATCACCAACCAGAAATCATCCTCCTTTCCTATCACCAAGCAGAATTCATCCTCCCTTCTTATCGCCAACCAGAAATCATCCTCCCTTCCCATCACCAAGCAGAAATAATCCTCCCTTCCCATCACCAACCAAAAATCCTCCTCCCTTCTTATCACCAACCAGAAATCATCCTTCCTTCTCATCACCACCCAGAAATCATTCTCCCTTCTTATCACCAACCAGAAATCATCCTCCCTTCCCTTCTTATCACCAACCAGAAATCATCCTCCCTTCCCATCACCAACCAGAAATCATCCTCCTTTCCAATCATCTACCAGAAATTTTCCTCCCTTCCTGACACCATCCAGAAATCATCCTTCCTTCCCATTACCAACCAGAAATCCTCCTCCCTTCCCATCACCAACCAGAAATCATCCTCCCTTCCCGTCACCAACCAGAAATCATCCTCCCTTCCAATCACCAACCAGAAATCATCCTCCCTTCCCATCACCAACCAGAAATCATCCTCCCTTCCCATCACCAACCAGAAATCACCCTCCCTTCCCATCACCAACCAGAAATCATTCTCCCTTCCCGTCACCAAGCAGGAATCATTCTCCCTTCTTATAACCAACCAGAAATCATCCTCCCTTCCAATCACCAACCAGAAATCATCCACCCTGCTTATCACCAACCAAAAATCATCCTCCCTTCTTATCACCAACCAGAAATCATTCTCCCTTCTTATCACCAACCAGAAATCATCCTCCCTTCCCATCAACAACCAGAAATCATCCTCCCTTCTTATCACCAAACAGATATCATCCTCCCTTCTTATCACCAACCAGAAATCATCCTTCCTTCTTATCACTAACCAGAAATCATCCTTCCTTCCCAATACCAGCTAGAAAAAATCCTTCCTTCCAATCACCAGCCAGAAATCATCATTCCTTCCCATTACCAAGCAGAAATAATCCTCCCTTCCCATCACCAACCAAAAATCCTCCTCCCTTCTTATCACCAACCAGAAATCATCCTTCCTTCTCATCACCACCCAGAAATCATTCTCCCTTCTTATCACCAACCAGAAATCATCCTCCCTTCCCTTCTTATCACCAACCAGAAATCATTCTCCCTTCTTATCACCAACCAGAAATCATCCTCCCTTCCCATCACCAACCAGAAATCATCCTCCTTTCCAATCATCTACCAGAAATTTTCCTCCCTTCCTGACACCAACCAGAAATCATCCTTCCTTCCCATCACCAACCAGAAATCATCCTCCCTTCCCGTCACCAACCAGAAATCATCCTCCCTTCC
The DNA here is from genome assembly GCF_965119305.1 of Pelophylax lessonae. NCBI lineage: Eukaryota > Metazoa > Chordata > Amphibia > Anura > Ranidae > Pelophylax > Pelophylax lessonae. The sequence continues at coordinate 888,049,500 of NC_138768.1, forward strand.
AATCACCAACCAGAAATCATCCTCCCTTCCCATCACCAACCAGAAATCATCCTCCCTTCCCATCACCAACCAGAAATCACCCTCCCTTCCCATCACCAACCAGAAATCATTCTCCCTTCCCGTCACCAAGCAGGAATCATTCTCCCTTCTTATAACCAACCAGAAATCATCCTCCCTTCCAATCACCAACCAGAAATCATCCACCCTGCTTATCACCAACCAAAAATCCTCCTCCCTTCTTATCACCAACCAGAAATCATTCTCCCTTCTTATCACCAACCAGAAATCATCCTCCCTTCCCATCAACAACCAGAAATCATCCTCCCTTCTTATCACCAAACAGATATCATCCTCCCTTCTTATCACCAACCAGAAATCATCCTTCCTTCTTATCACTAACCAGAAATCATCCTTCCTTCCCAATACCAGCTAGAAAAAATCCTTCCTTCCAATCACCAGCCAGAAATCATCATTCCTTCCCATTACCAACCAGAAATCATCCTCCCTTCCCATCACCAATCAGAAATCATCCTCCCTTCTCATCACCAACCAGAAATCATCCTCCTTTCCTATCACCAAGCAGAATTCATACTCCCTTCTTATCACCAACCAGAAATCATCCTCCCTTCCCATCACCAAGCAGAAATAATCCTCCCTTCCCATCACCAACCAAAAATCATCCTCCCTTCTCATCACCAACCAGAAATCATTCTCCCTTCTTATCACCACCCAGAAATCATTCTCCCTTCTTATCACCAACCAGAAATCATCCTCCCTTCCCTTCTTATCACCAACCAGAAATCATTCTCCCTTCTTATCACCAACCAGAAATCATCCTCCCTTCCCATCACTAACCAGAAATCATCCTCCCTTCCAATCACCTACCAGAAATTTTCCTCCCTTCCTGACACCAACCAGAAATCATCCTCCCTTCCCATCACCAACCAGAAATCTTCCTCCCTTCTTATCACCAACCAGAAATCATCCTTCCTTCCCAATACCAACCAGAAATAAGCCTTCCTTCCAATCACAGACCAGAAATCATCCTTCCTTCCCATTACCAACCAGAAATCATCCTCCCTTCCCATCACCAACCAGAAATCATCCTCCCTTCCAATCACCAACCAGAAATCATCCTTCCTTCCCATTACCAACCAGAAATCATCCTCCCTTCTCGTCACCAACTAGAAATCATCTTCCCTTTCTATCACCAACTAGAAATCATCTTCCCTTGTTATCACCAACCAGAAATCATCTTCCCTTGTTATCACCAACCAGAAATCATCCTCCCTTGCCATCACCAACCAGAAATCATCCTTCCTTCCCATTGCCAACCAGAAATCATCCTCCCTTCCCATCACCAACCAGAAATCATCCTCCCTTCTTATCACCAACCAGAAATCATCCTCCCTTCCCATCACCAACCAGAAATCATCCTCCCTTCCCATTACCAACCAGAAATCATCCTCCCTTCTCGTCACTAACTAGAAATCATCTTCCCTTTCTATCACCAACTAGAAATCATCCTCCCTTCTTATCACCAACCAAAAATCATTCTCCCTTCCCATCACCAACCAGAAATCATCCTCCCTTCCCATCACCAACCACAAATCATCCTCCCTGCTTATCCCCAACCAGAAATCGTCCTCCCTTTTTATCATCAACCAGAAATCATTCTCCCTTCCCATCACCAACCAGAAATCATCCTCCCTTCTTATCACCAACCAGAAATCATCCTCCCTTCTTATCACCAACCAGAAATAAGCCTTCCTTCCAATCACCAACCAGAAATAAGCCTTCCTTCCAATCACCAACCAGAAATCATTCTCCCTTATCACCAACCAGAAATCATTCTCCCTTCCCATCACCAACCAGAAATCATCCTCCCTTCTTATCACCAAACAGATATCATCCTCCCTTCTTATCACCAACCAGATATCATCCTCCCTTCTCATTACCAACCAGAAATCATCCTTCCTTCTTATCACCAACCAGAAATCATTCTCCCTTATCACCAACCATACATCATCCTCCCTTCCCATCACCAACCAGAAATCATCCTTCCTTCTTATCACCAACCAGATATCATCCTCCCTTCTCATTACCAACCAGAAATCCTCCTCCCTTCCCATCACCAACCAGAAATCATCCTCCCTTCCCGTCACCAACCAGAAATCATCCTCCCTTCCAATCAACAACCAGAAATCATCCTCCTTTCCCATCACCAACCAGAAATCATCCTCCCTTCCCATCACCAACCAGAAATCATCCTCCCTTCCCATCACCAACCAGAAATCATCCTCCCTTCCCATTACCAACCAGAAATCATCCTCCCTTCTCTTCACCAACTAGAAATCATCTTCCCTTTCTATCACCAACTAGAAATCATCCTCCCTTCTTATCACCAACCAAAAATCATTCTCCCTTCCCATCACCAACCAGAAATCATCCTCCCTTCTTATCACCAACCAGAAATCATCCTCCCTGCTTATCCCCAACCAGAAAGCGTCCTCCCTTTTTATCACCAACCAGAAATCATCCTCTCTTCTTATCACCAACCAGAAATAAGCCTTCCTTCCAATCACCAACCAGAAATAAGCCTTCCTTCCAATCACCAACCAGAAATAAGCCTTCCTTCCAATCACCAACCAGAAATAAGCCTTCCTTCTAATCACCAACCAGAAATCATCCTCCCTTCTCATTACCAACCAGAAATCATCCTTCCTTCCCAATACCAACCTGAAATAAGCCTTCTTTCCAATCACCATTCAGAAATCATCCTCCCTTCCCATTACCAACCAGAAATCATCCTCCCTTCCCATCACCAACCAGATATCATCCTCCCTTCTCATTACCAACCAGAAATCATCCTTCCTTCCCAATACCAACCTGAAATCATCCTTCCTTCCCATTACCAACCAGAAAATATCCTCCCTTCCAATCACCAACCAAAAATCATCCTCCATTCCAATTACCATGCAAAAATAATTTGCCCTTCCTACTACTATAGATAGAGAACATACCCCGGTTCGGTTCACACCAAACCTCCTAAACATGTAAAAAGTTTAGACCCGATCCGTGAACCCTATCTATCTATAACACCCAAACTTGTAAAAACAAAAGTGCCCATTTTAAAGGTCTATATGCAAGTTATTGACTGTAAAAAAATGGGTATGAGGACCGGGTACTTCCCGGGGGACACGTATCAATGCAAGAAATGTTTTTAAAAACAATCGTTTTTCAGGAGCAGTGATTTTAATGATGCTTAAAATGCAACGATAAAAATGAAAAATACCTTTAGTGTCTCGTGGGGGGGTCCCCTTAGGCCCCTTTCACACGGGCGTTCCGTATATCACCCCATCCGTTTGCGGGTGATATATACGGACATAACACATGTCAATGGGATTTGAACAAATCAGATTTGAACAAATGAAACAAATGTCATCCGTGCCCGTGAAAAAAAAAAAGTGCCGGAGCGGATCGCAATACGGTCCGCTCCGTGTGAAAGGAGCCTTAGTCTGCCTGAAAAGTGGCACATCTGTATTGTGTAAAGAACCTGTTGCAGCAAAAGTTACATTTAAATAGAAAAAGAATTTACATTTAAATTGCCTGCAATATAATACCTTTGCCAGGAACATAAAAAATGTTTTAAAAAAAAAAAAAAAAGGCGTGGGGGGTCCCCCGCAATCCATTCCAGGCTCTATGGGTCTGGTATGGATTTTAAGGGGGAACCAATGGCAGGCAAAATTAAACACCCCCCAAAATGCATAGCAGAACCTTATTCGAGCATGCAGCCTGGCAGGTCAGGAAAGGGGGAATGCGCGAGTGGAACCTCCCCTCCTTAACCATACCTGGCCACATGCTCTCAACATGGGGGGTGCTTTGGGCTTGGGGGGGTGCTGCGGTGCTTTGGTGTTATGGGGGTCTGTGGGCAGGGGGCTTATCAGAATCTGGAACCCCTCTTTAACAAGGGGGCTCCCAGATCCTACTCCCCCTCCCTATGTGAATGAGAATAGGGAACATGGTACCCCTACCCATTCACCAATAAAGTGTCAAAAAGCAAAAAAAACACAGACACAGTTTTTGGCAAGTCCTTTATTAAAAATAAAAACCATTGTCCATCGATGTACTGTGTATCCACCATCAATCACAATGCTTGCCGCCACCGCCGGTCCTGAAAAACAAAAATCACTCTTCTGTCGACTTAGGAAAACCGCAGAATGCCTGCTCCGCCATTTGACAGTTTTTATATAGGTAAGGGACGGGGCCACCTGTTGATGTCACCTGGTGGCACTGCCCCCTTGTGACATCACTGACCGGTGCATGCTGGATGGGTGATGTCACAAGGAGGCAGTGCCACCAGGTGACCTCACCAGGTGGCCCTGGCCCTTACCTATAAAAGAGCTGTCAAACAGTGGAGTAGGCATTTGCGGTTTGTGTTAGTCGACGCCGGAGCGTTCTTATTTTTTCAGGTCCTGCGGTGGCGGCGGGCACTATGATTGACGATATGGATCTACATCTGGGACATTGTTCTTTTACTTTTTAAAAGGAATTGTCAAAAATGTTGTCTATTTTTATTGCTTCTTGACACTTTTTTTGGTCAATGGGTAATGGTACAATGTACCCCATACCCATTCACATAGGGGGGCCCAGGATCTGGGGGCCCCCTTCTTAATGGGGGCTTCCAGATTCTGATAAGCCCCCTGGCCCCAGACCCCCACAACTACCGCCCAGGATTGTCAGGAAGAGGCTTGCTCGTCCCACCCTTTCCTGGGCTGTCAGGCTCCATGCATGGATAAGGGCCTGGTATTGATTAGGGGGAACCCCATGCCATTTTTTAAAACATATTTCTATTGCTGGAAAATCGGCAATGGCTTTTTTAAAATTCAGCTGTCAATGTGGAAGCCCGTTTACAGCTGATGACTCATCCGTTGTTAAGGATGCCGCTGCCGGCTTCTCAGTCAGGGCTTAGAATGCAACTTTTGCTTGGCCCGAACTGTTACCCCAACTCTACCCATTACCAACCAGAAATTGTCCTCCCTTCTCATCACCAACCAGAAATCATCCTCCCTTCCCATCACAATCCAGAAATCATCCCCCCTTCCAATCACCAACTAGAAATCATCCTCCCTTCCAATCACCAACCAGAAATCATCCTCCCTTCCAATCACCAACCAGAAATCATCCTCCCTTTCAATCACAATCCAGAAATCATCCCCCCTTCCAATCACCAACTAGAAATCATCCTCCCTTCCAATCACCAACTAGAAATCATCCTCCCTTCCAATCACCAACTAGAAATCATCCTCCCTTCCAATCACCAACTAGAAATCATCCTCCCTTCCAATCACCAACCAGAAATCATCCTCCCTTTCTAATCACCAACCAGAAATCATCCTCCCTTCCAATCACAATCCAGAAATCATCCCCCCTTCCAATCACCAACTAGAAATCATCCTCCCTTCCAATCACCAACTAGAAATCATCCTCCCTTCCCATCACAATCCAGAACTCATCCTTCCCTCCCATCACCATCTAGAAATCATCTTTCCCTTCCCATCACAATCCAGAAAGTCTAAAGGCAAGCTAGGTCATACACAGGTAAGCAGAAACAACTGATCAGGTCTCAGGAACACAGGAACAAGCTGAAGACAATTTAGCCCATCAATACAGCCTCACCAGTGTCCATCAATGCAGCCTCACCAGTGCCCATCAATGTAGCCTAATCAGTGCCCATCAATGCAATCTGATCATTGCCCATCAATGCACCCTCACCAGTGCCCATCAATGCAGCCTGATCAGTGCCCATCAATGCAGCCTCACCAGTGCCCATCAATGCAGCCTCATCAGTGCCCATCAGCTCAGCCTCATTAGTGCCCATCAATGCAGCCTGATCAGTGCCCATCAATGCAGCCTCACCAGTGCCCATCAATGCAGCCTCACCAGTGCTCATCGGTGCAGCCTATTAGTGCCCATCAGTGACCTTCAGTGCTGCCTATTAGTGCCCATCAGTGCCGCCTATCAGTGCCACATATCAGTGCAGCTTCATCAGTGCTGCCACATCCTCTGCCCTGCTAACCCCGTCCTATGTCCCACTGACTCCATCCTCTGCCCTCATGTCTCAGGGTCTGATGAGGAAGCTGTAGCCGTTTACTGTGAACAGCTGTGGCTTCCTCATCAGACCCTGAGAACATGAACAGTATACTGCGGCTGGGGTGGGACAAATTTAGATGGGGGGATGCCTAATTTTAGTCTTGCCAAGGGCAGCACAAAAATAAAATACACCACTGGCCACTTACGCATTAGTGACCAGTGGCAGTGATTAACCCCTTTGTGCTGCATTAGTGGCACCAGTGTCAGTGTTTATAAACCATTTCATGCTGCACCATACAAGGGTTAAATAACACTGCCACTGTTGCCACTGCCACTAATGCAGCACAAAGGGGTTATTTACTGCCACTGGCCACTAATGCATCAGTGGCAGTATATTAACCCCCTCCGTGCTGCATATTACAAATAGCATTGTAAATAAACCCCTCCCCCCCAAAGAGTCAATCCCTTCAGCCAGTTCACACAGCTAAGGCACTGACATAACAGTGCCTTGGGTAAGGACAGGTTATTAGCCTCTGCAAACTCACTTGCACGGGACTTCACTGGCTCCTCACAGGTCTTAGCAGCAGCACTCTGTACTTTCTTGCCTCCTCCCGGTCTCTGAATGACATCACCCTGGGCCGGGACTAGGAAGCTTCTGTTGGGCGGATATCACTCCACCTGACGGGAAAGTGACTGTGCCAGGTGCAGGAGCGCACACAGCATACAGTACTTGCACCACTCCCCTGCAGCTCTGCAAGTACAACACAATGTAGCGGCGGCCCGGCGGGTGACATGCCTGTCTGCAGTGGTGGAAGCGGTGTGGAGCAAGCAGCCTTTTTATGAGGCATCAGAGTGGCCTGGAGGGCAATCACCTCCCTGCCCCCCGGGCCAGTCTGCCCGTGCCCCAGGGGGACTGTCTCCAGGATCTTCCCCATCCTAATGCATCATAACTAGGGAAGAATTCTAGCAGAGTACCAGGCTTGTTGCTGCTCGCAGCTTTGACCAGAGCACAGTGATCAGAGAGACTGATGTGACTGTGGGGGGACATTAGAGCAATGTGCATAGTTATTACAACATGGTTTCTCCGGTGTCTGTCTGTCTCTTCATCATTACTGACTGTCTCTATTATCCCGCATTACAGGAAGGTCTCTCCTGTGTCCGGCTGTCTCTTCATCATTACTGACTGTCTCTATTATTCCATATTACAGGACAGTCTCTCCGGTGTCTGTCTGTCTCTTCATCATTACTGACTGTCTCTATTATCCCACATTACAGGACGGTCTCTCCTGTGTCCGTCTGTCTCTCTATTATTACTGACTGTCTCTATTATCCCACATTACAGGAAGGTCTCTCCTGTGTCAGGCTATCTCTTCATCATTACTGAATGTCTCTATTGTTCCATATTACAGGACGGTCTCTCCTGTGTCCGTCTGTCTCTTCATCATTACTGAATGTCTCTATTGTTCCATATTATAGGACGGTCTCTCCTGTGTCCGGCTGTCTCTCTATCATTACTGACTGTCTCTAATATTCCATATTACAGGATGGTCTCTCCTGTGTCCGGCTGTCTCTTTATCAGTACTAACTGTCTCTATTATTCCATATTACAGGACGGTCTCTCCTGTGTCCAGCTGTCTCTCTATCATTACTGACTGTCTCTATTATTCCATATTACAGGACGGTCTCTCCTGTGTCCGTCTGTCTCTCTATCATTACTGACTGTCTCTATTATTCCATATTACAGGACGGTCTCTCCTGTGTCCAGCTGTCTCTCTATCATTACTGACTGTCTCTATTATTCCATATTACAGGACGGTCTCTCCTGTGTCAGGCTATCTCTTCATCATTACCGACTGTCTCTATTATTCCATATTACAGGACGGTCTCTCCTGTGTCCGTCTGTCTCTTCATCATTACTGAATGTCTCTATTGTTCCATATTATAGGACGGTCTCTCCTGTGTCCGGCTGTCTCTCTATCATTACTGACTGTCTCTATTATTCCATATTACAGGACGGTCTCTCCAGTGTCCGTCTGTCTCTCTATCATTACTGACTGTCTCTATTATTCCATATTACAGGACGGTCTCTCCTGTGTCCAGCTGTCTCTCTATCATTACTGACTGTCTCTATTATTCCATATTACAGGACGGTCTCTCTTGTGTCAGGCTATCTCTTCATCATTACCGACTGTCTCTATTATTCCATATTACAGGACGGTCTCTCCTGTGTCCGGGTGTCTCTCTATCATTACTGACTGTCTCTATTATTCCATATTACAGGACGGTCTCTCCTGTGTCCGGCTGTCTCTTCATCATTACTGACTGTCTCTATTATTCCATATTACAGGACGGTCTCTCCTGTGTCCGTCTGTCTCTCTATCATTACTGACTGTTTCTATTATTCCATATTACAGGACGGTCTCTCCTGTGTCCGGCTGTCTTTTCATCATTACTGACTGTTTCTATTATTCCATATTACAGGATGGTCTCTCCTGTGTCCGTCTGTCTCTTCATCATTACTGAATGTCTCTATTGTTCCATATTATAGGACAGTCTCTCCTGTGTCCGTCTGTCTCTCTATTATTACTGACTGTCTCTATTATTCCATATTACAGGACGGTCTCTCCAGTGTCCATCTGTCTCTCTATCATTACTGACTGTCTCTATTATTCCATATTACAGGACGGTCTCACCTGTGTCCGGGTGTCTCTCTATCATTACTGACTGTCTCTATTATTCCATATTACAGGACGGTCTCTCCTGTGTCCAGCTGTCTCTCTATCATTACTGACTGTCTCTATTATTCCATATTACAGGATGGTCTCTCCTGTGTCCGTCTGTCTCTCTATTATTACTGACTGTCTCTATTATTCCATATTACAGGACGGTCTCACCTGTGTCCGGGTGTCTCTCTATCATTACTGACTGTCTCTATTATTCCATATTACAGGACGGTCTCACCTGTGTCCGGGTGTCTCTCTATCATTACTGACTGTCTCTATTATTCCATATTACAGGACGGTCTCTCCTGTGTCCAGCTGTCTCTCTATCATTACTGACTGTCTCTATTATTCCATATTACAGGACGGTCTCTCCAGTGTCCGTCTGTCTCTCTATCATTACTGACTGTCTCTATTATTCCATATTACAGGACGGTCTCACCTGTGTCTGGGTATCTCTCTATCATTACTGACTGTCTCTATTATTCCATATTACAGGACGGTCTCTCCTGTGTCCAGCTGTCTCTCTATCATTACTGACTGTCTCTATTATTCCATATTACAGGACGGTCTCTCCTGTGTCCGGCTGTCTCTTCATCATTACTGACTGTCTCTATTATTCCATATTACAGAACGGTCTCTCCTGTGTCCGGGTGTCTCTCTATCATTACTGACTGTCTCTATTATTCCATATTACAGGACGGTCTCTCCTGTGTCCGGCTGTCTCTTCATCATTACTGACTGTCTCTATTATTCCATATTACAGGACGGTCTCTCCTGTGTCCGGCTGTCTCTTCATCATTACTGACTGTCTCTATTATTCCATATTACAGGACGGCCTCTCCTGTGTCCGGCTGTCTCTTCATCATTACTGACTGTCTCTATTATTCCATATTACAGGATGGTCTCTCCTGTGTCCGGCTGTCTCTCTATCATTACTGACTGTCTCTATTATTCCATATTACAGGATGGTCTCTCCTGTGTCCGGCTGTCTCTCTATCATTACTGACTGTCTCTATTATTCCATATTACAGGATGGTCTCTCCTGTGTCCGGCTGTCTCTTCATCATTACTGACTGTCTCTATTATTCCATATTACAGGACGGTCTCTCCTGTGTCCGGCTGTCTCTCCATCATTACTGACTGTCTCTATTATTCCATATTACAGGACGGTCTCTCCTGTGTCCGGCTGTCTCTTCATCATTACTGACTGTCTCTATTATTCCATATTACAGAACTGTCTCTCCTGTGTCTGGCTGTCTCTCTATCATTACTGACTGTCTTTATTATTCCATATTACAGGACGGTCTCTTCTGTGTCTGTCTATCTCTCCATCATTACTGACTGTCTCTATTATTCTATATTACAGCACGGTCTCTCTTGTGTCCGTCTATCTCTCCATCATTACTGACTGTCTCTATTATTCTATATTACAGGACGGTCTCTCCTGTGTTTGGCTGTCTCTTCATCATTACTGACTGTCTCTATTATTCCATATTACAGGACGGTCTCTCCTGTGTTCGGCTGTCTCTCTATGATTACTGACTGTCTCTATTATTCCATATTACAGGACGGTCTCTCCTGTGTCCGGCTGTCTCTCTATGATTACTGACTGTCTCTATTATTCCATATTACAGGACGGTCTCTCCTGTGTCCGGCTGTCTCTTCATCATTACTGACTGTCTCTATTATTCCATATTACAGGACTGTGCTCTAGATGTCCAGACCTCTGGATCCCAATCCATGATAAATGTTATTTCTTCTCTGAAAACAAGAAGTCACATTCACTTAGTAATAAAGACTGTGGAGAACGTCACTCCAGACTGGCCACTGTGAAGAAGGAGACCATGCGGGTTAGTGTGGGGTCACTGGGTGTGGTGTGGGGTGGATATCACCTTGTGGTCCATATATTGGGCTCCTTTGTTGGAATAACTCTCCCTTATAAATTAGTGTTGCTCAGTCTATTCTATGGTGGGGTCCCAGGTATCAATGTGACTATTTTTCAGTACTTCTTGAACTACAGAAACACATTTTTACCAAAAACAAAAAAAAATTGGGGTCTGGACCAGTAGATTGTCCACTCCTGACCTAAATTACTGATAGAATAAAATTCATGAATTCATTCATCTCTGCTGCATATTGCTGAGACCTAAGTTCAGGGTGCAGACATCCAGAGCCACCTGGATGCAGAGCAGAAAGGGGACTATTAGCTGTGTGTGACTGTATGGTTAACTGCAATATCACTGGGACTGTTGGGCTGCTGCTGGGGAAATGTACTATCTGCAGATAGAGAGACTGAGACCTTAAAAAACAGACCATACAGCCTTATCGCTGCCTGTAGGCTTGACTGGGTCCATTCTCATGTGCACCAATGGTACAATTGGGCCCCAATGCTAACCGGCGGAAGAGTAAGGACTAAAGACTTCCCCTTTACAGCTGCTACACTGAGGCCTTCACCCATGGCTTATGCTAAGAGATACCCTTCAGGGGACATTGCACCATATCCTAGCCATGCTCCTAGAGTGCACTCTAGACTAGTTATATTATTGATGTTCACATTGCATCATTGTGTTCTCCTGGAAAAGATGGCTCCCCAAGTTCCCCACCCGGAGAACACAATAAACACACAGTAGGGATTGCCCCATCCACACTGACTGTGTTGATGGGGAAATAGAGCCATTCTCTTTCCTTTTCTTTGATTTGGTGGGGAGGGACAGAAGATGAAATTCCCATAGAGAGGTTCTACTCACAGAACACCCTGCTCTCACCACAGTGGAAAGAAAGAGCCAAAGTCCAGCTTCTGAGATATCTGGCAATGTTTTTGAGGAGAGATTTTTTTGTGGGGTGTGCAAATGTTTTTATGTGGGGCCAAGCACCAAATTTGTCTTCAGGAAGACACCCCATTCACAGAAAGAGCTTGACGGATTCCACTGAGTGATTTGGATGTTCTCTGTGAGCAACTGACAGAGGTGAAGAGGATGGGCATAATTTGAAAGTCACAAAGCCCTTATGCCTCCCCCATAGTGGTGGTAAGGAAGTATAAAAGGGGCACTTGGAAAATTACTTTAAATAGGACTGTGCTCAAAATATCAATACAGGAATGTATCGGGACGCATTCCTTCCTGATACGCGTATCGATACGGATGATTCTGTATTAATAGGGCAGAAAAACTGCACATGCCGGGATATTTACAATTATGTGCTGGGGGCTAGTTTCACCTCTAACACATGTGACTTAGGCAGACAGAAAATGTCATGTCCTTGTTCATACATGTATGAACAAGGACATGACATTTTATTATGACAGAACACAACTAGGTATTAAAAACATATTGCAACAGTTTACACACGCTAATGCACAGACCGATCATGTGAAAGGGGCCTAAGGCTGCTTTCACACGGATGCACTGGGGTTTACCTGCTGGCAGGTACTCCTGGCTGGTACTGCTGGTGGGTACTCCTGGCTGGTACTGCTGGTGGGTACTCCTGGCTGGTACTGCTGGGGGGTACTGCTGGCTGGTACTGCTGGTGGGCACTGCTGGTGGTTATTGCTGGCTGGTACTGCTGGTGGGAAATGCTGGCTCCTCTGAGACACATCAATGCCCGAGTATGGGGTGCGGCGCTGGAGGAAGCATGCAGAGCCGATGCTTCCTGTATCTCTCCTCTCACAGGCGGAGTGCATTTGATATCACTCCGTCTGTGACAGGACAGAGCCAGAATTATACAGGAAGCATCAGCTCGGGGATATGACTCGGGGATATGCTGACAGCTGTCAGGGAACCGCAGCCCAAATGTGGGAGACTCCTGCATCTCGCGGGAGACTTGGAATATGTGCCTTGACAAAAGGGCACTTTGGGCACCAAGGGGCAAAGGGGCAGGTGTTCAAGCACCCTCCACCCCCTCTGCATGTACCTGCATCTGGAAGACTGATAGAAGATAGCCTTCATCTGTCTGCTAGGGTTCCTCAAATTTAACAGAAAGCTCCAAGGTCTTTCAGGACTCCAGCAACCTTCCAGTTATTTATGGAGAAGACAGCAGGGCATTTGAACCCAATTGAAGTGTTGCTACTGTATACCTAGACGATATCCTTGTCTTTTGCGGAACCCTTGAAGATCATGAAGAGTGCCTGAAGAAGGTCCTGAAGAGACTACATGATGAGGGGTTGAAGCTGTTCCTAGAGAAGTGTCAGTTCTACTAGCCTGATGTCACTTAGCTTGGACATGTTGTCTCAGCTGAGGGACTGGCCACTGACCCCAAGAAACTGGAAGCTTTCACCCCCTGGCCAAGACCTACCAATGTGACCGAGGATAGGTTGTTCCTGGAATTCTACTCTTCAAACAAACTGGAGGACCCAGGAAGTCTTGGGAGTCAATCCAATACCAATGGACTGATCAGTGTGAGCAAGTCTTCAGTCATCTGAAGAGGAGCTTAACAATTGCCCCTCCAACCAAACTACTTGTCTATGCCAGTCAAGATGGGTTAGGCGGGGTGTTGTATCAAGAATATGATGGACACCTGTGGCCTGTTGCCTTGCCCCCATGGAGAACTATCCATCCCACAAGCTGAAGTTCCTTGCCCTGAAGTGAGCAATGGTGGATACATTGAAAGCTTACTTATGTGGTGCAGACTTCATGATCAAAACTAACAATAACCCGCTCACATATATAGTTACTACAGCCAAGCTGGAAGCGACTGGACATAGGTGGTTGGCCACCCTATTAGGGTTCCGCTTCACCCCGGCCACCCAAACTGCCTCTCAGAAATCACACCTAGTGACCAGGTCACAGTCTTTGCTACCAGGTGCAGACAAAAGAGAAATAAATGAGGAGGAAGATGTTTGCATAGACTGGTTGTGGCCATCTACAATGTCAAAGACTACTGATCCTCCTCTCAGTGAGACAAATACTGGAATCCTGAGGCCTGAGGCTCCAGAATTTATACCAACCCTTGCAAAATAAAGAAGACCCTCTAATTCCCTGACTGCAGAGGACACAGAATGTTTTTTTTTTTTTTCTTTAATTTTTTTTATCAACTTTATTGGTATCACAAGAAATGAACAACATCCCTTTTGATGTCTGGGCAGTAATAATGATGATATTAATGAAAAAACAAAAGTGCTCAAATAAACATAGATCTTACTTATTTATAAAGAGAAAACACTAATAAGTACACAAACAATTCTAAATGTTACAGAATAATTGCAATAAAGAAGCAAAGATAATAAAGTTATGTGGAACGTTAATCCTCTGATAGGACTTATCAGAAAGAGAGAAAAATTGCTGGGCTACTTCTTTTCTAACACACAATACACAGAGATGTTTCAACCACCTACAGAAACAGAGGGAGAGCCAGTTGGGGAAGGACCATCAGAGCTGAAAGAGCAAAGAGAAAAGCAAACTGTTCAGCCCCCCCAAAAGACTGACTTATGATATTTTACGTAAGGGGTTCTGAGGAAGCCATTGTCACTTCTCAAAGGACTAACAAAACTCCAACACTTCCTACTACATATTTAGTGAAAAGTGACTCAAACTTAACCCCTGGCACATCTAAGTGGGCAATCCCAATATTGGTGGCTTATGGACAAGATAACCTCGCTCCTTATGACAAATGTGGGAGGTTCCCCTGTCAAATACATATAATTATTAGAATTAATTGAGGATTTTGTATAAATGTTATCTTACATTTCATTTTAGTTTTTTATTTAGGTTAATCTAAAGTTTTGGAAATATGTGAATGGACCTTATGCCCCTCTTTTGGAGACCAAAGGTTCTCTGTCTGAAGTGTATAGCCAGGTGCTTGACTAAGAATGAGGGTGAGGGAGACACTGTGCTGCAGCTGCTCTCTATGCTTATACTAAACTGTTCATGCCTGACCGAACAACATTGTCTGCTTCCAGCCCATTGGGTGTGAGTGGGGGGGGGGGGGGGGGGCAGACAAGCCTAAATAATTTAAGAGATCTTGATGCTGACTGCAATATAATGAAGTTCTGCAAGGGAATAGAAGTTCAGGAAGGAGCCATGCTACGGATTTTTATGGACCATTGGACTCCAGTACCCAGAGAGATAGGTGGATAAAGCAGCTGTATTTCTCAGACTGGAGATTGAATCGCTCTCTCTCTGACCGAGAGGAAGATTTGTGAGTGCACATTGCTGTCTAGTGTGCACCATCACTGCTGCATATCGGCAGTCAGAACGGGATTAGGGATGCTGAATTTGAGGTGCAGACTCCCAGAGCTACCTGGGTGCAGAGCAGAGAGTGGACTAATTGCTGTTTGTAATCAGATGTTGAGCTGCAGCATCGCTGGGAGTGCTGAGCTGCTACTGTGGGGATTTACTATCTGCAGCTAGAGAGAATAAACCCTTTATGAACTGACCATACAGCCATCTAGCAGCTCAATTGCTGCCTACAGGCTTGGCTGGGACCATTCTCATGTGCATCACTGGTACGATTGGACCTCAACATTAGCCGGCTGAATACTTAGGACTAAAGACTGCCCTTTACAGATGCTACACTAAAACATTCACCTATTGCTTATGCTAAGAGTTACCTCTTAGGAAACATTGCGCCATATCCTAGCCATTCTCCTAGAGTGCACTCTAAATTAGTTATAGAATTCACATTGCAGTTATTGCTGCTATGTACTGCTTATTGTTGACTGTACACTGTACATACTGGTCATACATTTGTATCTCCAGGTGGAATACTGATGTCTGGATCCAGTGGTAGATGACTGGGGTAACGTTTATATTCTCTTGTGTATTGTTTTTTGTAGAGACTGGTGAACATCACAGGAAAGGAATTCTGGGTCGGATTTACCCGACATGACATCCATAGTACAGTGTGGACAGGAAAATGGACAGATGGCAGCACAGAGTAAGTATCACGGGACATTTATTTTTCCTAATCAGCAGACACGCACCACTCTAGTGTATGTAGGTATGATGTCATGCGTCTTTCTCCTTCCTCTTCCTCCACAAAGATTTGCAAACACTCTTACTGAATGACAAAACAGCTTCTTTCTCTTTACTGAACCCTGACAGCCAATGAGAAATTATTAGTACACATATTGTACGTAGGGGTATTAATTGTTAGCAGTTTAGAGGCATGACACATCTCCTACAGAGGAGCTCTTGTGGTAGCTCCCAAATGGCAACTTATACAAGACCTCCTATGACCTCTATCTTATGGCACCCCTTTTTTATCAACGCTCTTCTATTGCAGCTTTCTCCGATAGTTACTTTCTTAGGATAGCTCTCTGATGGTAGCTCCCTTTTGACATTCTTCCTAGGGCAGATCTCTAATCCTAGCTCTTTCATGTTATCTACCTTATGGCAGCTCTCCTATAGAAGCGCTCCTATGGCAAATCCCCTATGGAAGTCTTCTCATGCCAGGTCTCCTATGGCAGTTCTATTAGTGGGACTGTTATGGACACTGGTCACCCACCTGAAACAATCCTGTGACCCCATTCACCTGTAATGGGACTGGATATGTTATATCTGTGCAGTGTCCTTTATGGCACCTGATCACCAGACACTCAAGTGTAGCAGGCTGTGTGTGAACCAACACTACTACATAAGTAGAGGCCCATGGATATATTTTGTCCATGGTTTCCTCTATCGCCTTCCACCAACACCACTACATAAGTAGAGGCCCATGGATATATTTTGTCCATGGTTTCCTCTATCACCTTCCACCAAGACCACTACATAAGTAGAGGCCCATGGATATATTTTGTCCATGGTTTACTCTATCTCCTTCCACCAACACCACTACATAAGTAGAGGCCCATGGATATATTTTGTCCATGGTTTACTCTATCTCCTTCCACCAACACCACTACATAAGTAGAGGCCCATGGATATATTTTGCCCATGGTTTCCTCTATCTCCTTCCACCAACACCACTACATAAGTAGAGGCCCATGGATATATTTTGCCCATGGTTTCCTCTATCTCCTTCCACCAGCACCACTACATAAGTAGAGGCCCATGGATATATTTTGCCCATGGTTTCCTCTATCTCCTTCCACCAACACCACTACATAAGTAGAGGCCCATGGATATATTTTGTCCATGGTTTCCTCTATCTCCTTCCACCAACACCACTACATAAGTAGAGGCCCATGGATATATTTTGTCCATGGTTTCCTCTATCTCCTTCCACCAACACCACTACATAAGTAGAGGCCCATGGATATATTTTGTCCATGGTTTCCTCTATCGCCTTCCACCACCACTACATAAGTAGAGGCCCATGGATATATTTTGTCCATGGTTTACTCTATCTCCTTCCACCAACACCACTACATAAGTAGAGGCCCATGGATATATTTTGTCCATGGTTTCCTCTATCTCCTTCCACCAACACCACTACATAAGTAGAGGCCATGGATATATTTTGTGCATGGTTTCCTCTATCTCCTTCCACCAACACCACTACATAAGTAGAGGCCCATGGATATATTTTGTCCATGGTTTCCTCTATCTCCTTCCACCAACACCACTACATAAGTAGAGGCCCATGGATATATTTTGTCCATGGTTTCCTCTATCTCCTTCCACCAACACCACTACATAAGTAGAGGCCCATGGATATATTTTGTCCATGGTTTCCTCTATCTCCTTCCACCAACACCACTACATAAGTAGAGGCCCATGGATATATTTTGTCCATGGTTTACTCTATCTCCTTCCACCAACACCACTACATAAGTAGAGGCCCATGGATATATTTTGCCCATGGTTTCCTCTATCTCCTTCCACCAACACCACTACATAAGTAGAGGCCCATGGATATATTTTGCCCATGGTTTCCTCTATCTCCTTCCACCAGCACCACTACATAAGTAGAGGCCCATGGATATATTTTGCCCATGGTTTCCTCTATCTCCTTCCACCAACACCACTACATAAGTAGAGGCCCATGGATATATTTTGTCCATGGTTTCCTCTATCTCCTTCCACCAACACCACTACATAAGTAGAGGCCCATGGATATATTTTGTCCATGGTTTCCTCTATCTCCTTCCACCAACACCACTACATAAGTAGAGGCCCATGGATATATTTTGTCCATGGTTTCCTCTATCGCCTTCCACCACCACTACATAAGTAGAGGCCCATGGATATATTTTGTCCATGGTTTCCTCTATCTCCTTCCACCAACACCACTACATAAGTAGAGGCCATGGATATATTTTGTCCATGGTTTCCTCTATCTCCTTCCACCAACACCACTACATAAGTAGAGGCCCATGGATATATTTTGTCCATGGTTTCCTCTATCTCCTTCCACCAACACCACTACATAAGTAGAGGCCCATGGATATATTTTGTCCATGGTTTCCTCTATCTCCTTCCACCAACACCACTACATAAGTAGAGGCCCATGGATATATTTTGTCCATGGTTTCCTCTATCTCCTTCCACCAACACCACTACATAAGTAGAGGCCCATGGATATATTTTGTTCATGGTTTCCTCTATCGCCTTCCACCACCACTACATAAGTAGAGGCCCATGGATATATTTTGTTCATGGTCTTCTCTATATCCTTCCCTCCTCCCCTCCTTACTGCTCATCAACAATGTCTGTGGATATTCACTAACCTGATTGTATCCCTTATCTAGAACTCCCACTGAAGGCATTGGAAGCTGTGCCAAGCTTGGATCTCGTCTGAAATTGGAGAACTGTTATACCGAACTAAACTGGATCTGTGAGAGAGATGCTGTGTGACCGTATTGATCTGTGGAATGCCTCGTGAAGATTCTGGTCACTGAGATTATTCTGAACTGTAAATAAGATATATATTAAGTAATCAGAACCATCTATATGTACACCGACCAGCCATAACATTATGACCACTGACAGGTAAAGGGAATATCTTGTTACAATGGCATCTGAAAATTGTTGGGATATATTAGGCAGCAAGTGAACATGTTGTCCGTGAAGTTGATATGGTAAAAGTAGAAAAAAATAGGCATCGCAATTTGTTGTGTATGGTGCTGTGAAGCCCATGGTGACCCACGTCCACAGCCAAAAGTTTCTACAATGGTCACATGAACATCAGAACTGGACTACGGAGCAATGGAAGAAGGTGGCCTGGTCTGATGCATCACATTTTCTTTACATCATGTGGATGGCCGGGTGCGGGTGCGTCACTTACCTGGGGAAGAGATGCCAACATGATGTGGTATAAGAAGGCAAGTCGGCTGAGGCAGTGTGATGATTTGGGCAATGTTCTGCTGGAAAACCATTTTTTTTTATATATCTCTTTATTATATATAATAACAAAAAAAAAAAAAACATAACAACAACACATGCTGAGCATATCATATTAACCGCTTGCCGACTGCCGCACGACTATCTAAGGCGGCAGTCAGCCCCCTACAGGCAAAACGACGTAGTACTACGTCTAGTAAAGGGAGGATGACCAGCGCTATGGACTAAAGATATATGAGGGGACAAATAGATAAGTAAATAGAAGGTGTGAGCTGCCACCAATCAACCCTTAAGTGCAAGGGTGAAAGTGAAATATATTATGTGGCGATTGGTATCGGCGCTACCTTACAATATAAGACGTGACTTCCCCAAAGTGTAGGTGAAAAAATATATAAGGGTGTCAACAAAAAATGTTTTTTTGTGAGTAAATTAAATGAAATAAACAATCCGTGTGTTTATTGAATTTCAAATAAAAAACAAATATAGTGATACATGTGCAATATACATATCGAAATGGTGGAAAAAAAGGAAAATATTGGGGGGGGGAGGGGGGGGGAAAGGGGGGTGTTCCCACAACCACAAGTGTTATATCAGGTATATACTTTTTCTGATATAATTGTGCCACACAAGTATTGAAAATAAACAGGTGCTACTGTGCAGAGCTCGAAATGACCACAACCACAAGTGTTATATCAGGACTTTCCCTGATATATGTGCCACACATGTGCTAGAAATAAGCAAAAGCTGCTGTGCAGAGTCCAAAGTGTCCACTAGGTGGCGTCTGCAATACGACCTGTGCAGCTGTATGGGGGGTCTCTTCTTCGTATTTGGGGGAGCACTTCCGAGCCGGTGGTCTGGTGCCCTAAATGCTCATAACGAAAGAAGGCCCCAAAGTGAATAGATAATCCATACAATAGCGGCAAAAAAGCGCAGTACACTCACTGTTAAGATGATCTGGATCAGAGTAGACAAAAACAGTCCGCGCCGGGATGCTTCCGCGTTCCACGGCCGACAACCGGAAGTGACGTTGCACGTTCTAGACTCCGCCCTACGCGTTTCGTCAGAGGGACGTCAACTGGAGCGCCGCTCCAGTTGACGTCCCTCTGACGAAACGCGTAGGGCGGAGTCTAGAACGTGCAACGTCACTTCCGGTTGTCGGCCGTGGAACGCGGAAGCATCCCGGCGCGGACTGTTTTTGTCTACTCTGATCCAGATCATCTTAACAGTGAGTGTACTGCGCTTTTTTGCCGCTATTGTATGGATTATCTATTCACTTTGGGGCCTTCTTTCGTTATGAGCATTTAGGGCACCAGACCACCGGCTCGGAAGTGCTCCCCCAAATACGAAGAAGAGACCCCCCATACAGCTGCACAGGTCGTATTGCAGACGCCACCTAGTGGACACTTTGGACTCTGCACAGCAGCTTTTGCTTATTTCTAGCACATGTGTGGCACATATATCAGGGAAAGTCCTGATATAACACTTGTGGTTGTGGTCATTTCGAGCTCTGCACAGTAGCACCTGTTTATTTTCAATACTTGTGTGGCACAATTATATCAGAAAAAGTATATACCTGATATAACACTTGTGGTTGTGGGAACACCCCCCTTTCCCCCCCCCTCTCCCCCCCCCCCCCAATATTTTCCTTTTTTTCCACCATTTCGATATGTATATTGCACATGTATCACTATATTTGTTTTTTATTTGAAATTCAATAAACACACGGATTGTTTATTTCATTTAATTTACTCACAAAAAAACATTTTTTGTTGACACCCTTATATATTTTTTCACCTACACTTTGGGGAAGGCGTAGTACTACGTCGTTCGCCCACAAGCCTCTAGGGGACGAGCGCGCGCCGCCGGAGGTGCGCTCCCGCCCACGCTCGTTCCCTGCCTTCCCCGCGCGAGTGACCGGCGGCTCCAACGCCGGTCACTCGCGATCTCCCACTGGAGAGGGAGAAAGGCAGGCGGCTGATGTAAACAAAGCCGTCTGTCATTCTCCCTGATGTAACTGCAGAGATCATACGATCCTGCTATGTAGGATCATATGTCTCTGTGGTTACATAAAAAGACACGCCCCTTTACAGTTAGAATCACGCCCCTAGGGACACACTTAACCCCTTGATCTCTAATAAAGTTAACCCCTTCCCTGCCAGTGTCATTTTTACAGTAACAGTGCATATTTATAGCACTGATTACTGTAGTAATGTCACTGGTAACCCCAAAAGTGTCAAAAATGTCAGTCAAGGGTCCAATCTGTCTGCCGCAATGTCGCAGTCCCGCAAAAAAAATCGCAGATCGCCGCCATTACTAGTAAAAAAAAAAAACAATAAAAATTACATAAATCTTTCCCGTAGTTAGTAGACGCCATAACTTTTGCGCAAGCCAATCAAAATACGCTTATTGTGATTTTTTTTTACAAAACATATGTAGCAGAAAACAAATTGGCCTAAAATGTTAAAAAATTTGGATTTTTAAATTTTTTTGGGGGGAATTTCATATAAAAAAATGTGAAAAATATTGTTATTTTTTTCAAAATTGTCGCTCTTTTTTTGTTTATAGCGCAAAAAGTAAAAATCGCACAGGTGATAAAATACCACCAAAATAAAGCTCTGTTTGTGGGAAAAAAAAGACATCAATTTCATTTGGGTACAGCGTTGCACGACCGTGCAATTGTCCGTTAAAGTCACGCAGTGCCGAATTACAAAATAGGCCCTGGTCATTGAGCAGCCAAATCCTCCGGGGCTAAAGTGGTTAATGAGAAAACACATAGAGTTACAATTAGTACAGAACCATACATATAGTCAGATACCCGCTACACCATAACAAATATATTTCAATTCAATTCAAATCAAAAACATCATCCACTCTTAGGTAACGTCCTCTAAAAAATAAAATTGTTATGAGTTTGGATGTGTGGGGGTGCTCCAGGCCATAGAGGGCTCCGCCAACCATTTAGACCAAATCTTATTAAACTTACGAGGGCATCCCCTATTGGCATAGGTGTCCCTATATAATGGCAGGTTATTATTTTTCATTTGTTTCCACAATGCAAGTGGCGGAAGCGTAGGTTGTTTCCAATAGAGAGCAATGGCCTTTCTAGCGTAAAATAACGCAACATTTGCCAACAAATGCTCTGCCCATGTGGGCAAGATAGTATCTACCAACCCCAACAGGCATATAGACACCGAAACCTGCAAGGGGGGGGGGGTTCAAAAAGGCTACAACCTCCTCCCAAAATCCCACCACAAATGGACAAGTCCAAAAGATGCGTGAGAAATCCCCCCACCCCTCCAACACCCAGAAACACTGCTGGGAAACCTTGGGTCCTGCCATTCATGTGGATGGTACTTTGGTGTCCATGCCTCAATGGGTCAGGTCTATTTTAGCAAAAGGGGCCATACTCAATATTAGGTGGGTGGTCATAATGCTATGGCTGATCAGTGTATATTGTCTGGGTAGGCCCCATCATCCTTAAAATAACAATTGAGCAAAATAAAAATTCCTCAAACATAAAAAATTGTGCATATATCCAAAAGGAAAATTCCATCGCCCACCTAAAATTGTGTGAACAAGAATCGCCAAAGGGACGTTCCTTCAGGTTAACCCCTTGCCGGCCGCACGCCGCATATATACTGCGGCAGGCTGGCTCAGCAGTGTGAATCGCCGTACCTGTACGGCAATCCGCGGGAGTGCTCATGGGGGCGAGTGTGTGCCACCAGTGGCAGGCTGCCGACCCCACTAGACAGCGGGGATGCCGATCCACAGGACCGGCAGCACCGATTTCCACCGAGCACCCGAGATCGCTCCCCGCTGAGAGAGAGAAGGACAGTCAGCTGTTGTAAACTCCCACCCCTGCTTGACAGTGGGGACTCCGATGCATGGGGCAGGCGACTCCGATTGCCGCCGGGCACACACGATCGATCCCTACTGAGAGAGAAGGACGGTCAGCTATTGTAAACACAGCTGACCGTTGTTCTCTCTGAAATTATCACAAAGCGCCTGTGATCCTTCTACATAGGATCACAGGTCTCTATGGTCATTTCACAAGTCCCTCCCCCCACAGTTAGAAAACACCCTCTAGGCTCACAATTAACCCTTTGATCGCCCCTAGGTTAAAATGACCAGACCATTTTTTGCGATTTATTAACCTGAAGGGAGGCTGTGAAACATATTTATAAATCTCCATGCATTATATGTTTGCATTTAAAAAAAACGAAATGAAATCAGGAAAATATATGTTTTAATGTTTTACGAATGAAAAAAATAAAGAAATTTTACCAGTATCTATATAAATAAAAGCCCTGTGTCCCTGCGTCCGTCCGTATGTCCGTGGAAATGCACTACTGCGCATGTGCCCAGGGACAGCCGTTGGGACGCAGAGCCTTCGGGCGGCGCTGGGTGGGTGGGCGTGTACATGAGCGGATCCCTGCCCACCTTTCAGCATCCGCCTCAGGATTGGCGGATCTTCCGTTCCAGCTGGAGAGGGGGCGTAACTCTGTGGCGGAGAAGACCGCGGCTCCTGTCGGACTCGGACAATGCCTCCCGTGGTATGCAGTGTCAGCATGCCGGAGCCCGCACCGCCGACCGCACAGCCCGCCGGAGCCCGCACCGCCGACCGCACAGCCCGCCGGAGCCCTCACCGCCTACCGCACAGCCCGCCGGAGCCCGCACCGCCGACCGCACAGCCCGCCGGAGCCCGCACCGCCGACCGCACAGCCTGCCGGAGCCCGCACCGCCGACCGCACAGCCTGCCGGAGCCCGCACCGCCGACCGCACACTGAGCTGGAGACGGGACCCGGCTCCACCACAGGGACACTCCACATCGTTCTATGGGCTCCCAACTGACAGGCACCACCCGCACACAGGCTCACCTCCTCCTCAAAGACCGGCCATTTTACACCGTTTATTTCAATGCACAGTGACCAGCATGCACCCCTTTCAATGCACAGTGACCAGCGCTGCGTGCCCCCCTTTCAATGCACAGTGACCAGCGTGCCCCCTTTCAATGCACAGTGACCAGTGTGCCCCCTTTCAATGCACAGTGACCAGCATGCCCCCCTTTCAATGCACAGTGACCAGCGTGCCCCCCTTTCAATGCACAGTGACCAGCGTGCCCCCTTTCAATGCACAGTGACCAGCGTGCCCCCTTTCAATGCACAGTGACCAGCGTGCCCCCCTTTCAATGCACAGTGACCAGCGCTGCGTGCCCCCCTTTCAATGCACAGGGACCAGCGCTGCGTGCCCCCCTTTCAATGCACAGTGACCAGTGTGCCCCTGTTTCAATGCACAGTGACCAGTGTGCCCCCCTTTCAATGCACAGTGACCAGTGTGCCTCCCTTTCAATGCACAGTGACCAGCGTGCCCCCCTTTCAATACACAGTGACCAGCGTGCCCCCCTTTCAATGCACAGTGACCAGCGTGCCCCTTTCAATGCACAGTGACCAGCGTGCCCCCCTTTCAATGCACAGTGACCAGCATGTCCCCTTTGAATGCACAGTGACCAGTGCTGCGTGCCCCCCTTTCAATGTAGAGTAACCAGGGTGCCCCCTTTCAATGCACAGTGACCAGGATGCCCCCTTTCAATGCACAGTGACCAGCGTGCCCCCTTTCAATGCACAGTGACCAGCGTGCCCCCTTTCAATGCACAGTGACCAGCGTGCCCCCTTTCAATGCACAGTGACCAGCATGTCCCCTTTCAATGCACAGTGACCAGTGCTGCGTGCCCCCCTTTCAATGCACAGTGACCAGCGTGCCCCCCTTTTCAATGCACAGTGACCAGCGCTGCGTGCCTCCCTTTCAATGTAGAGTAACCAGCGTGCCCCCCTTTCAATGCACAGTGACCAGGGTGCCCCCTTTCAATGCACAGTGACCAGCGTGCCCCCCTTTCAATGCACAGTGATCAGCATGCCCCCCTTTCAATGCACAGTGACCAGCGTGCCCCCCTTTCAATGCACAGTGATGTTTTTTCATTTTTCACAGTATTCTTCTGTAACATTTCTAAAGAATAAATACAATAAGATATAAATCAACTGCATGGTTGTCCACTCTTTTTTGTACTGGAACAAGTCTGTTTTTACAAATGTTTGCCCACATATGTTCTAGCGCCCGTTAATTTAACGGGCTTAATGTCTAGTTGTATAAATATTGTTATAATAGGCACCTCTTAAGTCCCGCAAAAAAAGTTCCAAATGGTCCCCTGCATAGTGAGCTAATATGCATCGCATATTCAGATTTACCTTAGAACGAAGCCCTCCAGCAGCACACTATCACCGCTGCAGGGGCTTCCGTCTTCACCCGGTCTTCCTTTCGGGTTTGCGGGTTCGTTTGACTGGCCGAGCGGCGATGATGTCACTCCCAGACATGGCAGTAAGTCACACATGTGCAAGTCACAAGCAAGTCTCTAGTCTTAACCTTCAAGTCTCAAGCAAGTCCCAAGTTACTGTGGCGAAAAGCAAGCAAGTCGAGTCCCTGCTAGAAGTCAAGCAAGTCAAGTCATTTATTTTGGTCAAGTCACAAATCAAGTCAAAATACTGATCTACCCCAATTTTCACCTTTAAATCAGTTAACAGTCAGTGGTCAGGAAAGGTTTTGTTTTATTTTCAACATTAACAAAACTGCTTAGTGCTTTTTCCTTGGCATATTAAAGAAACACTTTGAATGCCCAAACAGCTCAAAATCCTTCATCCGGTCATCAACACCACAGTCAGTAAAAACATGTTAAAGTGGAGTTCCACCCATTTTAATAAGTTTAGATGTACGTAATCCCCTTTAAAAATACTTTTACCAATGGAAACTATTTTATTTATTTTTTGCAAGGAAATACCTTTTTTTGTTCTTTATTCGTCCGCACTTCCGGGTCTGGCCGCTTATAGGCGATTACGTCACTCGGCGATTCGCAAGGGCTGCTACGATGTATCCCAGCAGCCCTTGCGAATCGCCTAGTGACGAAATCTCGCATTATTACACCGGCACTAGCTGTACTCAGATGTATTGCATTGAGTCCGTGCTCCGCCCCGCCTCCGCCTCCTCTCAGTGAGCTCTACGGGATGTATTGCTTTGAGTCCGAGCTCTGCTCCACCTCCGCCCCACCTCCTCTCAGTAAGCGCGGACTGAAAGCATTACATCCCGTAGAGCTCACTGAGAGGAGGCGGGGCAGAGAACGGACTCAATGCAATACATCCCAGTACAGCTGGTGCCGGTGTAATAATGCGAGATTTAGTCACTAGGCAGCCCTTGCGAATTGCCGAGTGACGTAATCGCCTGTAGGCGGCCGGACCCGGAAGTGTGGATGAATAAAGAAAAAAGGGTATCTCCTTGAAAAAAAAAAAAAAAAAAAATAGTTTACATTGGTAAAAGTATTTTTAAAGGGGATTACATACATCTAAACTTATTAAAATGGGTGTAACTCCACTTTAAGTATTTCCATTGTTAAACAGCCAGTGTCCTAAAAATAAGAACACACTGAGGTGATTTAAGTGACTGTGGTGTCAGAAACATAACAGGCATTCATTTTGCTTTATCACATCTTGAGAAAATGCAAATATTTAATAACTTAAAAAGTAAAGTAATTTCGAGTCATATGTCTCAAGTCAAAGTCAAGTCTCAAGTCATGAATACCAAGTCAAAGTCAAGCCGAGTCTTTTATTAATTTTAGTCAAGCAAGTCTCAAGTCCTCAAGCTGGTGATTTAAGTCTGACTTAAGTCAAGTCATGTGACTCAAGTCCCCCACCTCTGGTCACTCCCACGTGCAGTCATGGCCGTGGCCCCGACCCTCTCAATGGAAGGCAGTGCACATGTGACGGTGACATCACCAGCTGATATTATAGCAAATATCTCCCAAATGATGCATGTTTAGGAGATATTTACTGTACCTACAGGTAAATCTTATTTTAGCCTTACCTGTAGAGTAAAATTAAACAAAAGGGACTCTACTACCACTTTAAGGAGATTTTTTTTTATACAGATGAAGTCAAAGTTGTATTTTGCTTTTTTTATGTTTATTTCTGTATTTCTCAAATAATAAACTGATTGATACCAGAATGTGTAGACAGTTATTTGTAAGATCAAATCTGGTTATAAATTGGAGTGGTTTCCATTTTTGTTTAGATTGCTGGAAATGGCTTGGGGTGACATTTAATGCCATCAGCTGCCTTCGTGCTCCGTAGGGTTTCCAGTGTGGTCCTTCAAATGTAATGAGGAATGGACTGACTCCAGTCATACCTACTCTCAATTTATCCATTGCCTTATATCAGGGGTCCTCAAACTTTTTAAACAGGGGGCCAGTTCATGGTCCCTCAGACACTGTTGGGGGCCGGACTATAGTTTGAAAAAAAATATGAAGGAATTCCAATGCGCATATTTTATTTGTAGTGCACAAAAAAACAGGAAAAACAATACAATATTTATTGTTTTATTTATATATATATATATATATATATATATATATATATATGACCACAGCGTGCCCCCTTTCAATGCAGAGTGACCACAGCGTGCCTCCATCAATGCAGAGTGACCACAGCGTGCCCCCTTTCAATGCAGAGTGACCACAGCCTGCCTCCATCAATGCAGAGTGACCACAGCGTGCCCCCTTTCAATGCAGAGTGACCACAGCCTGCCCCCTTTCAATGCAGCGAGACCACAGCGTGACCCCTTTCAATGCAGAGTGACCACAGCGTGCCCCTTTCAATGCAGGGTGACCACAGTGTGCCCCCATCAATGCAGAGTGACCACAGCGTGCCGTGCCCCCTTCAATGCAGAGTGACCACAGCGTGCCCCCTTTCAATGCAGAGTGACCACAGCGTGCCCCCTTTCAATGCAGAGTGACCACAGCGTGCCCCCTTTCAATGCAGAGTGACCACAGCGTGCCCCCTTTCAATGCAGAGTGACCACAGCGTGCCCTCTTTCAATGCAGAGTGACCACAGCGTGCCCTCTTTTAATGCAGAGTGACCACAGCGTGCCCCCTTCAATGCAGAGTGACCACAGCATGCCCCCTTTAAATGCCAGAGTAACCACAACATGCTCCCTTTCAATGCCAGAGTGACCCCCAGCGTGCCCCCTTTCAATGCCAGAGTAACCACAGCGTGCCCCCTTTCAATGCCAGAGTGACCCCAGCATGCCCCCTTTCAATGCCAGAGTAACCACAGCATGCTCCCTTTCAATGCCAGAGTGACCACAGCGTGCCCCCTTTCAATGCCAGAGTGACCACAGCATGCCCCTTTCAATGCCAGAGTAACCACAGTCTGCCCCCTTTCAATGCCAAAGTGACCACAGCGTGCCCCTTTCAATGCCAGAGTAACCACAGTGTGCCCCCTTTCAATGCAGAGTGGCCACAGCGTGCCCCCCCCCCCCCGAGCGGGCCGTAGTTTGAGGACCCCTGCCCTATATGCTTCAAAATAGGGACTCTAATAGATTAGAGAAGAATGTGAAGAGAGAGAAGAGGGGGTGGAAAGGAGGGAAGGATTGTGCTGGAACACTGGTGATGAGAGGAGAGAAAGTAGGAAGAAGGGAGATGAGGGGAAAAGGACGGGAGGGAAATGGAGAAGCGTAACGGGGTTGTGAGTGGAGAGATGGGGTGGGGATGGAACAAGAAGGTTATGAGAAAGGGTGTGGATAAGAAGGGAATGGTGGGAAAAAGACAAAAATGGTTGGGATGAGAGAGGGATGGTGGGGATAAGAGGGGGAATGGTGGGTATACAAGAGGGGGGTAATGACAAGAGGATAAAATAGTAATGGTGGGGATAATAGAAGAATAGTTTGAACAAGAGAAGAATGGTGGGGATAAGAGAGGAATGGTTGGAATAAACGAGCAATGGTGGGAATAAGAGAAGAATGGTTGCTATAAGAGAGGAATGCTGAAGATAAGAAATGAATGGTTGAAAAAAGAGAGGAATGGTGGGGATACAAGAAGAACGGTGGGGATACAAGAAGAATGGTATGGTGGGGATAAAAGAGGAATGGTCGTTATAATAGAATAAATGTGGGAGTAAAAGAAGAAAGGTGGTGATAAGAGAGGAATGGTTGGGATAAGAGAGGGATGGTTGGGATGAGAGAGGAATGGATAGGATGAGAGAGGAATGGTTGGCATAGGAGAGGAATGGTTGGCATAAGAGAAGAATGGTGTGGAGAAGAGAGGAATGGTTGGGATGAGAGAGGATTGGTTGGGATGAGAGAGGAATGGATGGGATGAGAGAGGAATGGTTGGAATAAAAGAAGAATGATGGTAGTAAAAAAAGAAAGGTGGGGGTAAAAGAAGAATGGAGGTGATAATAGTGAGAAAAATTGTGGTGATAAGAGAGGAATGGTTGGGATAGGAGAAGAATGGTTGGGATAGGAGAATAATTTTGGGGAAAAAAGAAGAATGGTATGGATGAAAGAGAAATGGTGGGGATAATAGAGGAATGGTGAGGATAAGAGAAGAAAGGTGGGGGTAAGGGAAGTAAGGTTGAGATAAGAGAAGAAAGGTGGGGGTAAGGGAAGTAAGGTTGAGATAAGAGAAGAAAGGTGGGGGTAAAAGAAGTAAGGTTGGGATAAGAGAAGAATAGTGGTGATAAGAGAGGAATAGTTGAGATAAGAGAGGAATGGTTGGGTTGGGATAGGAGAGGAATGGTTTAGATAAGAGAAGAAAGGTGGGGGTAAATTAAGTAAGGTGGGGATAAGAGAAGAATGGTAGTGTTAAGAGAGAAATAGTGGTAAAAAGAGAGGAATGGTTGGAATAGGAGAGGAATGGTGGGGATAAGAGAAGAATGGTTGGGATAAGAGAATAATGGTCAGGGGAGGACTGGCAAGGGGGGCAGGGTGGCAATTGCCCCCCAGGCCACTCTGAAAAGTGGTAAAAACTGGTAAAAAGGCCTCACTCAGGCCAGGGCTGGATTATTGTAGGGGCCAGACACTGTATACAGCTGCAAGTCCGAAACCAGGTGGGCATGGATGGTAAGCTGATTCGATGGTTCAAAGGGCCACTTGACTAGACTTGCCCCCCAGACCTAAGGCTGCCAGCCCTCCCCTGATAATGGTGGTGGTAAAAAAAGGAAAGGTGGAGATAAAAGAAGAATGATGAGAATAAGAGAAGAATGATGGTGATGACAGAGGAATAATGGGGATAAGAGCGGAATAGTAGGGATAAGAGAGGAATGGTTGGGATAAGAGAGGAATGGTTGGGATAAGAGAGGAATGGTTGGGATAAGAGAGGAATGGTTGGGATAAGAGAAAAATGGTGAGGAAAAGAGAGGAATGGTGGGGGTGAAAAACAAATGGTGGGGATAAGAGACGAACGGTGGGGATACAACAAGCGTGGTAGGGATAAGAGAGGAATGGTGTGTTACAATATTCATCAAGTTTTCTAACAAGATTAATTTTTTAACTATACGAATAAAGTTATAACATTTTAACTTTTCTTGCTCACTTTTTTACTGGTACCGGTAAAATCCCATTCAAATTGGTTTGACCAAGCCCTCTCCCTCCCTTCTCATCTATACGAGTACTCTGCAATTCAGAGTTTTACTTTTACACAAGTTAGGGATGTTGGTACCGTAGTGCTAAGTCTTACTTATATTGAGTCTATCTTAGACACACCTTAAATTCATTCAATACTGTATGTGTGTGTATCTATGAACGCAAATGAACAATAACAAATAGGCTAAATTGGCGTGGGTAGCCCGAAAACTAATTAAATAGCCACTGACTTACTATGTAGGTGCTACTGCCAAGACACAAGGGAGGGAACACCACAAAGGCAAAGGAAAAGAACAAGGCGCAAACACTTCATAGTGTAGTATGTAAAAAATATGTACATGTTATTAAAAGGTAAAAAATGCCCTCACAGGTGCGACAATATCCAGGCAGGTGGGCATATTATTATTATTATTATTATTATACAGGACTTATATAGCACCAACAGTTTATGCAGCGCTTTACAATATAAAAGGGAGACAATACAGTTAAAATACAATAAAATACAAGAGGATTAAGAGGGCCCTGCTCAGAAGAGCTTACAATCTAATAGGGTGGGGCAGGTGGTACAAAAGGTTGTAACTGTGGGGAATGAGCTGATGGAAGAGATCAACGATTAGTTGGCGGTGTGATAGGCTTCCCTGAGTTTTCAGGGATCGCCTGAAGGCAGCTAGAGAAGGAGATAGCCGGACAGGTTGAGGTAGAGCGTTCCAGAGGATGGGAGAGGCTCTGGAGAAATCCTGGAGACAAGAATGGGAGGGGGAGACAAAGGAGCTTGGGAGTGGGAAGTCTTGAGAGGAGTGGAGAGGACGGTTTGGGTGATATTTGGAGAAAACATTGGTGATGTAGCTCAATGCAGAGTTGTGAATGGCTTTGTATGTTGTGATTAGTATTTTGAATTTAATTTGCTGGGCGATTGGATGCCAGTGTAGGGATTGGCGGAGAGGGGTGGCAGACACTGAGAAGTTGGTAAGGTAGATAAGCCTGGCAGCAACATTCAGGTAGGCCTATGAGAAGGGAGTTGCAATAGTGGAGGCGAGAGATAACAAGGGAGTGAATGAGTAGCTTGGTGGTTTCATTTGTTAAAAAGGGGCGAATTTTAGAGATGTTGCGGAGGTGAAGTCTACAAGCTTTTGACAATGATTGGATTGGGGCTGAAAGGACAGGTCAGAGTCCAGGATCACAACTAGTACCCTGGCATGAGGGGAGGGATTGATGGTTGCATTATTGATTTTGATGGAAAAGTCATGGAGGGGGGCACGGATGGGGGGGGGGGATATTAACAGCTCAGTTTTAGAGAGATTTAGTTTGAGGTGATTCAACATCCATGCTGATATGTCAGTTAGTAAGTTAGTAATGTGAGAGGAATAATGAGAGAGGTGAGGAGTAGACAGATAGATTTGGGTGTCATCGGCGTATAGCTGGTATTGGAAGTCGTGGGCGGTTATCAAGTGACCAAGGGAGGAGGTGTAGATAGAGAAGAGAAGGGGTCCAAGAACAGAGCCTTGGGGGACCCCCACAGAAATGGGCAATGGAGAGGAGGAGACAGAGTTATAGGTAAAAGGAGCGCTGTAATAGGTAGGAGGAGAACCAAGATAGAGCAGAATCTTGGAGGCCAAGGGAACAGTGTTTATTGAGAAGGGGTGGTCAACGGTATCAAAGACCACAGAGAGGTCAAGTAATAGGAGTATGGAGTAGTGGCCATTGGTTTTAGCAGTTAAAAAATTGTCAGTTAGTTTTAGTAAGGCAGTTTCTGTGGAGTGCTGCGAGCGAAAGCCAGACTGTAAGGCAAGGGTGTCAAACTCAATTTAATCGTGGGCCGCATCAGCGTTATGGTTGCCCTCAAAGGACCGGTCAAATCTATAAGATTAGATGTCTAGAGCACCCCGCACCCCCCTTACACCCTTACATGGGTTGTCAAGAGTCACCCACCCTTCCTTACATCACAATGCACCCCCTTACCTTCTGCTGCTGCCAGGAAGAAGATGCGGGTGGATCTGGGAAGAAGAAAGTGCAGGGACAGGAGGAGAACCACAGGAGAGCTGGAGTCAGCTTCCAGAGTCTGTTGAATGCTGAGACCAAGGGAGGCAGAGGCAAGGTGGTGTTGTGGCTGCAGAGAGGGGTGCAGGATCTGTAGGAGGAGTTCTGCCCTCCTCTCTGCTGTGGACTGCTGAGAAGGAGGGGGGAGACAAGCCTTTCTGCAGCTGCACAGAGGAGTGCAGGATCTGGCAAAGGAGTTCTGTCCTCTCTGCGCTGACTACTGAGACAAGGTGGGGGCATAGGCAAGGGGGGTGCTGCAGCTGTAGGAGAGGTGCGAGGGCCAGTTGAAATGGCCTGGGGGGCCGCATTCGGCCCACGGGCCTTGTGTTTGACACCTGTGTTGTAAGGGATCCAGAAGGTTTTTTTCACTGAGGTAGGAGCTAAGATGGTTGTAGACTAAGCGCTCTAGAAGTTTAGAGGTGGATGGAAGCAGTGGGATGGGTCTTAGGTTGTTCAGGTTGGTGGGGTCCAGTAAGGGCTTTTTAGGTATGGGAGGGATCTGTGCATGTTTTAGAGGGGAGGGGAAGGTGCCATTAGAGAGGGAGAGATTGAAGACGTGAGTAATGGGGCATAGAATAGAATAAGAGGGTGACCATAGTAGTTGTGAGGGAACAGGATCCAGGGAACAATTGGTTAGGTGGGCACCTGAGAAAAGTTGTATAACCTCTTCAGTAGTAGCCAGTTCAAAAGAGGAGAGTGTTGACTGTGCTGTTAGGCAAGGTATATTGAGTGGGGAAGAAGTGCGCACAGTGGAGGTCTCCTCACATGTTGCATAAATCTTGTCTTTGAAGTGATTGGCAATCTCTTGGGCAGGGAGTGAGTTAGTGGTTAGAGGGGGTGAGGGACATAGCAGAAAGTCAAAGGTTAAGAAGAGCCAACGGGAACTGGATGACAAGGTAATGATGAGAGAGACAAAGTAGGCTTGTTCGGCAGCATGGAGGCAGGAATATTAAAGAAGGTAACCAAAAGACCATCAGTGCGGCATCAGTAAACCCCAGTTTTGGCCATGGGCATGGGGAAAAAACAGGACTTGGAAATACTACCCCTAAGGCACTTCTCCAGAGACTGGTGTGACAGGTGTACAGAACCTGGAATCAAAGCCGCAATGAGAGGACCTCCTCCACCCAACGTCACCAGTGGCACATGTGCAGTTTGAATGCTTTTTGAAGGATTCACACATCTTCATCAGCCTGCAACTGCCTGGGCTACCCATTACTCCTATATACATGGGAAGTGTGCGAGAAGGGCCCCTGGCAGCAGAAAAAAGTACCCGGAGCCGAGAAGGGTATATTGTGGGTAGACGCAGCTTTAAAATGTGCCAAAGGGCCGGGGTCTATTACATTTTTAACATTCCTAGATTTCCTGAAAACTACCGTGGGACAACCAGGTAGTCGAGGGCCAAGTTTTGGATTGCACTTCAATATTTCAATGTTTCTGAAGAGTCTATATGACGGACAAATAACTCATATTCAACCGAGTGCTGAAGATCGGGTCAGTCAAACTTGAATATGCTTTACTGGCACTTTTCCACTGCAAGTACCGGCTCGGCTCTACTCAGCCCTGCTTGGCCCTGCTTGGCCCGGTTTGGTTTTCCACTGCATGGTACCGCATGGTACGGTGTTGGAACGGTTCGGTATGGTTTGGTATGATTTGCTTTTCCACTAAAGTAGTACTAAAGTAAGTGGGTGGGATAACAACGATTCCTTGACCAATCAGTGGGTAGTAGTGACTGCATGCAAAGGATTGTGGGATATGGTACTGGTATGGTACCTCTTGGAACCACAATTGAGGTGGTACTGTTTTAGAGAGCCGTACCGTTCGGTTCCATGTAGTGGAAAAGCGCCGCCGTACCGTACCGCATCGAACCGTTCCTACACCGTACCATGCGGTACCAGCAGTGGAAAAGCACAAAATCGAGCCGAATCGTTCGGTTCCATGCAGTGGAAAAGTGACTGCTGGTACCTTGGAATATTCATGGTACCTGGCAAGATATTTCTCAAAAGCTAGGACGATGGATTCATTGCTATACCCCTTCTGTAGAAATGTTTCTTTTAGGATCTGCCCTTGGACTCTATAGTCTACTTCCAATGTGCCAATCCCCTAAAGCCTACAGAACTGACTGGCAAGGAAATCCCAATTCCAGGCTGGATGATGGTAACTCTTTTGATGCAGGTATGAATTAGCTGCAGTTGCCTTGAAATCATTTCTGTAAACAAATCTTGCCTGAGTCATCATGGAAAAAATCCACATCCGAGAAGGATAGTACTTTTTTATGTATAACCAAAGTGAATTGTATTCCAAAGGGGGGTTATTGTTGCAAAATTTGATGAACCGACATAGCGACTCTTTACATAATTGCCAGAGAATAATCAAATTGTCAATTTATCGGCATTACAGGACAATATGTTCAGCATTAGGATTATTGGACCGTATATAAACATCCTCCCAATACCCCATAAATGTATTGGCAAGTTGTAAACAATACTTGCCCCCATAGCTGTGCATACTGTCTGGCGGAACAGGTCACCCAGAAAGTTGAAGTAATTATGGTGGAGTACGAACTGCACTATAAAACTGGCCTGGAGACTGTGACGGTATCACTGTATCTCACCGCCTTGTAATTCCTTAATCCCCAATAGTTGAAGAATCCCCCAATTCGCCAAATAAGAAATCGCTGGTATCGCTGAATAATTCCACACATGAGCCAAAGCTGAATGCTGGAACAAGACTTTAATGGAAGCAACGACAACCATTCAAAAGAAAAACAATTTATTTTATGCCCTGCTCCCATGCAAGGGAGACACCCACAACAAATACACATTAACCAATAACACAAAGGTTACAACCCACATAAAATCCCCCCCCCCCCCTCTGTCTGTGATATAATTCTGGTACCCAATGGTTAACATAATTATCACAGGCAGGAAAAATGCAGTTTTACCTGAATGCTGTAACTTAAAAACTATACATCCAATCTTTATACAAATACATATTCACAATCAATCCATTCAGGGGAACAACATATTAAAAAATGGCACAAATCAGACCAGGGGTTCAAAAGTTAGTAAAAGTCTCTTTGGCCTGGCTGGACTCATGGCTTTTCTGCCCAAAACCGGTTCTACACAGTCTTTTGTTCTGGAGACAATTGAGAAGTGATCCACTCATCTCCCAAGGACAGAGGCAAGACTCCATTAGCCACATGGTAGCAAAAGACAGCAAAATACATGGAACTATATAACTATGCGGCTATTGCATAAAACAGGTACATTCGACATATCCCCAGATAGCTTAGATCTGAGCGCACATTATTACTGAATGGCGCTCAGATCACATACGTACAGATGCAACAGCAGGGGAAGAACAAGTGTTTCAACATGGGACCATAATCTCATGGTAAGAGGCTGGCAAGTAGTCCTCTCCAAGTACTCGTGGCAACTCAAAAGAGGGGAGTTTGTCACAGACATATAAACGAATACTCAATGTAGTCTTTTAAGCAGGGAGAGGAAACATGCGAACAGACATAGAAGGGCATCCTTCACAGAGACTATTAAAATCATTGTTCTTAGCCAGAAAGTTCCATAAAGCCCTTAGACCCACCTCATAAGGTTTGGAGGTGTAAATTGACATGAAATTGAGAGACACCCAACAATAATCAGGTTTCTATTGATACTAAGCAAGAATGTTCAATATGTAACCCATGTCTTTGATGCAAGCAGGTAGAGCTTTGAGGACTGATCGCAAAAAGAAGTCGACATAATCAGATAAACCACTTGTCAAACTATCCATCGAAGTCTTGATGGGACGGCCTATAGGGGTGGTCTTTTTGTGTCTTTTGGCAGGTGAAAATGTACACAGTGTTATAGTGATCACGGTATAATAAAGCTTTCTCCTTCTTTGAAAGGATGCTGTCAAAGGCTGCCTGATTGATAATGCTCCCAGGTTCCTACCTAAAGGTGAGTAAAAGATCCTTAAATAGTGGAGCATCCCCTAGGAGCCTCCCATAGATAGTCTTGATGGTCTTTAGCTACTACTCTGCCGCCCTTATCTGCTTGCCTAATGATAAGATCTTTCTGATGTTGAAGGACAGACAAGGCCTGTAGCTCTTTGGTGACCAGTACTGATGGTGCGACCTGGATTGACATATCTTTATCAGGTCTCTATACACCAGTTGATAGCAGGCTACAATGTAGGCTATGTACAATGTCATGCCTTTGACAATGTCCCTTTGGTGACGAAACGCATCAGGCATGCCCGCACGTCGACACGCCCATCTTGGCTCTTCTGTTATTCTATGCGCTGTCATATGGTTGGAATTGTGAGTTGCCAATTTATTTATCTTTTATTACTTAATAAAGAAGTTATACTATGCCATTGGAGTCTCCTCTTTATCTTTAAAGGTACATGGTTTATTTAAGCTGAGCACCTATTGGAGCTTTGGAATCGCTACCTGCATATACTCAAGTGACCGCTACTTTGGTGATTGGCCTGTTCCTGGGGATAACCATTTGGAAATACACCTGTTTTGACCTTCCTTAACCGGTGGTCAATATGTTTTGGTAAGCGGACATCTTTATCGATGCACGTGGTGATCCTCTTCTCCCTTTTTTGATCCCATTTTGGTGTTGGACTTCCCGGTTCTCTGCCTTTTGGGGTTCATAATATCATCCTTTTGTGGGACTCTTATATTGACCTGAATTGGACTTTTCTCACATTTAATGTTTGATATACTGTATGTTGGCGCTGTACTTTTTCTATTTTACAATGTAGGGACATTGAGCCTGATAGGGGTAGAAAATGGATTTTGGTTGAAAGGAAGTGTGGACTACCACATGATCATATATTCCAAAGGCATCCATATCTATCAATAAAAGATGACCAGAGTGATTGTTGACTCCGTAACAACAGAGTGCCTCCGGACCCATCTTATCCTCCTTATCCCAAGAAGGACTATCCATATGGGCTCCCTCTATCTGCGGAGTACGCACTTCTAATGCTCTCCTGCACCCATTGTTGATTTATTTGTCAACATAAACCCAGAGTGCCAGAGTGGGCCAGAGTGAGTGGTGATAGGTCCCCAAATTGTGTCCCCAGGTCATAAGGACCAGAAGTGAGAGGAGCCTAAAGAA
Source organism: Pelophylax lessonae (assembly GCF_965119305.1). Classification (NCBI taxonomy): domain Eukaryota; kingdom Metazoa; phylum Chordata; class Amphibia; order Anura; family Ranidae; genus Pelophylax; species Pelophylax lessonae. The sequence goes on from NC_138768.1 coordinate 888,087,157, forward strand.
GGTCAGTGGATGGTATAATTGTGACCTGCTCTGTCCTCCTCAATCCTCCCCACTGATAACTTATCCAGGGAAGGGCAACACTTCTCCTGTTGGTGTTGTTCAGTCATTTAGTCATGTCCGACTCTTCGTTAACCTCATGAGCTATAGCGCACAAGGCTTTTCTGTCCTCCACTGACTGCTTTTTCTGTCCTCTACTTAACTTCCTGTTCATTGTTTTGATGATGCTATCTATCCATCTAATTTTCTGTCATCCTCTTCTCCTTTTTCCTTCCATGTTTCCCAGCATCAGGGTCTTTTCCAATGAGTCCTCCCTTCGCATTAGGTGGCCAAAGTATTCAAGTTTCAGCTTCATGATCTGTCCTTCCAGTTAATATTCAGGGTTAATTTCCATCAGGATTGACTGGTTTGATCTTCTTGCCGTCCAAGTTCAAGAGGACCCACCTCTTTTTTCCTCCATGTCAGTTATCCTTTATGTCACTATGAAAGGGCTGTAAAAGGAGGGTAAACTTCCTTTTTTTTTATAAATCAGGCAATCAGAATTATAATGATAAAAATTTTGAAAGAGAAGAATCAATATTTTCAGTTGCAAAACTACAAAAAACTATTTCATAATTCAGTGAAATACGGACGTAATAAGGGTGGCAGAAAAAAGTATTAATATAGGGATGAAATGAGCTACCTGACCCCCAGGATCTTGTTCTATTAAGGTGATGGAGGCCCACAGCTCTGCTCTTTGCCTGGGCTCGGCAAAGTCTCAAAGTGTCCCCGACTATTACAATACAGACCCCCACATTGCTTTTTCCACTCATTGAAGGTGGCAGCTCCAAATCTTTATCTCACCAAGTATGGCGCAGGAGAATGATGAACACAGAGAATTACATTGCCCCTGATTTACTGAGGCTGATGTGTGGTGCGTCAGTCATGCAAGTCCTATCCTCAGAGTACTTACCTCCTGCAATGTACACACAGACTCCAGTATATGTACAGTGTGGTCTTCTATGGAGTGTATACCTCAGTGTGTGGACTGGATAAGTGGGGGTCTATGTGAACACTATTGTGCGATTTGTCTCTTTTTTTGTGTTTAGTTTATTTTATTTTCAAGTAAAATGTTGACTTGTTCCTTAGCAGAATAATGAGTAGTAGCCCCTCATAAAGTTAGAGGACATAAAAGCAGCATTATGTTCTACACACAGCAAACTAGGACCACTCCGTACACATTGGACATCAATGTACGAACGGCTCAGGGACGGATCCAGGGGGGGGGGGGGCAATGGGAAATTGCTCCCCCGAGAAAATATTACTGACTCCCCTGCTCTGGGATGGTGGGTCGGTAAGCCCAGGCTGCAGGTTCCTGACATGCCGTCCCTGAGCATTAGTGTGATCTGTGAAGAATGGAGCCGGCACTAGAGGAAGCAGAGCCAATGCTTCCAGTATAGCACCATCTCCTGTCCAAATGTACTCCGCCTCCGGCTGTGACAGGAGCTATACAGGAAGCATCGGCTCTGTTCTCTACTGCAGCCGCATGCTTCTTCCAGCGCCGCTCCTGTCACACTGATGCTCAGGAAGGGTGGGTCAGGAACCCACCAACAGTATCCGTCAGCACCAGCCAGCAATACCCACCAACAGTACCCACCAGCAGTACCCGCCAACAGTACCCACCAGCAGTACCCGCCAACAGTACCCCCCAGCAGTACCCGCCAGCACCAGTCAGCAGTACCCATCAGCAGTACCCACCAGCAGTACCCACCAGCACCAGCCTGCAGTACCCACCAACAGTACCCACCAGCAGTACTCGCCAACAGTACCCACCAGCACCAGCCAGCAGTATCCACCAAACAGTACCCGCCAGCAGTACTCATCAGCAGTACCCACCAGCAATACCCACCAGCAGTACCTGCCATCAGTACTCGACAGCAGTATCCACCAGCAGTTCCAGCTAGCAGTACCCTCCAGTAGTATCAGCCAGCAGTACCCACCAGTACCAGCCAGCAGTTACCACCAGCAGTACCAGCCAGCAGTACCCCCCAGCACCAGCCAACAGTACCCATCAGCAGTACCCACCAGCAGTACCTGCCAGCAGTACCCACCAGCACCAGCCAGCAGTACCCACCAACAGTACCTGCCAGCAGTACCCACCAGCCAGCAGTACCCACCAACAGTCCCCACCAGCACCAGCCAGAAGTGCCTGCCAGCAGTACCCACCAGCACCAGCCAGCAGTACCCACCAACAGTACCTGCCAGCAGTATCCACCAGCAGTACCCACCAGCACCAGCCAGCAGTACCCACCAGAAGTACCAACCAGCACCAGCCAGCAGTACCCACCAGGAGTAACCACCAGCAGTACCCACCAACAGTACCCACTAGCACCAGCCAGCAGTACCCACCAACAGTTACCGCCAGCAGTACCCACCAACAGTACCCGCCAGCAGTACCCACCAGCACCTACCAGAAATACCCACCAGCAGTACCCGCCAGCAGTACCCACCAGCACCAGCCAGCAGTACCCACCAGCAGCACTCACCAGCACCAGCCAGCAGTATCCACTAAGAGTACCCGCCAGCAGTACCCACCAGCAGTACCCACCAGAAGTACCTGCCAGCAGTATCAGCCAGCAGTACCCACAAGTACCAGTAAGAAGTACCCACCAGCAGTACCAGCCAGCAGTACCCACCAGCATCAGCCAGCAGTACCTGCCAACAATACCCACCAGCCACCAGCCAGCAGTACCCGCCAGCAGAACCCACCAGCAGTAAAAGCCAGCAGTACCCGCTAGCAGTACCAGCCAGCAGTACCCACCAGCACCAGCTAGCAGTACTCACCAGCAGTACCAGCGAGGAGAACCCACTATTAATACCAGTCAGCAGTACCCACCAGCAGTAAAAGCCAGCGGTACCCACTAGCAGTACTGGCCAGCAGTACCCACCAGTGCCAGCCAGAAGTACCCGCCAGCAGTACCAGCCAGCAGTACCCACCAGCAGTACCCACCAGCACCAGCCAGCAGTACCCACCAGCAGTACCCGTCAGTAGTACCGACCAGCCGTACCAGCAAGGAGAACCCACCAGCAATACCAGCCAGCAGTACCCACCAGCAGTACCAGCCAGCAGAATTCACCAGCAGTACCAGCCAGCAGAACCCACCAGCAGTACCAATCAGCAGTACCCACCAGAAGTACCCGCCAGCAGTACCCACCAGCACCCTCCAGCAGTACCCACCAGAAGTACCTGCCAACAGTATCAGCTAGCAGTACCCACCAGTGCCAAACAGAAGTAACCGCCAGAAGTACCGGCCAGCAGTACCCACCAGCAGTACCCACCAGCACCAGCCAGCAATACCCACCAGCAGTACCCACCAGCCACCAGCACAAGCCAGCAGAACCCACCAGCAGTAAAAGCCAGCAGTACCCGCTAGCAGTACCAACAGCAGTACCCATCAGCACCAGCCAGCAGTACTCACCAGCGGTACCAGCCAGGAGAACCCTAGCAATACCAGCCAGCAGGACCAGCCAGTAGTACCCACCAGCAGTACCAGCCAGAAGAATCCACCAGCAGTAGCAGCCAGAAGTACCAGCCAGTGGAACCCACCAGCAGTACCCACCAGTAGTACAAGCCAGCAGTACCCTCCAGCACCAGTCAGCTGTACCCACTATCACCAGCCAGCAGTACCCACCAGCAGTACCCACCAGTAGTACCGACCAGCAGTACCCACCAGCAGTACCCACCAGCACCAGCCAGCAGTACCAACCAACAGTACCCACCGGCAGTACCCACCAGCACCAGCCATCAGTACCCACCAACAGTACCCACCAGCACCAGCCAGCAGTACCCACCAACAGTACCCACCAGCAGTACCCACCAGCAGTAACCACCAGCACCAGCACCCACCAGCAGTACCTGCCAGCAGTTCCCACAAGCAGTACCAACCAGCAGTACCCGCCAGCAGTACCTGCCAGCAGTACCCACCAGCACCAGCCAGCAGTATCCACCAAGAGTATCCACCAGCAGTACCCACAAGCAGTACCCACCAATAGTACCTGTCAGCAGTACCCTCCAGCACCAGCCAGCAGTACCCACTAGCACCAGCCAGCAGTATCCACCAAGAGTACCCGCCAGCAGTACTCACCAGCAGTACTCACCAGCAGTACCCACCAGCACCAGCCAGAAGTACCAACCAATGGTACCCGCCAGCAGTACCCACTAGCACCAGCCATCAGTACCCACCAACAGTACCCACCAGCACCAGCCAGCAGTACCCACCAACAGTACCCACCAGCAGTACACACCAGCAATACTCACCAGCATTACCTGCCAGCAGTTCCCACAAGCAGTACCAGCCAGCAGTACCCACCAGCAGTACCCACCAGCAGTACCCACCAGCACCAGCCAGCAGTATCCACCAAGAGTATCCACCAGCAGTACCCACCAGCACCAGCCAGCAGTATCCACCAAGATTATCCACCAGCAGTACCTGTCAGCAGTACCCACCAGCACCAGCCAGCAGTACCCACCAGCAGTACCCACTAGCACCAGCAAGCAGTATCCACCAAGAGTACCCGCCAGCAGTACTCACCAACAGTACGCACCAGCAGTATCAGCCAGCAGTACTCACCAGTACCAGCCAGCAGTACCCACCAGCAGTACCCTCCATCAATACCCACCAGCACCAGCCAGCAGTACCCACCAGCAGTACCTTCCAGCAGTACCCACCAGCCACCAGCACCAGCCAGCAGTACCCACCAGCAGTACCCACCAACAGTACCCACCAGCAGTAACCACCAGCACCAGCACCCACCAGCAGTACCTGCCAGCAGTTCCCACAAGCAGTACCAGTCATCAGTACCCGCCAGCAGTACCTGCCAGCAGTACCCACCAGCACCAGCCAGCAGCATCCACCAAGAGTATCCACCAGCAGTACCCACCAGCAGTACCCACCAATAGTACCTGTCAGCAGTACCCTCCAGCACCAGCCAGCAGTACCCACTAGCACCAGCCAGCAGTATCCACCAAGAGTACCCGCCAGCAGTACTCACCAGCAGTACCCACCAGCACCAGCCAGAAGTACCAATCAATGGTACCCACCAGCAGTACCCACTAGCAGCAGCCATCAGTACCCACCAACAGTACCCACCAGCACCAGCCAGCAGTACCCACCAACAGTACCCACCAGCAGTACCCACCAGCAGTACTCACCAGCATTACCTGCCAGCAGTTCCCACAAGCAGTACCAGCCAGCAGTACCCACCAGCACCAGCCAGCAGTACCCACCAGCAGTACCCACCAGCATCCACCAAGAGTATCCACCAGCAGTACCCACCAGCACCAGCCAGCAGTATCCACCAAGATTATCCACCAGCAGTACCCACCAGCAGTACCCACCAGCAGTACCCACCAGCAGTACCTGTCAGCAGTACCCACCAGCACCAGCCAGCAGTACCCACCAGCAATACCCACTAGCACCAGCAAGCAGTATCCACCAAGAGTACCCGCCAGCAGTACTCACCAACAGTACGCACCAGCAGTATCAGCCAGCAGTACTCACCAGTACCAGCCAGCAGTACCCACCAGCAGTACCCTCCATCAATACCCACCAGCACCAGCCAGCAGTACCCACCAGAAGTACCTTCCAGCAGTACCCACCAGCCACCAGCACCAGACAGCAGTACAAGCCAGCAGTACCAGCCAGCAGAACCCACCAGCAGTACCAGCTAGCAGTACCTGCCAGCAGTACCAGCCAGGAGAACCCACCAGCAGTACCAGCCAGCAGGACCAGCCAGCAGTACCCACCAGCAGTACCAGCCAGCATAATCCACCAGCAGTACCATCCAGCAGTACTCGCCAGCAGTACCAGCCAGAAAAACCCACCAGCAGTACCTGCCAGCAGTACCCATCAGAAGTACCTGCCAGCAGTACCCACCAGCATCAGCCAGCAGTACTTACCAGCAGTACCAGCCAGCAATACCCACCAGCAGTACCAGCTAGCAGTACCAGCAAGCAGTACCCACAAGCAGTACCAGCCAGCAGTACTCACCAGCAGCACTAGCCAGCAGTATCCACCAGCAGTACCAGCCATGTAGGACAGCCAGCAGCAGCCACCAGCCATACTCGCCTGGGGGACAACAGCAGCCAGCGAACCCTTCAGGAATCCTAAGAAAGAAGTGAAGATTGAGGTCAGTTGAGGTGCAGGTAAACGGCAGTGCAACCATGTGAAAGCAGCCTTAGGCCCCTTTAACACAATCGGTCTAATTGGGTCCGCCTGTCTGTTTTCTCAGGTGGACCAAATTGGACTCTCCATTCACCTCTATAGTGGGTAAGATGTAAACGGACTTCTGTCCATTTACACCCGCCTATCTCCAATCCGATCCACTTAAAACACAGAAGGGGATCTGTCCCTTTCTGTCTGGGCGGATCAGATCAGGGGCCCATAGAGTAGATAGGGCTTTGTCCGTGTCTGCTCTGCATATGCTAAGTGGACACACACATGCCATCGGTCCGCTCTGCTTATTGTGGCCCACGACTGGTTACCAAGGCGCTAAAATGGCCCTCTCGCCTCAAAAGGTTGGGCACCCCTGCTGTAGGGGCATGAGTCCTGGGTGCAGAGATGCGCTGTAACAGCCTTCCCCCTTAGTTTTCCCACGGTGTGTGGAGGAGGAAAGTGTTCCCGGATGGAGAGGTGCCCTGTACTGTAGTGCAGTGCCCCTCCCGAGACTAGACTCTGGATCCACTCCTGGATGGCTAGATAGATTCAGTATAATGATTAATAGTTACATAGTTACACAGTTAGTCTGGTTAAAAAAAGACACAAGTCCATCTACTTTAACCAACAAAAATGATAATTCCCCGTGTCTCTTCTACATTTCTTGACCAGCACAGAGATCAAACTCTACCTGACCATTATCCCACTCCACCATTCTATAGCCCACCAAAGAAAACAGACTGCTCTATAGTGGAGTTAATATGGCCACAGCAGCCTTTTATTATAAATAGGGATGGGCGAACGGATCGACCCGAGCATGAGTTTGGGTCGAACATTTGTCTGTTTAGCCATTTGCAGAACACCCGAATTTACAGGATGTTTGCTGGGTGTTCAAACACCCTGCAATACACTTAGCGCTGCACAATCAGGGTGCACTGTAAGCTGGTTGTTAAGGAGCGGGGCCAGGAATCGGTTGACAGTTGAATAAATAAAAAAAAGTGCTGGTTAAAAAAAATAAAGAAAAAAATAGCGTGGGGTCCCCCCCCCCGTATGGATTTGGAAGGGAACCCCATGCCAAAATTTAAAAAAATAAATGGCGTGGTGCCCCCCCAAAAAAACCCATACCAGACCCCTATCCGGGCATGCAGCCTGGCAGGTCAGGAAAGGGGGAGGACGAGCAAGAGCCCCCACCCCCTCCTCCTGATCCATACCAGGGCACGTGCACTCTGCCCTCCCCACCCCAAAGCACCTTGTCCCCATGTTAGGGACAAGGTCCTCTTCCCGATAACCCTGGGCTATGGTAGTCGGGAGCCGGCAGGCAGGGTATCGGGTACATAGTACCCCTACCCATTCACCAAAAAAGTATACAAAGTAACAAACTGCACGAGACATTTTATGACACATTCCTTTATTGAAAAACCCGGTGGCACCACCACTTCTGTCAATATGAATATTTGATCCCACTTTACACTGTAAGACCTATAGACTGTTGCCATGAAGTCTGTGACACCTAAATAATCAAAGCAATGCTCAGAAGTGTATTCCATGTACTTCAATGTAGGAGACGGACAGACTGTCATTGGCAGGCTCTCCCTATTGTCTATCTATTGAGGTGTGATGTGGATTGTGATAAGTCTATCTGTTTCATTGTTAAATGTTAATGAACTCACATTGTTTCTGTCCAGATGGCTAGATAATTAGTTCAGGTTAATTCTATTTCTGTATACAATTTCATCTGCATATGATAATGTAATCAGGCAACCCCTGACTTGTGTGTGGTAATCTGATCAGGAGGGGGAGATCCATGCTGTATATAAATTCTGTGTGACTGTTTAATAAAGAGGACATTCCAGTACAAGCTAAGTTGTCGGCTAGCTTTGTATGGGGTGGCTGGGAAAATCTGATATCTATGTTCACGACTGGGAGGAAGCCGTATACTGATGGAAGTCCACAAGTTCAGCGTGGGTTGAGGTTCCGTTACATAAATAACATATTTAATTTTTACATAACATTATGATGAATCCTATCAGGTTGCAGGTGCTTGCAGGCACCATAAACCTTCTGTCCCTGACACCATCTCAGCTCACTTCAGACGTATACTACTGTCTACAACTACTCAGTCACTATGAGTTGATCAGACCAATTAGAGGACACCCCACCAAATATGGACCCCCCCCCCCCTTTTTCCAAAATCACCAAATTTAAACAACCCCTAAACTGCCACCTATTACTACAACCTAAATACAGACCATCCAGAGCTGGCAAATATGGTGGGAGGAAGCGACACTCACACAAAGTGAGCCCACTTCTTGTGACTAATCCAGTAAGTGCCTTTACTTATATATAATGTTTAAACAAATTAACTCCACACTGCCTGGTTCCCCTTCCGCCCAGTCATGTAGGCACTGTGCTCAATCCACTTCCCTCATAGCTCCAGGCCTGTCTTTAGTAAATCAGCCCCATTGTCTCTAATAGACGTCACACTCTTGTTTTTCCTGTCTCCATACATGGCTGACCACAATCTGACCGAGGAGCTCTCAGGTCTCACTACCTCTTCTCCTTCAGATGCAGAAACCACAGAACATCATATGAGAGCAGAGACAACATGGAGGAGGACGCCGAGTCTGCCCAGAGGAGCGCTCAGAAAGCAGGTAACCCGGGGAGGGATGGGGGAGAACACTGTGGGTACAGAGGACCCACAGCTGTATTGTATGATAGGGGACAATGATGTACTGAGCCCCAGAGTGACCAATCACAGATCAGCTACTGGGAGAGTTGAGTAGTTGATGAAGGTAATTGCTGAAGGTCATCTCTTCTACTTGTACTGTGCTATAACCAGAATTCTACTACTAGAGACTTTATATAAGCAAGAATTTATGTATACTTAATATCTGACCATCAAATTATTCAATTCTTTTCTGGGAATGCTGGATGTGAGGATTAAACTGAGTTTATAATTATTATCGTTTTTATAGTACTTTGGTATTAGGGTTAATTCTGATTTTGGGTAATGTTGGAGAAAGCGGTGTACTATTTGCATTTTGGGGAGTTTGATTTTCTGTTATTTTTCAATCCGTGTAATTTATTCTATTCTGCATTTTTATAGTATGGATGATTTATCTGAGTAAAGATTTAATTTAGATTTATTTGGTACTAACCCCTGTTATTGGTTTGTGTCATTGTATCTTGTTCCATTCATTATTGTGATCTTTTGTTGTCTTTGTTGAGTGTAACTGTATCTTAATAATTTCCTTTTGGGATTAATAAAGTAGTCTGAATCTGAATTGCAGAGGAACTAAAGGGAGGCACTTTCCTCTGTATGCTGGGCTTCATCCATCTACAATGGCCAGCTTGGGATGACGCACGGGCAGTAACTGGTCGTCCAGGGATACAGGATTGGCGTGGCCACTGTAAGCTGAGCTGCACATGCTCAGCTCAGTTTACAGTCCGGGGGATCACTGTGAGCAGGCAGGAAGGTATTATCACATACCTGGTGGAGACCAAGCTGTAGAGAGGGCTTCTCTTGCACCTCCTGTCCAACACCCCTGGTAGAAATGACAGGCGGTGTAGGACACAGAGTGGCACAAGGGCCGGTATATCAGGTGGTGCCTTGACAGGAGAATGATAGCTGTGGATCACCGGATGAGCACCTGGAACTGGAACTTGGTGATGCTGGATGAGAAGGCAGGAGCGAAGCCGGAACACAAGCCAAGGTGTCGTCAATAGCCGGGCAGCGCGAGTACAGGAACGTGAGACGGAAGAGGAGTCAGGAGACAAGCTGAAGTCGGTACACAGTCTGGCAGCGAGGTACAAAGGCATAAAGACAGGAGCAGGGTCAAACACAGGCCGGGGTCACAGGTAGGGATGATCGAACGGTTCGGGTCGACCATCGGTTCGACCCGAACATTGGCTGTTCGAAATTCGGCCGAATTCCGAACTTTTCGGCCACCAGAACCGCCCAAAATGCAATGGGACAGGAACTGGGCTTTAAAAGCCCGTGATTGGCCCAGAAACATCAGTCTAAGCCAATTGATGGGGCACGAGTCTGCTAAGAATGTGATTGGAGTGACTACGGGGTCCAGAGGCCAATCAGGAGTGAATACGCCCCCCCAGCATATAACATAGCCCCGCCAAATCGCTAGCACTGTAATACAGGGGCTGTGGAAGAGAGTGGAAGCATTTCTGTTACTCCTGCTGTATGGAACTGTTCTTTTAGTGTGAGGAAAGGGATATCTAGTGTAGTTAGGGTACTATATATCACAATAGTTAGATTCAATAATCTAGTTTCTGTAGGGATACCTGTAAGTGTCAGGGTGACCGTAGTGTAGTTTAGGTGACCTGACATGGCCGGGGTGACCATGTAAGGCTGCCCGTAATGAAGTTTAGCCTGCCATACCAGGGTGACCAAACTCTTCTATGTCAGGCTGACCCCACTATGCAGATTTTGGGTTAGGGGTATACATATATATATATATATATATATATATATAGGAAGAGCTGCGCTAGATTGATAATAGGCTAGGGTCAACCAGCATACAAAATAATATTATATCAGTATACTAGCATATATATTAGAGTACACCAACAATGATTAGGTGGTCATACATCCTGCAAGCATAAATATCAACATCAGCAGTGATCATATGGTTGTATATCTTGCAGGCATAGATTAAAGTCCATCAAAAAAAAGTCCATAAAGGAATAAGGGGGTGTCCAGTGAGAAGAGGAAACACACACCACTTCAACGTGCCTATTCCACAAACGGTGCCGCATGCAAAGAGCTCAAGTTAGGCTTACCAGAGCTCACTGGATTATGAGCATAATACACATATATCCACTAATCGGCCCTCCAGTCTCCAACGTGTAGTACCGCACTGCCACCACTGTATTGCTGAACAGATGACCCCGAGCAGATGTAAAGGCCCCTTGTAAAGTGTTGGAGAAGACTCTTGAAAGTCCCTTGGATGGCAAGAAGATCAAACCAGTCACTCCAGAAGGAAATCAACCCTGATTATTCACTGGAAGGACAGATCCTGAAGCTGAAACTTGAATACTTTGGCCACCTGTTAATATTAAGAAATCCTTGTGTGTTTGTCTGTGTCCGTCTGTATCCATGTGGTAAGGTAATCTCATTAGATTAGTATACTGATATAATATTTTTTTGTATGCTGGTTGACCCTAGCCTATTATCAATCTAGCGCAGCTCTTCCTATACATAATTTATCTAGTGATTCCCACTACAGCTGCTGCTTATTTCTTTGGCTTAGCGCGGTTATTTACTTTTATATATATATATATATATATATATATATATATATATATATATATATATATACCCCTATACAGAAGTTCAGATGTCATGCCTGCCTCCAAACGCCCAAAAAACGCCCAGGTGTGAAAGGAGGGTAACACCATCCCTGCACTACTGAAATTCTAAGAAAAATAATCTTTTTTTTTCTGGTTCTGGACATGCTACAGAGCTGAAACTTCACAGGCACACTTTTTAGACCCCCCAGATACTAAATCCAAAGAAATCTCATTTTTTTTTTTTAATAATTTTTTTTTAATAATTGGCTCTCTATCAAAAAACGACAATGGTTAAGAACTTTTTTTTGCCTGATTCATAGTCCATGGGGCATGACCCAGAACCCTAGGCAATTTTTAGGGGCATTTATTGGGTTTTAGGGCTTCAAAATTGTGTTTTTTTATTCCAGAAGTTCGGGTCCCATTAATTTCAGGATTTCTGGAATCCGAACCGAACATTCGGGAAGTTCGGGTGTTCTGGCCGAACCGAACTTTTCAAAAGTCCGATCATCCCTAGTCACAGGTAGGCAGGCAGGAATCCAGAGGAGAGTCAGAGGCAAGCCGGGTCGGTATGGGTAATCCAGAAGAAGGCCAGGGCACAGGCTAAACAGGAACAAGCTGAAAGACCACTCAGCAATATGCTCCTGTCACTGCTCAGTTTAAATAGGCCGTTTGGCAGCAAATACGTGCACACATTGCGTACGCGCACAAGCGCATACGCACATTTCTTCCTGTGTGCCTGGGCATGCGCACAAACGCCTGTTTGGGTCCAGCTAAACGTCTCCTACAGGTATTTTGCATTGCAGAAGTGACATTGCATATCTCTTTTGTATCTATTTTGTATCTCTTATAGTGTATCATAGTGGAACTTAACCACTTGCCGAATGGTTACCGCATATTTACTGCGGCAGTGTGGCTCTCCCTGGCAAACCAACGTAGGTCTACGTTGGTCACTTGGTGGCAGCTAGGGGGCTCCTACGAGCCACCGCTGGCACGCTCCCACTCCTGATCGTCAGCAGGGAAGCCGATGCATGGGTCAGGCCACTCAGATTGCCGCCTGACACCCGCGGTCACTCCCCGCTGAGAGAGAAGGACGGTTGGATGTTGTATACACAGCTGATCGTTCTTCTCCCTGGAATGATCACAGAGCCCATGTGATCCTTCTATATAGGATCACATGTCTCTATGGTCATTCCACAAGCCACGCCCCCCCACAGTTAAAAACATGCCCCTAGGTACCACAGTTAAAAACACGCCCCTAGGTACACATTTAACCCCTTGATCACCTATACTGTTAGCCCCTTCCCTGCCAGTGTCATTATTACAGTAACAGTTCATATTTTTAGCACTGATTACTGTAGTAATGTCTTTGGTCCCCCCCAAAAGTGTCAAAAATGTCAGTTAGGGGTCCGATCTGTCCACCGCAATGTCGCAGTCCCGCAAAAAAATTGCAGATCGCCACCATTACTAGTAAAAAAAAAAACAATAAAAATGACATAAATCTTTTCTGTAGTTAGTAGACGCAATAACATTTGCGCAAACCAATCAAAATACGCTTATTGCGATTTTTTTTTTAACAAAAATATGTAGCAGAAAACAAATTGGCCTAAAATGTTAAAAAATTTTGATTTTTAATTTTTTTTTTTTTTTTTTGGGGGGGGGGGGGGGGGGGAATGTTATATAGCAGAATGTGAAAAATATTGTTTTTTTTTTTTTCAGAATTGTCGCTCTTTTTTTGTTTCTAGCGTAAAAAATAAAAATCGCACAGGTGATCAAATGCCACCAAAAGAAATCTCTGTTTGTGGGGAAAAAAGGACATCAATTTTATTTGGATACAGCATCGCACGACCGCGCAATTGTCCGTTAAAGTAACGCAGTGCCGAATCGCAAAATAGGGCCTGGTCATTAAGGGGGCAAATCCTTCCGGTCTTGAAGTGGTTAAAATCCCACTATGAACGAGACTATCTGCAATCACCAGCAATCCCCATCACTTATATCATATGAGATCAGAGCAGCCGTATCTAGTATTCCTATAAGAACTGAAATACTCACAGAGATTTTTTTATTCCTTACACACTCAGCAATTTTAATATAATTTTACAGTGAAAAAAAAATACAGTAAAACCTTGGATTGCGAGCATAATTAGTTCCGGAAGCATGCTTGTAATCCAAAGCACTCTTATATCAAAGCGAATTTCCCCATAAGAAATAATGGGAACTCAGATGATTCGTTCCACAACCATTTATTCATAAGTCCTTCAGTCTATAGTCCATATAAAAAGATTCTAGCAATGTGATTGGTTGTGTAACCATAAAATGTCCATCCAAAAATGGCGCCTCCACAAAGATTAGAAGCAAAATCCAGCAGGAGCTCCAGAGTATAAAAGACAAGAGGGGTGCCTCTAAGTGTAGCAATATGGTTACATTTAATGAAGGTTAAACATTTATTAACTCACATGGTTATTAAAACAGACATATTTAAGTATGCAGACATCTGGAGTAAAGCTGTCCACATAGACCGCTCTCCTCACCGCCGGCTCTCACCACTGTCAGTCTGCAGTCGTGACCGGGAAGACTATCCTGCAGTAGAGTGATCTGAAAGCCAGGCTTGAAGTGCTCATGGAGCACAGCGTTAAAAGGATGACGTTGATGGTGGTGCGAAGGACGGTCTATGTGGACAGCTTTACCCCAGATGCCTGCATACTTAGATATGCCTATTTTAATCATCAACCATGTGAGTTGCTAAATGTTGAACCTTCATTAAATGTAACCATATTGCTACACTTAGAGGCTCCTCTCATCTCTCTTATACTCAGTTGTGACATGACTCTACCTGTATATCAAGACATTGATTGTTTATCAAGTCAAAATTTTTTTTAAAAAATGCTTGTCTTGCAAAAACGATCTCAAACCAAGTTACTCTCAATCCAAGGTTTTACTGTACATAATAACATATACTGTCTATATAAAACATCAACAAAGATATGAGTCCAATGTTTTTTTGTTTTTTTTTCTCTTCTTAGTAAAAAGAAGGTAAATGCAGTTCTAATATTTGTTAACATAAAAAAAAAAAAAAAAAATTCAATACTAGGTTGGATAGCGGTAGATTAACTTTTTATTTATTTATTTATTTTTTTTATTTACAATTTATTCAATTATAAATAATTTAACTATAAACTATAACTATAAATTATAGTTTTATATATATATATATATATATATATATCATAATATATTATTATAATTATATATTATATATAATTTATACATTTTTTCATTTATAATTTATAATTTATTTAATTATAAATAATTTAACTATAAATTATAATTATTATTTATAATTATATATATATATATATATATATATATATATATATATATATATATATATATATATATATATATATATATTATATATTATATTATTATAATTATTATATATTATATTAGAATTATTATTATAATTATTATTATTATATATATTATTATATATTATTTATACATATATATATATATATATATATATATATATATATATATATACATAAAAATTATAATTAAAAATTATTTAATTTATAATTTGTTTTATAATTTCATGCAGAGGGAAAATATCCTAAATGTTTTTTTGGATTTATATGTGATGTAATCCAAACACCATAAAAACCCTCACACATCACCTCAACCAATCAAAAGCCCTCATTGAATCCAACTATTTAGCCCTAAACACCATCATCCAGCCCAACATGCTCCCACTTTTCAGGTTTAGCTGAACTGCCTTGGGTTTAGTTCAAATGGGGGTTCGGCAAGCTTCAAAGAAGTTTGGATACCGGAGCACGAACGGCATTGAAGTTAACGGAAGCAGAATATGAAAAATCATAAATTTCAGTTTTCTTGGCCAATAGGCCAGGGGGGCGTCAAAACAATAGCACTGCCATGGGGACTGCTTTGTAATTTGGAAAAGAAAAACAAAAAGTTTGGGGGTACTCCTAAAAAATCTATACCACACACTTCATCTATGCAGCCTAGCTGGCCAGGAAAGGGGGGCATGCACCCCTCAAAACCCACCCAAGCCACATGCCCTCAGCATAGGGGTTGAGGGGCACCCTGGCAAAGCACCTTGTCCCCATGTTGATTCCCCACAACCCTGGCCAGGCTAGTTGAGGTGATTTGCGGGCAGTGGGCTTTTGGGAATCTGGAAGACCCCTTTAAAAATCAGCCAAAGCCAGATACCCCCCCCCACCCCCGTGTGAATGAGAAGGGGGTAAATAATAAAAAAAACTGTAACCTAGATATAAAGACACCCAAAAATTTGACAAGTCCTTTAATTAACCACTTTAAGGCCTATTTTTGACACATGGTATTTACAAGCTAAATCAGTTTTTTTTTTTTGCTAGAAAACTACTTAGAACCCCCAAACATTATATATTTTTTTTTAGCAGAGACCCTGGAGAATAAAATGGAGATCATTGCAATATTTGTTATCACACTGTATTCGTGCAGTGGTCTTCCAAACGCAATTTCTTTGGAAAAATTCACATTTTTTAATAAAAAAAAAAAAAAAACAGTAAAGTTAGCCCAATTTTTTTCCATAATGTGAAAGTATAATGTTATGCCGAGTAAACAGATACCTAACATGTCATGCTTAAAAATTACGCACACTCGTAGAATGGCGACAAACTATAATACTTAAAAATCCCCATAGGTGACAATTTAAAATTTTCTACAGGTTACCAGCTTAGAGTTACAGAGGAGGTCTAGGACTCAGATTATTGCTCTCACTCTAATGATCGCGGCAACACCTCACATGTCTGGTTTGAACACCGTTTACGTATGTGGGCGGGACTTGCCTATGTGTTTGCTTCTGCACGCGAGCTAACGGGTACAGGGAGTTTTCATTTTTATTTTTTTTCCTATTTATTTTATTTATTATTTTTTATTTTTACAGTTTTTTTTTTTTTATTTTGATCATTTTTATTCCTATTATTCCTATTTTATTCCTATTACAAGGAATGTAAACATCCCTTTAATAGAAATAAGCAGGACAGGACCTCTTTAACCACTTTACCACCGGAGGATTTTGCTGTCTTACGTCTGGGCCACTTTTTGTGATTCGGCACTGTGCGACTTTAACTGACAATTGCGCGGTCGTGCGACGCCGTACCCAAACGAAATTTACGTCCTTTTTTACCCACAAACAGAGCTTTCTTTTGGTGGTATTTGATCACCTGTTCGATTTTAATTTTTTTTGCGATATTAATAAAAAATTTGACAATTTTGAAAAAATAACAATATTTTTCTACTTTGACAGTTAAAAAATATCCAATATATTCAACTTTTGTCATATATTTAGGCCAAAATGTATTTAGCTCCATGTCTTTGACAAAAAAATTCTCAATGAGCGTATTTTTAACCGCTTTAAGTCCGGAAGATTTTACCCCATTCCTGACCTGGCTGTATTTTGCGATTCGGCACTGTGTTACTTTAACGGACCATTGCGCGGTCGTGCAAGGCTGTACCCAAATTAAATTTATGTAATTGTTTTCCCCACAAATAGAGCTTTATTTTGGTGGTATTTGATCACCTGTGCGATTTTTACTTTTTGCGCTATAAACAAAAAAAGAGCGAAAATTTTGAAAAAATAACAATATTTTTCACATTTTTTATATGAACCCCCCCCCCCCCAAAAAAAAAATGTAAAAATCAAAATCTTTTAACATTTTAGGCCAATTTGTTTTCTGCTACATATTTTTTGTAAAAAAAATCGCAATAAGTGTATTTTGATTGGTTTGAGCAAAAATTATCGCAGCTACAAACTACAGGAAATTTATGTCATTTTTATTTATTTTTTTTAACTAGTAATGGCGGCGATCTGCGATTTTTTTTTTGCGGTACTGCGACATTGGGGCGGACAGATCGGACCCTTGACTGACATTTTTGACACTTTTGGGGGTACCAGTGACATTACTACAGTAATCAGTGCTATACATATGCACTGTTACTGTAATAGTGACACTGGCAGGGAAAGGGTTAAATTTATTGGTGATCAAGGGGTTAATGTATGCCTGGTGCTTACTGACATGTGTGGGGGGAGGGGACTGAGTGACACAGGGACAGATCGGATGTTGAGCTATGCTGAACCCTGCAATCTGTCCCTGCCTGTCACTTAGGAGATCCACCTGCTTTGTTTACACAAGCGGGCGGATCTCCACACTCAATCCCCGATGATCGGGGAAGAGCAGCGGCGATCGCCATTGCTCCTCCCCTGGCCCGACTCCCGCTGTGACTGAATACAGCGGGAGCAAGTCCCCGGCGGCGCGCGCGTGCCACCCATGAGGGGAGGAGTCCAGCGACGTAGGTCTACGTCGCTGGACGATAACGAACCCCTTTGCCGCAGTAGGCTCAACGTGAGCGGTCGGCAAGTGGTTAATGTGAGATCTGGGCTCAAAAAGACCTCAGACCTCACAACTACACTAAAAAAAAAAAAAAAATTGTTGAAAAAAAATCGGTGGGTTCCGGTAAGCGAGGAAAACGGGACGGGACGCGGCGGGGGCACCTCTTCCGCCGCACTGTAAGGGTGATCCCGCGTTGAATCCGCCACTGGGACCACCCTTATCTGAAAGCCAATCGCCCGCCATTTTCAAAAATAATGGGGTTATGTTATAAGCTATCTGCTGCCATAACCCCGGTATTTTGAGTCAAACGACCGGCGGGCGGGCGGTAAGCGGTTAAAAGAATAAAAAATTAAAAGAAAAAATTCCTCATTGTGATGCTCACAGCCCAGCAACTCCCTGGGATTTAGAACCCAACAGACTTGTTGCACACAAATCTACTCTGTTAGCTGTCATCAGCTACATAAGGGAAGGGGTAGGGATAGTCATGACATCATTGGCCAAATATGGATAGGCCACCTGTCCCTTTTCTTACAGGGCCGGGGATACCTAGCCATGTAAGTCAGTGGTGTCAGTGACATCAGCAGTTGCTAGGGACACAAGAAGTACCACCACCTGCCACTTCCTTATCTACCATGGACAGTAGGAAGCTATCATATACGACTGCAGTAGAAATATTGCTTGTTTACATGATGTTCGGCTCCTGCAGTACAGTAGGTGGAACGGCAGAAGTTCAGTTGGTGTTCTGAATGCCCAAACAGCCAAAATTCAGTCTGCTGGCTCATATCCCTACTCACACAACTAAAATCTTGCACCAGGCCAAACTCCCTCATCCAAACCATAATCCTCACTCAAATTAAATTCCTCATCCTCATCCAAAGCTCTTAAACCCTCTTTACCAGTATAAATTAATCATCCATCACCACCTAACTCAAATCTTGTATTCGAGACTCCCTTATCCAAGCCAAACCTTTTCTCCAAGGCACCCTGACTCAAATATTATCCAAGGGACTCTTACCTAGCCCAGCCTCTGTCAGTCCAAACCATGTTCTCATCTCAAACACCGATATTTAACATCTGATTCAAAGAAAGTCACAATTATTCAATCTTCATGGCTTACACAACCAAATCTCCCCAACAAACTTACTGTAGCTGCCTCATTCAAACCACAGTCAGTTAAACCCATGTGAGCTAATTTTTGGGGCCTATACTGGCCGACACTTACTTCTGTATCCTGTGAACGCCTACTGTACCTCTAGCCATCAAATACACTACATTCTTAGCTGTCAGTTAAACCCATGTGGGCTAATTTTTGGGGCCTAATGTGTCAAATGTTTTTGTTATTTCTCCGGGTTATGGCTATTTTGCTGTTGCCTGCCTGTGCATTTTAACAACCCCAATACCGGACACTTTCCCCCCCTTCTTGCCCAGGCCAATTTTCAGTCCCACTTTGAATGTCAATTACTCAGTCATGCAAAACTGTACCCATATCAAATTGTTATATATATATTTTTTTTTTTAAGGCAGATAGAGCCATTATTTGGTAGTATTTAATAATCTTTTTATTTTTTTTTATTTTTTTTGCTAAATAAATGAAAAAGTCTAAAATTTTTAAAAGAAAATATGTTTTTCTTCGTTTCTGTTATATAATGTTGCAAATAAATAATCTTTCTTCATACATTAAGTGTCGGTTCACACTATGGCGACACGACTTCGGGGTGACTTAATGAAGTCGGCATGCACCACGACTTCGGCGCGACTTGCACTGACTTCACATAATGGAAGTCAATGCAAGTCGCTCCGACTTTGTCCAAAAGTAGTGCAGGAACCTTTTTCTAAGTCGGAGCGACTTGAATCGCTCCTATTAGAACGGTTCCAATTGCACAGCACGGTCCACGACTTGTCAGGCGAACAAGTCGCCTGACAAGTGGGAACAGTGTGAACCGGCACTTAGGCCACAATGTAATCTGCTACATTTCTTTGGTAAAAATAACCAAAATCAGTGTATATTATTGTAGCACCCTCCTGGATAGGTGCTAGTGTAGGTGTTTATAGTTTTTGGCTTCTCTGCTCAACAGGGAGATAGCCAGATAAATCTAGGAGCTATCTGCTTAACAGAGAGCTGTGATTGTTGGATAGAACCTACTCAGTGTGCTCTGATGTTGCTTATCCTGGCTTGATGTTTCACACTGATCCAATAATGATACAGTATATTGGACAGTGGGAGGAAACCAGGCAGATGAGAGCAGAGGATATCTGTACAGCACTGCCCAAGAGGCATGGGAGGTGCTCTGGTGCATGCTGGGTGTCTGTACTTATATCTGGGGCACTGGGGACTCCTGGTCTTCCGCTGGAGATTGAGTTCCAGGTGGGGAGGGGGCTGCTGCCTCTTTCCAGCAAAGGATGCCATGCGGCCTCAGGTGGTCAACCTGAGGACCAGAAACAGAGGTGTTGAAACCCAGGGATTCTTTTGAGAGCTGACTGAGGGAGGATGTCCATAGATCTTGTCTGATATCACAGAGGAAGGTGACCTGCAACCAGGGCCTTGTTAATACAGACTTTCCACAGGGATCCTAGAGACTGTTGCGGTTAAAATCCCCCCTCTGGGTGCTAGAAAGTCAGTGTGCTGGGTGTAAGCTAAAGAGGATACTGGCTGGTGTCCTGAAGAATCAGAGATCACTGAGTTAACACAAGCAAAGAACTTTTTCTTCCCATACAAGTGCTGTATGGTTCAGCAGAAGATCTGCTATTCAGTTCCACTAAGTGAGGCCAAGTAAGAGTTGTCCTCACCTGTACAAAGTTGAATTTGCAGTATTCCACCATTCCCTTCTCCTATCCAAGTTCTCCAATTAAACTACCAAAAACAAATCCCTTGGAGACAATGAGCCTAAGAGTGTGTGAGCACCTGGCAGTGTGTGAAAATTCCCGGTATCTGGCAACAGGATAATCAGAGGGAGACCCAAGTTGGATCTATGCTCAGAAACCCCTATGGGGGCAGTGCTACATTATTTAGTCTGTGTTAAAGTTATAGAGTCAACAAACTATGGGATATACAGTATATCTAATAATTAATCAATCCTGATGTATTGATTTTTTTTTGTTTACATACTGCGACCGCAGCAATACAGTGTTACCATAGTAACAATGTTCTATCCTGGGGAGGTGATCAGGATTTTATTTATTTTTTGCACAATATGATTGCTTATAACAATCAATGCTATAAGTAACCATTTTTAATGAATGAAATACATTCATTCAGTGTGTACTATTATGATTAGCTGTGATTGGCCACAGTTAGACACATGGTACAGATGTAATTGGCCCTGCCTTTATCATGTGACCACTGTGACCAACGACAGAGATCAACGCAATAGTACACAATGAATGCCATGAATGTAAGCCATCTATTGTGTACAATTGTGATGTGATCTGCTATGATTGGTCACAGCGATCACATGGTACTGGCAGCGGCCCAGTACACTGATCTGCCATCCGCTGTCATCTGTGACAGATTGAGCAGTAGCGTGGCTTGTGGAACGCATGCAAGGCACCAATGAGAGAGCTCCTGCCTGGCCCATTGTAATGTGATGGCAGGGAGGGAGCTCTCTCGTTCTCATTAAGCAGTTCAAGTACGGTTATTGTGTTGTTATTTGTGGTGGCCATGCTGAGGTGGTGGATCCTGAGAGGCAAGGGTTAATTCTCCTGGATAGGTTTTCCTGTGCTTTTGGGGTAATACCTCCCTCTGCAGATGTCACGTACCTGGTCTGAGGCCAATTTGACTAGAGGGCTTCCCTTGCGGCTAAGTGCCAAGCATCCCTGAAGGTGGCAACAGGGAGTGCCAGATTAAAAGAAGCACGGGTGACGTTTAGGTAGATCCACTGGAAGCTGTTTTCAGCAGAGGACTGGATAGCTGTCAGCTGGTCTGTCATGGCAGAAGGCAGGACCTCTGTAGCACTAGGTGTGTAGCTAAACTAGGGCAGTGACCACAGGCAAGGTGGCACCCGAAGAAGAAGTAGGAGCAGGCTGGCAGGACAGAACTGAAGAGGCGAAGTCAGGATGAGAGCCAAAGTCATACACAGGAAGGCAAGCCAGAGAGTGTGCAAAAGGGCAGTTAGGAGGAAGCCAAGGTCATACACGGTAAAGCAGGAGAAGCAGAGTCCTTAGAGCAAGTCAGGGTCAAAACCAGGGATCAGGCAGCAGAAGTCCAAAGGTAAGCCGGGTCGGTAACGAGTAATCCAAGAATACAAGAAACACAAGAGCGAGTAGAACTGGTAGCTGAAGATCATCCAGCCAAGTCTAAGTGTAGCCACTGACCTTATATAGGGTGCTTGGCACCAATTATGGCAGCAGGTGTGCGTGAACGTGTGCCAGTGTGAATGTTCATGTGCATGCGCGCAATTCTATGCAAACGAGCTTGGCCATATAAACTATTGGCAACTATGCCAGGTCTTTTCTTCAGCACTTGCACATCTTTATTCTTCTGATTCCTTTTCAGCACCTGCTCATTCTTATTTAGATTAGCACTTTCACAGCAGGTCACACTGCAGCGGCCGTCCCGATGGAAAGAGGGGTTTCGCCGCCAGAGATCTTCTCTTCCCCCTAGTGGGAGGGATGCTGTAGAGTAGAGCAGAAACCGCTCTTACCAGAGCTAGGGATTTAGCGATCCAAGCAGAAGAGAGATAGAGCTGGTATAGCCTTCTCCCACAAACATGAGATGAGACTCTATGTTGAGGGTAAGCAAGAAGAACTCTTTACTGAACCAACACACACACATTATATACGCTACCAGGTAAGGTGAGTCTGATTGCATTAGCATATGCAGATAGATTTGTATACAGAATAACCCTAAACTAATTATCTATCCACCTGGTCAGAACAATGTGGGGTCATTACCATTTAACAATGGGACAGGCAGACTTATCACAATCCACATTCCATCTCAAAACACAGACAGTATTAGCATATTTAACAATGTGTGGACGACAAGTGGCTGAGCCAATGACATTAGCAGTCTGCCATGAGTCTGACTGAGAAGATGAATAAAGTGAACATAAAATGAAATAAAAGGCAATGTCCCGAACTCATAGGAAAATGAAACAAAGGGGTTTACCATCCAGGGACAGGGTGATCCGTCACACAGACCTCATGGCAATTGTCTAGAACAGTCTAAGTCTCCCAGTGTAGGATTAAATCTTCACATCTCTATATGAAGACATTGCTGACATTGCAGTACAATACACGTTAGCATCACTTGTAAATACAGGCCCCATTTGAAGCAATCCAAACCAACAAGTATCTGATTTTTTTAAATCGTAATGATGGTTAGTACCGTCACACACACCATATAAATAGTCCTAGAGGTTTGGTTGGTCAAGATGCAGCCATCACCCTGCCGCTCAACGTCCCTTGCAAGAGCCCAGTAAATGCTGCACACTTGGAGAGGGGTAAAGTCTAACAGAAGTGTACATGTAGTGCACATGTATCCATGGATTACAAAGAGTTAACAATGCTCTCTCCGAGGAGACTTACTTTTAATCTAGAGTGCTGCTTTAACATTGAGTTCATGTGACCGTAGCCTTTACCCACCACTGGGGACAATAGCAGGATCTTTCTTCAGTTCCCCAACTGAATGTATTAAGCCCCATCCATAGCTGAACTATCCCACATGCTTTCATCAGCCAAGACATCCTCACAAACCCAACCTAAGCCTATCAGCGAGCAAATGTCATCCCTCAACTACTCATTCCCTATAACCATGTCAAAGCAATGGAATGTTATTGTAAAGATGGCAAGCAGAGCTCATTATTAGATCATTCTCATTGCTCTATGCTAAGTTCATTACAATATTCTTCTCAATGCTCCACCTACAGTGCCTTGTGAAAGTATTCGGCCCCCTTGAACTTTGTGACCTTTTGCCACATTTCAGGCTTCAAACATAAAGATATAAAACTGTATTTTTTTGTGAAGAATCAACAACAAGTGGGACACAATCATGAAATGGAACAAAATTTATTGGATATTTCAAACTTTGTTAACAAATAAAAAACTGAAAAATTGGGCGTGCAAAATTCTTCAGCCCCTTTATGTTCAGTGCAGCAAACTCTCTCCAGAAGTTCAGTGAGGATCTCTGAATGATCCAATGTTGACCTAAATGACTAATGATGATAAATAGAATCTACCTGTGTGTAATCAAGTCTCTGTATAAATGCACCTGCACTGTGATAGTCTCAGAGGTCCGTTTAAAGCGCAGAGAGCATCATGAAGAACAAGGAACACACCAGGCAGGTCCGAGATACTGTTGTGGAGAAGTTTAAAGCCGGATATGGATACAAAAAGATTTCCCAAGCTTTAAACATCCCAAGGAGCACTGTGCAAGCGATAATATTGAAATGGAAGGAGTATCAGACCACTGCAAATCTACGAAGACCTGGCCGTCCCTCTAAACTTTCAGCTCATACAAGGAGAAGACTGATCAGAGATGCAGCCAAGAGGCCCATGATCACTCTGCATGAACTGCAGAGATCTACAGCTGAGGTGGGAGACTCTGTCCATAGGACAACAATCAGTCGTATACTGCATAAATCTGGCCTTTATGGAAGAGTGGCAAGAAGAAAGACATTTCTTAAAGATATCCATAAAAAGGATATCTTTAAGAAATGGCTTAAAAGCAACACAACTCATCACCCTGAACACACCATCCCCACTGTCAAACATGGTGGTGGCAGCATCATGGTTTGGGCCTGCTTTTCTTCAGCAGGGACAGGGAAGATGGATGGAGCCAAATACAGGACCATTCTGGAAGAAAACCTGATGGAGTCTGCAAAAGACCTGAGACTGGGACGGAGATTTGTCTTCCAACAAGACAATGATCCAAAACATAAAGCAAAATCTACAATGGAATGGTTCACAAATAAACATATCCAGGTGTTAGAATGGCCAAGTCAAAGTCCAGACCGGAATACAATTGAGAATCTGTGGAAAGAACTGAAAACTGCTGTTCACAAACGCTCTCCATCCAACCTCACTGAGCTCGAGCTGTTTTGCAAGGAGGAATGGGCAAAAATGTCAGTCTCTCGATGTGCAAAACTGATAGAGACATACCCCAAGCGACTTACAGCTGTAATCGCAGCAAAAGGTGGCGCTACAAAGTATTAACTTAAGGGGGCTGAATAATTTTGCACGCCCAATTTTTCAGTTTTTTATTTGTTAAAAAAGTTTGAAATATCCAATAAATTTCGTTCAACTTCATGATTGTGTCCCACTCGTTTTTGATTCTTCACAAAAAAATTACAGTTCTATATCTTTATGTTTGAAGCCTGAAATGTGGCAAAAGGTCAAATAGTTCAAGGGGGCCGAATACTTTCGCAAGGCACTGTATTTGAGACATTATATGGATGTGGCTCTTGGTGATGTTGAGAATTCCCGGAAATGACCACTACTCTCCATCACTGTGAAATACTTCCACACAAGGCAGATCTCCATATTGTCTATAGTTGTTCATTGCTCCCAACTGACTTTTACAATACTATAAATAGAGGATTTGGAAAGATCCATAACCTAACATACATGTTCAGAATGTATCATGACCATCATTCACAGTTCTATGTTCTCTGTGTATTTCCAGGACCTTCTTCTGGGCTCGTGACCCCTGATATTTCCAGCTGCCACCAGGAGGCTCCAAAGGAATCAAATTTTTTGCATTTTGGCCCTACATCATCCCGAGATAAGAATGTGGCCCCTGGACTATCCTACAGTAATTGCCTAGTCCCTGCGCTGCTCATGGCATTGCTGTTGATGTGTGCCACTCTGCAGTCAGCATTGATAATTCTCAGAGTCTCAGGTAAAGGACTCCTCGGGGGTGGGGCTATTGTATATACTGTCTATATTGAAAGAGGCCATTGGGTAAAAATTCAGAGACCTTGGGCTGTAAATATAACCCAATCTTGGATAATAGATTTCTGTTGGCTCTCATAGCTCATTTCAGAAATTAGAAATCAGTTTATCACAAACCCCTTTACAGTTTGCAGATTTCATGCTGCACTTATTTTAGTGTTCATGTTTTTTTTTTTTTTAATCTGATTGGAAGTGTTTTAGCAAATGTAACTTTATGCAAATTTGCTGGTATTTTGAGAATGGCTGGTACATAATGGCAATCTCATCAGGTGAACCATGGAGGAGACAGGGACTTCCAGGAACATTTCAGGTAGCTTGGTCCTGCACTTTAACTCAGCTAGAAAGCAAACTAGGATAGAAAAAGAGGGAGACTATGAGAGGCAGGGGGCTTTAAAGGTACGATAAAGTAAAGATATCAGATCATAAAAACATGGAAATGTATTAAATCAAATTCATAAAAAAGAGAAGCACAAATACAAATACATATAATGGTACATTAAAAGCAAACATAACTTGAATAACAGACTCTCATGCTACCACTATCAACATAATGTGTAGGTCTTGCCCAACATGTTTAGCGGTATTTCTAAAGCTGGTGCAGCTATGAACCAAGCGACGTGCATATTAAAAAAGAATAGCGCACACATGCAAAAGAAATGACTATAAAATATGAAGACAATCCATAAATAAAAATGGGGATTTGGTCCCACCATATGGCCATATCGTGCTCAAGCCCACCACTGCGTCAAAGTACCCCATTATCAGTGGGTCCTACACTATCCATAAAAAAGGGGTGAATCCAGCCTCTCTAACCCTTGGAGACCACAATCCTTGCTGGGAAAGATGTGTTAATGCACTACAAGGGACTCCTCCTATATCTACTTGATAGTGGACACTGATAGAGTACAGGTGTGTGTGGGGTGCTCGACCCCAGAAGTCTGGTCAGACCGAATACATAATAAACAAGCAAAAAGTTGGGGGAGCAAACCCTGAACATGTATTTCTACATGCATAGTCAAAAAGAATAGCGCACACATGCAAAAGAACTGACTATCAAATATGAAGACAATCCATAAATAAAAATGGGGATTTGGTCCCTCCTTTTTTTTATGGATAGTGTAGGACCCACTGACAATGGGGTACTTTGACGTAGTGGTGGGCTTGAGCTTCATATTTTATAGTCATTTCTTTTGCATGTGTGCGCTATTCTTTTTTAATATGCATGTTTCGCGGTATGTCGTCCGCTTCTTCAGGGGTCTTATCCTGACAGAGAGTTTGTTTCACAATTATAGAGAACTTGTGTTCATATCTATTAAGAAGAGATATAATCATAAATACAATAAGAGGCGTTTTTTGATATTCATCTAGGCTAAACCAGAAGGCTCATCTCCCCATTTCACCTCTGGGACCAATCTGGCCATCTGGGAAAACTGTGGATACCAGGATCATCTTTAGGCTATGTATGTATCTAATACATAACAATATTTGGCCGGAGATCCTTTCCTCCTTGGCCGCTGAACCTCTTTTGTCTTATATATATTATTGTATTTATGATTATATCTCTTCTTAATAGATATGAACACAAGTTCTCTATAATTGTGAAACAAACTCTCTGTCAGTATAAGAACCCTGAAGAAGCGGACAACATACCGCAAAACATGTTGGGCAAGACCTACACATTATGTTGATAGTGGTAGCATGAGAGTCTGTTATTCAAGTTATGCTTGATGTTAACCGCTTGCCGACCGCTGCACGACTATTTACGTCGGCGGTCAGCCCCTCACAGGCAAAGCGACGTAGGGCTATGTCGCTAGCCTGTGAGGCTCTAGGGAGCGAGCACGCACCGCCGAAAGGCACGCTCCCGCGCATTCACAGACCCCCCCGCGCGTGTGCCCAGCGGACCCGATGTCTGCTGGGCACTCGCGATCTTCCGTTACACCGGAAGAAAGGCAGGCGGCTAATGTAAACAAAGCCGCCTGTCATTCTCCCCTGTGTAAGAATGGAGATCATACAGTTCTACTATGTAGGACCATTGCTCTCTGTTCTTACACTAGTAGCCACAGCCAATCACAGTTAGAAACACGCCCCTAGGACACACTTAACCTCCCTCTCCATTAAAGTTAACTCCTTCCCTGCCAGTGTCATTTTTACAGTAACAGTGCATATGTATAGCACTGATTATTGTAGTAATGTCGCTGGTAACCCCAAAAGTGTCAAGAATGTCAGTCAAGGGTCCGATCTGTCCGCCGCAATGTCGCAGTCCTGCAAAAAAAAATTGCAGATTGCCGCCATTACGCGTAAAAAAAAAAAACAACAAAAATGACAAAAAATTTTCCCTTTGTTAGAAAACGCAATAACATTTGCGCAAACCAATCAAAATACACTTTTTGCGATTTTTTTTTACCAAACATATGGTAAAAAAAAAAAAATTGGCCCAAAATGTTAAAAAAAATTTATTTTTAAATTTTTTTGGGGGGGAATTTCATATAAAAAAATTTGAAAAATATTGTTATTTTTGCAAAATTGTCGCTCTTTTTTTGTTTATAGCGCATGATCAAAAAAGCGCACAGGTGATCAAATACCACCAAAAGAAAGCTCTGTTTGTGGGAAAAAAAGGACGTCAAATTCGTTTAGGTACAGTGTCGCACGACCGCGCAATTGTCCGTTAAAGTCACGCAGTGGCGAATCGCAAAATACCCCCTGGTCAGGAAGGGGGTAAAATCTTCCGGGGCTTAAGTGGTTAATGTACCATTATATGTATTTGTATTTGTGCTTCTCTTTTTTATGAATTTGATTAATAAATTTCTATGTTTTTATGATCTGATATCTTTACTTTATCGTACCTTCAAAGTCCCCCTGCCTCTCATAGTCTCCCTCTTTTTCTATCCAATTTATTTGGGACGGGGGTACACTTCTTTATTTGTTATCAATACTGACACCCCAACCATTAATTTAGAAAGCAAACTAACACATTTCCAATGCAGGGGGGCAATGTACAAGTCCAGAAAAAATACAAACAACACCTGATCATCTGAGATACTAATTAACTCACAAACATTAAATTGGCCAGGTATTTCTGAAGACACCTTTTCATTTTTTTTCTCTGGTGATACTTTAGGGTCCATCTGTGCTAAGAGAGCCTTGCAGGCCTTACAGGGTTGTGTTAGGTTAAGCACTTAAGCCCCGGAAGATTTTACCCCCTTCCTGACCAGGGGGTATTTTGCGATTCGGCACTGCGTGACTTTAACGGACAATTGCGCGGTCGTGCGACGCTGTACCCAAACAAATTTGACGTCCTTTTTTTCCCACAAACAGAGCTTTCTTTTGGTGGTATTTGATCTCCTGTGCGATTTTTTGATCATGCGATATGATCAAAAAAAGAGCGACAATTTTGCAAAAATAACAATATTTTTCACATTTTTTATATGAAATTTCCCCCCCCCCCCCCAAAAAAAAATGTAAAAATCAAAATGTTTTTAAATTTTTGGCCAATTTGTTTTCTGCTACATATGTCTGGTAAAAAAAAAATCACAATAAGCGTATTTTGATTGGTTTTCGCAAAAGTTATCGCGTTTACTAACTAAGGGAAAGATTTTTGTCATTTTTGTTGTTTTTTTTTTATAACGAGTAATGGCGGCGATCTGCGTTTTTTTTTTTTTTGCGGGACTGCAACATTGCGGCGGACAGATCGGACCCTTGACTGACATTTTTGACACTTTTGGGGGTACCAGTGACATTACTGCAGTAATCAGTGCTATACATATGCACTGTTACTATAAAAATGACACTGGCAGGGAAGGGGTTAACTTTTTTGGGGAAGGAGGGGTTAAGTGTGTCCCTGGGGGCGTGTTTCTAACTGTGATTGGACATGGCTACTGGTGTAAGAACAGAGATCAACGGTCCTACATAGTAGAACCGTGTGATCTCCATTTTTACACAGGGGAGAATGACAGGCGGCTTTGTTTACATTAGCCGCCTGCCTTTCTCCCTTCACGGTGGACGATCGCGAGTGACCGGCGGACATCGGGTCCACCGGTCACACGCACGGACTTCTTAGGGAACGAGCCGGGGCGGGAGCGCGCCTCCGCCTGCTATTGGCTCACAAGCTAGTGACAGGCTAGTGACGTACCCCTACGTCACTTTGCCTGGCCGGGGCTGACCGCCGCAGTAAGTAGTCGTGCGGCGGTCGGCAACCGGTTAACATTGTATATTTGGGGAAGTATTCTCTGATCGGACTTGTATTCTTTCTAATCTCATAGAGACCTCCCCACTTTGCCAGAAATGTACTCTCTACACAGTGAGCACCAAAACTTAGACATCATCTCCTTGGTCAATGGTTCTGATCTAGCAGAGTGGTCATAAGCTACTTTGCTGAGGGTAATTAGGATCTGGCTACCAGATATGATGTGGACCTAGAACTGCAGGCTTTTTCTACCTAAAGCTCTATAAAGCCTCTGCACTCCAGGACTCAGAAGTGAACTTATTGAGATCTGATTTTTTTTGTTAATTTCAGTCACAAATCCTGGATCCCTTTACCATGTGTAGGTGAGAAATCTAGTTGACACATACTGTATACATTGTGCATAGTCCTGCCAGCCAGTGGCTTACAATGGATACACAAACCCAGACAATTCAAATCTTGCCTGATTTATGTCTTCATCACTAGGGATGGGTGAACGGTTCCACCCAAGTATGAGTTCGGGCCAAACATTTGCCTGTTCAGCCGTTCACCGAACACCTGAATTTGCAGGGTGTTCGCCCCGACAAACACCCTGCAATGCACTGAGTACTGCACAGTGCATTCTGAACCCTGATTGGGCAAAGCTTTGCCCAATCAGGGTGCAGTGTAAGCTGGTTGTTAAGGAGCAGGACCGGGAAGCTGGCCGCGGCGTTCTTTCAGCGGAGTTCCACCCAAAAGCGGAACTTCCGCTTTATATACACCTGACCCCCTGACATGCCACATTTGGCATGTCATTTTTTTGGGGGGGAGTGAGTACCTAGATTTGACAGGTACCCGCACCCACTTATGCTCAGGCCGCCTAGGCAGTTCGAGTGGAATTTCTCCTCTCCCCCTCCCTCCCTGCAATCTTCTGGGACACGTCTGTGAAGCCGCTGTCACAGCCGGGTGCCCACACTAGAGATGCTGGCACCGCCGAGAGGAGAGGGAGAGGATTGAGGCTTCGGGCGGCTGCATCGCTGGATCATGGAACAGGTGAGTGTGTGTTTATTAAAAGTCAGCAGCTACACTTTTTTGTAGCTGCTGACTTTTAATGAACACAAAAATGAGTGGAACACCGCTTTAACAAATGATGAATCATCAGCTGTCAATGGGGTTTCCCTCTGACAGCTAAATGAAAAAAAGAAAAGACAGCATGCCAAAATTAAAAAGAAAAAAATGGCATAGGGTCCCCCCAAAATCCATACCAGACCCTTATCCGAGCATGCAGCCTTGCAGGTCAGGAAAGGGGAGGGAAAGAGCGAGCGAACTCCCCTCCTTAACCATATCAGGCCAGGGCACATGCCCTCAACATGGGGGGTGGGTGCTTTGGGGGGGAAACATGTTGATGGGGACAAGGGCCTCTTCCAGGCAACCCTGGACTGTGGTTGTGAGGGTCTGTGGGCAGGGGGCTTATCAGAATCTGGAAGCTCCCTTTAACAAGGGGGCCCCCAGATCCCGGCCCCCCCTATGTGAATCGGTATTGGGTTCATCATGCCCCTACCCGTTCACCAAAAAAGTGTCAAAAAGTAATAACCACAAGAAACAGATTTTGACAAATCCTTTATTAAAAAATAACAAAATAGTGTCCCTCGATGTAAATTCATCTTCAATCACGACGTCCGCCAGATCTGAAAAAGTCACGTGATGTCAAAAGGGGCAGTGCCACTGGGTGACTTAGGCTCCTCCCCATGCCCGTATAAGAACTGTCAAAGCGCAGAGCAGGCAGGCGGTGGGAGGCCTCCCAAGAGACAAGAGCATTTTTAATTTTTTCATTTTTCTGGTCTGGCAGGCGTCATGATTGACGATGAATTTACATCGAGAGACACTATTTTTTAATTTTTTAATAAAGGACTTGTCAAAAACAGTTTCTTGTGGTTATTACTTTTTGACACTTTACGATATACCAGATACCCATTCACATAGAGGGGGGAGCGGGATCTGGGGGCCCCCTTTTTAAAAGGGACTTCAAGATTCCAATAAGCCCCCTGCCCGCAGACCCCGACAACCACAGCCCAGGGTTGTCGGGAAAAGGGCCCTTGTCCCCATCAACATGGGGAAAAGATGCTTTGGAGTGGGGGGGGCAGAGCCCCCCCCCCGCCCCAAAGCGCTCATCCCCCATATTGAGGACATGTGACCTGGTATGGTTTAGGAGTAGGGGGCAGCTCGCTCGTGCCCTCCCCTTTCCTGACCTGCCAGGCTGCGTGCTCGGATAAGGGTTTGGTATGGATTTTGGGGGGGGAACCCCATTCTGTTTATTTCTTTATTTTTTTTAATTGCTGAGTGCCAGTAATTGTAACTGCAAGTCATTTTAAATGGGATTTGATTCCTTTTTTTTTTTTCTTGAGAAATCTCATTTTTGCTGTAGGATGTTTTATGCATGTTACAGATGCACCACTTTAAATACTATATTTAAAGGAATTTTTCATTTTTTGTGTGGTCCTGTAAGTATAATTAAAATCACTGCTTTTAATTTTTGACCCCCATATCACTCTTATGGCCAATTACTTGCATATAAGCCTTCAAAATGGGCACTTTTGATTTTTCCTGTTCGGCTCCCATAGACTTCAATGGGGTTTGGGACTTCTGCTGCGAACCAATGGGGTGCTCGGCCCATCTCTATTCATTACCTGCACTTTTTACTCCAGGTTTGTATTAACTGAATAGCTTGTCTTTTGCTGGGGATACTGGAGATGCTGCCTGTCCGGGACTCACTAACCGTCGAACGCCTATGCGCATGCGCTGATGCTACCATGGGTAGTTCATGGCTATCTTGCGTTTGCGCGAATGCGCATGCGCACGCAATCCGCTTTTGCCGCCAAACGGCCTATTTAAAGCCAGTGATCACTCTGAGTCATTGCTGTGTGATCATCAGCTCTCCTGTACCCTGTGTCTGTTTATTATCTGTTGTTCCTGTTTGCCTGACCCGGCTTGTCTTTGGATTCTGATTACCTGCTGCCCGCCCTGACCTTGGCTTGTCCTGACTATTCTCCTGCCTTATCCTGATCTGTTTATCTGCCACCGGCTATTGGTCCAGGACCTGCTCCTGGCTCAACCAGGGAATCCAGGTGACCATGACCTGGTGTTAGCAAGCAGCCAAGTCCATTCCCACCATCTGGGGCCCTGGTGAAAACTGGCTAACACTTAGACTCTGCGCCTCTGGTGAACCTGTGCCACGCCAGTTACCCGGTAAGCCACTCCTCTTACGTCAGGCTCTGCCACGTTACCCCGTGACAGTATCACACAGCAATGACTCAGAGTGATCACTGGCTATAAATAGGTCATTTGGCGCCAAAAGCGGATTGCGTGCGCGTTCACGCGAACGCAAGATAGCTGCGAACTACCCATGGTAGCCTCAGCGCATGCGCATAGGCGTTCGCCGGTTAGCGGCGCCAGTGCGCCTGCGCGGGGTATTGAGTCCCTGACACTGCCACACAGGAAAAGACAGGGTTGGGGGCATTTGCTACCTCGGCCAGTCTTATGATTAAGTTGGGCTAGTAGCCTTTTAGTAGATATACTTCATTATTCTGACATCAATCACATTGGGACCCAAAATCAGTGGATATGGGGGAGCTGTCCCCAAGCACTAACTTCCTTTGTAGCACTTCATGTGGTTGAATGAAGTGGCCAGAGTTGCTTTTTAAATGTATTATTTTTAACATTATTGTATACTGTCTGCAGGTACAAGGGAAGATGGATTTGTCACCAGTAACTTCTCCGATCTGCAAAAAAGTTTGTCGATGAAAGAATGGAAGAAATGTCTTGAATTCCTCCTCGTAACCAATCAGACAAAACTAGGTAAAAAATGGCAAGATTTACCTTTAATATTTCTGACTGAAGCCTGTAGTATCTGGTGATGATTCTAGCAGGGTGAGAACTGAGGAGGGTTAGAGATCAGTATCAGAAGAATGTTCCACAATGTCCTCATCATCCTCCCTTCCCATCATCAACCAGAAATCATCCATCTATCCCATCAGCAACCAGAAATCATCCTCCCTTCCCATCACTAACCATAAATCATCCTCCCCTCCCACCACCAACCAGAAATCATCCATCCATTCCACCACCAACCAACCAGAAATCATCCATCCATCCAGTGGTGGGATTCAAAAATTTTAGTAACCAGTTCCGACTTTCCCAGCAGAATGACCAGCGTGCCCCCTTTCAATGCACAGTGACCAGCGTGCCACCTTTTAATGCAGAATGACCAGCGTGCCCCTTTTCAATGCACAGTGACCAGCGTGCCCCCCTTTCAATGCAGAGAGACCAGCGTGCCCCCTTTCAATGTACAGTGACCAGCGTGCCCCCTTTCAATGCACAGTGACCAGTGTGCCCCCTTTTAATGCAGAATGACCAGCGTGCCCCCTTTCAATGCACAGTGACCAGCGTGCCCCCCTTTCAATGCAGAGACCAGCGTGCCCCCTTTCAATGTACAGTGACCAGCATGCCCCTTTTTAATGCAGAATGACCAGCGTGCCCCCTTTCAATGCACAGTGACCAGCGTGCCCCCCTTTCAATGCACAGTGACCAGCGTGCCCCCCTTTCAATGCAGAGAGACCAGCGTGCCCCCCTTTCAATGCAGAGAGACCAGCGTGCCCCCTTTCAATGCACAGTGACCAGCATGCCCCACTTCCAATGCACAGTGACCAGCGCTGCGTGCCCCCCTTTCAAGGCACAGTGAACAGCGTGCCCCCCTTTCAATGCACAGTGACCAGCGTAACCCCCTTTCAATGCAGAGAGACCAGCGTGCCCCCCTTTCAATGCACAGTGACCACAGCATTGCCCCCAATCATTGCAGAGTGCCACAGCATTGCCCCCAATCATTGCAGAGCGCCACAGCATTGCCCCCAATCATTGCAAAGTGCCCAAAGCATTGTCCCCAATGATCATTGCAGAGCGCCACAGCATTGCCCCCAATCATTGCAGAGCGCCACAGCATTTCCCCCAATCATTGCAGAGCGCCACAGCATTGCCCCCAATCATTGCAGAGTGCCACAGCATTGCCCCCAATAATTGCAGAGCGCCACAGCATTGCCCCCAATAATTGCAGAGCGCCACAGAATTGTCCCCAATCACTGCAGAGCGCCACAGCATTACCCGGAATCATTGCAGAGTGCCACAGCGTTGCCCCCAATAATTGCAGAGCGCCACAGCATTGCCCCCAATGATCATTGCAGAGCGCCCACAGCATTGCCCGGAATCATTGCAGAGTGCCAGCGATCCCCCCGTGAGACCCATTTACTTACCTCACAGACAGTCATCACTGCAGCTTCTCTTCAGTCCCGGCTCCCCGTGTCTCCTCAGTCCTCCCGCCTCCTCGGCCAATGGCACAGAGTTTGCCTTTCGGCCAATCAGGAAGCGGGAGGACCCGCTCCCTGATTGGCCAGGAGGAGGATCCTTGTGACAATAACGAATTTTCATTCCCTATTGTCACAGAATGGGCGGGCTCGGGCTCGGGGCGTACTGCTCTGCTGCTCCCCGGCCGCCAGCTTAGAGGGATCAGCCGGTTCTGCAAACTTGCAGAAAGTTTGCAACAGTTCCATAGAACCGGTGCGAACCGGCTGAATCCCACCACTGCATCCATCCTATTAGCAACCAAAAATCATCCTCCCTTCCCATCACCAACCAGAAATCATCCTCCCTTCCCATCACCAATAGAGATGTACCGAACTGTTCGCCGGCGGACAGTTCCCGGCGAACTTAGCATGTTCGCGTTCGCCGCTGCGGGCGAACATATGCGATGTTCGGTCCGCCCCCCATAATACATCATTGAGGCAAACTTTGACCCTGAACTTTACAGTCAGAAGGCACATTTCCAGCCAATCAGCATACCTCCCTCCCACACCCTCCCACCTCCTATAAATAAGCAAGGGCAGCATCCATCTTAGATCATTCTGAAGCAGTGTGTGTAGTGAGAGTAGGGAGAGCTGCTGCTGCTGCTGCTGCTGCTGTTAAGCTAGGGACAGTTAGTCAGTGTTCCTGGTCTTGCAGTGTTCTTGGTCCACTACTGCTGTAAGGACAGCACCCCAAAAAGTCCTTCTAAGGGCTGGTATTTGTGTAATTTTTATATATATATATATATATATATATATATATCTAGCGTCCCCAAAAGCCCTTTTAAGGGCTGGTAAGGTAATAGAGTTTTTTCTTTATATATATATATATATATCTATTGTACACTGTGACTGCAGTTGCCTGCCCGCTGTGTGTGAGAGGCCACAGACCTACCACAGACTGTACTGTGTGCACACCACACTCATTTCGGGTGGCACAGGCACAGTACCTTGCATTTTAAAAAATATTTTTTTTCCTCTGTCATAATTGCAGTGAGTGCTGTGTCAGGTCCACAGAGTGCACTGTACCCACTGCAGTGCACTGCCCACCACTGATATATATACGGTGGCACAGCATCTTGTTGCAATAAATTGAAAAAAAAAATATTTTTTATTATTGCAGTTGCCTGGGCTGCCAGTGACTGTCAGGTCCACAGAGTGTACTGTGTCCACTGCAGTGCCACTGTGTGCCCACCCACCACTGATATATAAGGTGGCACAGCAGCTTGCAAAGTAAAAAAATATATATATTTTTTAAATTGCAGTTGCCTGGGTGCCAGTGACTGCTGTCAGGTCCACAGAGAGTGTACTGTGCCACTGCCCACCCACCACTGATATATAAGGTGGCACAGCACCTTGCACTCATAGTACAACAGTAACAACACATTAAAAAAAAAAATGACAGGCAGAAGCAGGCCACCCCGCAAGGGCCGTCGTGGTCGTGGTGCTGTGATTTCCTTAGGCCCTAGAATAATGCCCAGTGTTCAGAGGCCACCACAGACCCTGAACTCAAAAAATTCTGAGGCCATAGTTGACTGGCTTACATAGGACACCCAATCGTCTACAGCTTCCGCTCGGAACCTTAATGCACCATCCTCCTCCAGCTCAGCTTCGGGCACCTCTCAATTTACCACTCGCCAGCCCGCCGGCACCACCACCAACACTAGCACCACAGCCGCTTCACTTGATCCGTCAGAGGAGTTATTTTCACATCAGTTGGAAGAAATAAGTGATGCGCAACTATTAGTGCCAGAGGATGTAGATAACGGGGATATGTCTCAGTCAGGCAGCATTATACACATGGACGTACATTGTGATGATGATGATGTTGTACCTGCTGCTGCTGCCTTTGCTGAGTTGTCAAGTGAAGCGGCTGATGATGACGATGTGTCTGTGGATGTCACCTGGGTGCCTGCTCGAAGAGCAGAAGAAGAGGAGGAAAGTTCAGATGGGGAGACAGAGAGGAGGAGGAGGAGACGAGTTGGAAGCAGGGGGAGGAGGTCATCGCAAGGAGCTAGTAGCGCAGTCAGACAGCATGTAGATTCGGCACCCGGGGTCAGCCAGACAGCACGCCAATCAACGCAAGCTGTTGCCACCACCAGAATGCCGTCCTTGCAAAGCTCAGCAGTGTGGCATTTTTTTTGTGTGTCTGCCTCTGATATCAGCGATGCCATTTGTAACCTGTGCCAAAAGAAACTGAGTCATGGGAAGTCCAACACCCACCTAGGTACAACTGCTTTGCGAAGGCACATGATCTCACATCACAAACGCCTATGGGATCAACACATGAGTAAAAGCAGCACACAAACTGAAAGCCACCATCCTCCTCCTTTTCCAGCATCTTCAGCCACGTCAACCACTGCTGTCCTCCATGCCCCCTATCAACAACCCGCCCCTCCGCCTCTCACCTTCAGCAGTTCCTGCTCACCTGCCCACAGTCAGGTGTCTGTCAAGGAAATGTTTAAGCGTAAGAAGTCAATCTCACAGAGTCACCCCCTTTCCCCTGCGTCTGACAGCTGGCTTGTCGGAACTCTTAGTAGCCCGCCAGCTTTTACCATACAAGCTGGTGGAGTCCAGTGGCGTACCTAGAGCATTTGGCACCCGGGGCGGATCCTATATCTGGCACCCCCCCCCCCCCCCCGACTTTAAAATGTAAAAACACCCACAAAAAAATGTAATGTTTTCAAGAATATTTTTTGCACAAATTTCACAGCCCCCATCACAGTGCCCCTTGTGGTCTGCCCTCCGTCTCTCTAATCACAGTTCCCCCTTTTGCACTCTCTGCCTCCCCTGCACAGTCCTACCTTCAGCATAGATAGATAGCTAATATTATTAGCAATGTGTTTAAGTTTGAGTAAGAGATTGTAGACTTGATAAAGGAGATATTCAGAGACTACAGACATGATACAGTAGATGATCAGAGATTGAAGACATGATACAGGAGATGGTCAGAGACTACAGTCATGATACAAGAGATGGTCAGAGACTACAGTCATGATACAAGAGATGGTCAGAGACTACAGTCATGATACAAGAGATGGTCAGAGGCTGCAGACAGGATACAGTAGATGGTCAGAGACTGCAGACAGGATACAGGAGATGTTCAGAGACTGCAGACATGATAAAGTAGATGGTTAGAGACTGAGGTCATGATACAGTAGATGGTCAGACTGCAGACGTGATACAGGAGATGGTCAGAGACTGCAGACGTGATACAGAAGATGGCCAGAGACTGCAGACATGATACAGGAGATGCTCAGAGACTGCAGACATGATACAGGAGATGGTCAGAGACTGAGGACATGATACAGTAGATGATCAGAGATTGAAGACATGATACAGTAGATGGTCAGAGACTACAGACATGATACAGGAGATGGTCAGAGACTGCAGACATGATACAGGAGATGGTCAGAGACTGAGGACATTAAACAGTAGATGATCAGAGACTGAAGACATGATACAGGAGATGGTCAGAGACTGCAGACATGATACAGGATATTTTCAGAGACTGCGGACATGATACAGGAGATGGTCAGAGACTGAGGGCATGATACAGTAGATGGTCAGAGACTACAGACATGATACAGGAGATGCTCAGAGACTGAGGACATGATAGAAGATAGAAGAGCACTAGGGGGGCCGGAGAGCACAGACGAAGCAGAGAGCACTGGAGGTGCTGAAGGGCACGGTGGGGGGGGGGGACTGGAGAGAATTAAGAGGGGGTTTGGAAAGCATTGTAGGGGGGTTGGAAGGTGCAGGGGTGGATTGCACTGGGGGGGACAGGGAGCACTTGGGGGGCGAGCAGGGAAAACCAGGGGGGTGGAGAGCACTGGGGGGGACAGGGAGCACTTAGGGGGGTGGGCAAGGAAAATCGGGGGGTGGAGAGCACTGGGGGGGACAGGGAGTACATGGGGAGCAAGCAGGGAAAATCAGGGGGGTGAAGAGCACTGGGGGGGACAGGGAACACTTGGGGGGGTGGGCAGGGAAAATCAGGGGGGTGGAGAGCACTGGGGGGACAGGGAGCACTTGGGGGGCGGGCAGGGAAAACCAGGGGGGTGGAGAGCACTAGGGGGGACAGGGAGAACTTGGGGGGTGGGCAGGGAAAATCAGGGGGTTGGAGAGCACTGGGGGGGACAGGGAGCACTTGGGGGGCGGGCAGGGAAAACCAGGGGGGTGGAGAGCACTGGAGGGGGGCAGGGAGCACTTGGGGGGCGGGCAGGGAAAACCAGGGGGGTGGAGAGCACTGGGGGCAGACAGGGAGCACTTGGTGGGCAGGCAAGGAAAACCAGGGGGTGGAGAGCACTGGGGGGGGACAGGGAGCACTTGGGGGGCGGGCAGGGAAAACCAGGGGGTGGAGAGCACAGGGGGGGACAGGGAGCACTGGGTGGGGGACAGGGAGCACTGGATGGGGGACAGGGAGCACTTGGGGGCGGGCAGGGAAAACCAGGGGGTGGAGAGCACAGGGGGGGACAGGGAGCACTGGGTGGGGGACAGGGAGCACTGGGTGGGGGACAGGGAGCACTTGGGGGCGGGCAGGGAAAACCAGGGGGTGGAGAGCACAGGGGGGGGACAGGGAGCACTGGGTGGGGGACAGGGAGCACTTGGGGGCGGGCAGGGAAAACCAGGGGGGTGGAGAGCACTGGGGGGGGCAGCGAGCACTTGGGGGGAGGGAGAAAGCACTGTGGGGAGCTGAAGAGCATGGGGGGGCTAAAGAACAGGGGGGGTCTAGTGCACTGGGGGTGGGGCTAAAAGCACTGAGGGAGGGATTAGGAGCACTGGAGGAGGTTAAGAACTTTGGGGGGCCAGCAAAAGAAGTTGTATAGGAGGGGATGGGGCAGCTGCATATAGATGAGTTGATCTTTCCCTATTCTTCCTGCAGGAGGGAGAGGAGGAGAATCAGTTATTCAGCAGGAAGCTGCAGGAAGAATAGAGAAAGATAAATTCCTCTATATGCAGCAGCCCCATCCCCCTATCCAGCACACACTTTTGCAAATTGCAATGGGCACTCACCTTCTTCCCGCCGAGGCTCCGTCCCTTCTTCCCGCCGAGGCTCCGCCCCTTTATTCCCGCCGAGGCCCCGCCCCCTTATTCCCCCCGCGGCTCCGCACGGACTGAAGGAGCTGCCACTGCAGCTGCCTTCACACTGCGGGATCTGTCTGAACACACCGGCTGACACCCCCCAGTGAGTGGCACCCGGGGCGGGCCGCCCCCCCGCCCCCCCCATTGGTACGCCACTGGTGGAGTCTGAGGCCTTCAAAAAATTTGTTGCTATTGGGACACCGCAGTGGAAGGTACCCGGCCGAAATTATTTTTCACAAAAGGCAATCCCAAACCTGTACTCTATTGTGGAAAAGGAAGTCATGTCATGTCTGGCACACAGTGTTGGGGCAAGGGTCCATCTGACCACTGATAGCTGGTCTGCAAAGCACGGTCAGGGCAGGTATATAACTTACACTGCGCATTGGGTAAACCTGCTGGCGGCTGCCAAGCATGGAATGCGTGGCTCTGCTGCAGAGGAGTTGGTGACACCGCCACGACTTGCAGGCAGGCCTGCTGCCACCTCCTCTACTCCTCCTACTCCATCCTCTTTGCTAACCTCCTCGGCTGAGTCCTCTTCTGCTGTTGCGTCTTGCTCCACACCAACTGCACCCCCCCAGCTCCCCAGGGGCTATTCCACATGCCGGATACGACAGTGTCACGCTGTCTTGGGGTTGACTTGCCTGAAAGCAGAGAGTCACACCGGACCAGCACTACTGTCCGCCCTGAACGCACAGGTGGATCAGTGGCTGACCCCACACCAACTGGAGATTGGCAAAGTGGTGTGTGACAACGGCAGCAATTTGTTGGCGGCATTGAATTTGGGCAAGTTGACACATGTGCCGTGCATGGCACATGTGTTGAATCTGATTGTGCAACGTTTTGTGCAGAAGTACCAAGGCTTACAAGACGTCCTCAAGCAGGCCAGGAAGGTGTGTGGCCATTTCAGGCGTTCCTACATGGCCATGGCGCACTTTTCAGATATTCAGCGGCGAAACAACATGCCTGTGAGGTGCTTGATTTGCGACAGCCCGACACGTTGGAATTCAACACTGCTAATGTTCGACCGCCTGCTCCAACAAGAAAAAGCGGTCAACCGGTATTTGTATGACCGGGGTGCTAGGACAGCCTCTGCGGAGCTGGGTATTTTTTTGCCACGTTACTGGACGCTCATGCGCAATGCCTGTAGGCTCATGCATCCTTTTGAGGAGGTGACAAACCTAGTGAGTCGCACCGAAGGCACCATCAGCGACATCATCCCATATGTTTTTTTCCTGGAGCGTGCCCTGCGAAGAGTGCTGGATCAGGCCGTAGATGAGCGTGAAGAGGAAGAGTTGTGGTCACCATCACCACCAGAAACAGCCTTACCATCGCTTGCTGGACCTGCGGCAACACTGGAAGAGGAGTGTGAGGAAGAGGAGTCAGAGGAGGAATGTGGCTTTAAGGAGGAGGAACACCAACCACAGCAGGCATCCCAGGGTGCTCGTTGTCACCTATCTAGTACCCGTGGTGTTGTACGTGGCTGGGGGGAAGAACACACCTTCAATGACATCAGTGAGGATGAGGAATTGGACATGAGTAGCTCGGCATCCAACCTTGTGCAAATGGGGTCTTTCATGCTCTCATGCCTGTTGAGGGACCCTCGTATAAAAAGGCTGAAGGAGAACGACCTGTACTGGGTGGTTACGCTACTAGACCCCCGGTATAAGCAGAAAGTCTCTGATATGTTACCCAATTGCCGGCAGTCGCAAAGGATGCAGCAGCTACAAAATAAGTTGAAAAGTATGCTTTACACAGCATATAAGGGTGATGTCACAGCACAACGGGAATCCAACAGGGGAAGAGGTGAAAGTAATCCTCCTCCTACCACCACAACCACGCCGGCAAGGACAGGACGCTTTACAGACGTCTTGTTGATGGAGGACATGCGGAGCTTTTTTAGTCCTATGCATCGCCACAGCCCTTCGGGGTCCACCCTCAGAGAACGACTCGACCAACAGGTAGCAGACTACCTTGCCTTAACTGCAGATATCGACACTCTGAGGAGCGATGAACCCCTTGACTACTGGGTGTGCAGGCTTGACCTGTGGCCTGAGCTATCCCAATTTGCCATTGAACTTCTGGCCTGCCCCGTTTCAAGTGTGCTGTCAGAAAGGACCTTCGGCGCAGCAGAAGGTATTGTCACTGAGAAGAGAAGTCGCCTAGGTCAAAAAAGTCTTGATTACCTCACGTTTATTAAGATGAATGAGGCATGGATCCCGAAGGGACTGACAGTGGGGGATGCATTTGACTAAAAAAGGCCTGGTGATGACTGAGATGCCTTGGCCTAAAAATGGTCCACACGCTGCTGTATATAATCATTCTCTGCATGCCGGATGACTTACGTGACGTCTCCGCCACCAACTACGGTTCAAGCCGCAATGTTTTAGTGCACTTTCTGCCTTGAAAACCTCAATTTTTCAGGCCGCTGCTACAGCAGTGGCTGCAACAATATCTACTTTTTCATGCATGTGTACATGCTTAATTTTTCTGGCCTCTGGTGCTACACTGTGGCTGCAAAAAAAACAAAAAACAAAAAAAAAAAGGCACATACATGTGTCAATTCCCCTTCGTGATCGTTACCTTGTCGTGGTGAAGGGGCTTGCGTATCACAATGAAGCGATCACCTCTAGGATTGTGTTGGCACACCCCAGATGATAAGGTCGTTGCTTCATTGTGTACAGACCAAAAGCGATCCGCAGGATAATTTTTCATAGAAAAAACATTCATTTTCTTTCATTCTTTCTGCGGAGCTGGGTATTTTTTGGCCGCATTACTGAATGCTCATGAACAATGGCTGTAGGCTCATGCGTCCTTTCCTTTTGCGGAGGTGACAACCCTGGTGGTCAGTCGAACCCAAGGCAACATCATCGACCTCATCCCATATGCGTTTTTTCTGGAGCGTGCCCTGCGAAGAGTACTGGATCAGGCTGTAGATGAGCATGAAGAGGAAGAGTTGTGGTCCACTCCCCACCACCAGAAGCAGCCTTGTCGTTGTCAATTGCTGGACCTGTGGCAACGCAGAGAGAGGAGTCTGAAGAAGAGAAGTCAGAGGAGGAAGGTGGCTTTGAGGAGGTGGAATACCAGCCACAGCAGGCGTCCCAGGGGGCTTGTTCTCACCTTTCGGGGACCCTTGGTGTTGTACGTGGCTGGGTGGAGGAAGAGACCTTCAATGATGTCAGTGAGGACAAGGAACGGGACATGGCTAGCTTGGTATCCAACCTTGTGCAAATGGGGAGTTTGCGGTTGTGCAAATGGACTGACTGACAGTTGTTAAACGGGGAGTTTGGTCTGTCAGAGTTTGGTCTGTCACTGTGAAGCGGGCGTAACCCTTACACTACTTGACCGATAAAACATCATACCTGATCGTATTCACACACTGGATGTTTTAAAGCACGTTATTCCAAACAATTTAGGAATGTTAGGTGATTTATGCCCTTTATGGATCAAAACCCGACTCTGCGTCAACTACGTAATTTTCCATGGGAGTTTTGCCATGGATCCCCCTCCGGCATGCCACAGTCCAGGTGTTAGTCCCCTTGAAACAACTTTTCCAT
The DNA here is from genome assembly GCF_965119305.1 of Pelophylax lessonae. Classification (NCBI taxonomy): domain Eukaryota; kingdom Metazoa; phylum Chordata; class Amphibia; order Anura; family Ranidae; genus Pelophylax; species Pelophylax lessonae. The sequence continues at coordinate 888,131,119 of NC_138768.1, forward strand.
CACTATTGTGGCCAGAAAGAGTCCCTGTGTGTTTTAAAATTCGCCTGCCTATTGAACTCTATGGTGGTTCGCCCGGTTCGCGAACATTTGCCGATGTTCGCGTTCGCCGTTCGCGAACGGCGAATTTTAGGTTCGCGACATCACTAATCACCAACCAGATATCATTCTCCCTTCCCATCACCATCCAGAAATCATCCTCCCTTCCCATCACCAACCAGATATCATTCTCCCTTCCCATCACCAACCAGAAACCATCCTCCCTTCCCATCACCAACCAGAAACCATCCTTCCTTCCCATCACCATCCAGATATCATTCTCCCTTCCCATCACCAACCAGATATCATTCTCCCTTCCCATCACCAACCAGATATCATTCTCCCTTCCCATCACCAACCAGAAATCATCCTCACCTTAGGTCCCCATCCAGGAATTGCCCTTCTCATCATCATGCAAAAATGTCCCTCATTTCCCATAAGCATAACCAACCAGAAACTATTCTCCCATCCCATTATCAACCAGGAATCATCTTCTCGTCACTATCCCAAAATGTTCCTCCCTTCCCATCACCAAACAGAAATTGTTTTCCCTTCTAATCATCAACTAGAAATTGTCCTCCTATTCCATTACCAGTGGCAAATAATCCTCCCATCATTGTCCCATCCAATCAGCATCCAGAAATCATCCTCCCTTCTCAATACCATCCAGACTGAAAGACCAGATAATTATTGTCCTTGTGATAGACAGAGCCCAGATATGTTGAGTAAAAAAAAATAAAAGCAAATAGAAATACCTGCAGAAAGAAGAGGAAACATACTTACCATTCTGGCCACCTACACTTATTCTGTCCCCATATACTGTATATACAGTGCCAGTGGGAGGAACGAATGCTTGTTTGATAAGGGAAAAGGGTAATCACTTCGTCCACCCAGTCAAATACTTTTAGTGGATAGATGAGCAGCATTGCAGCAGTATTTCAGGACATAGACCCCCACTATACAAAGTTTATTGCCTCCACTTTTTGCTGATATTTTCTTTTAACTTTGTTGTGATAAAGATTTTATTTGTCTGAAGATCTATACAGTTTGGTTACTCAGTGACGGCACACTCTCTATTCCATGTCACAGGAACGTCACCTAGATGTCCAGATCTTTGGATCAGCATTGATGATAAGTGTTATTTCTTCTCTGAGAACCAGAAATACCATGAAGACAGCATTAAAGACTGCGCAGAACGTGGGTCCAGACTGGCTCAAGTGAGGGAGAAAAACATACGGGTCAGTGTCTATTGGGTTGTGGGGTGGAGAACTGTTGATGGCATCAAGCAATCAATATATATACATACATATACTATATATTGTGAAAAGTATTGGGACGCCTGCCTTTACACGCACATGAACTTTAATGGCATCCCAGTCTTAGTCCGTAGGGTTCAATATTGGGTTGGCCCACCCTTTGCAGCTATAACAGCTTCAACTCTTCTGGGAAGGCTGTCCACAAGGTTTAAGAGTGTGTGACAAGACCAATCTCGCCACTGGGCGTTGGAGAAGCCTGGTTGCTCGCCTCCTGCAATGTGACTATGGACCCTCTCATCAGCCCATGCTAAACGTAAACCCCATGGCGATTTTACTGTGTTTGTGGCATCTGAGCGCTGTTTGGATATGTTGAGCGCTCAGATCCAGGCTATCCGGGGATGGGTTGAATGTGGGCGTTCTGTTCAGTAGACTGGGAGTTATGCATTTTTGTGTCTTTTTGTGTTTCTTTAACCATGTGGCTAATGGAGTCTTGCCTCTATCCTGGAAGCTAAACCTAATTATATTTTCCATTGTCTCCAGGATAGAGGTCTCTGTGAAAACTAGTTTGAGGCAGAGGGGAGGACTTTGTGTGGGTTGTAACCATTGTTTGATTGGACCGTGTTATCTGTATGTGATTGGTTAATGCAGCAGTCCAGGGGCTGTCCCTCTGGGTAATAAAAAGAGTCTGTATGTGCTTGCACGGGCGGACTACTGCTTGAACCTCAACACGGAGCCTTGTCTCATTATTGGGGGGGATTTATTGTATGCTGTTCCAGTTTGACTGCTAGGAGTGTAAACCCTTCATATGGTTTTTCCTATTCAGTTGTATGCAGCATTCCTGTGGTTCCAGCTACACTGTTTGCATCCTTCCTTGGTTTCCAGTTCGGGAGTTTGGTGTCCTGCAAGTAGCTATGCCTGTAGCTCAGGAAGGGAAAGATCTCCTAAACGGTTTTAACCCTTTTGTGTCCGGGGTGCCGTAACAGAGTGTCTATGGGAATGTTTCACCATTTTTCCAGAAGCACATTTTTGATGTGAGGCACTAATGTTGGCCTGGCTCGCAGTCTCCGCTCTAATTCATACCAAAGGTGTTCTATCGGGTTGAGGTCAGGACTCTGTGCAGGCCAGTCAAGTTCCTCCACCCCAAACTCGCTCATCCATGTCTTTATGGACCTTGCTTTGTGCACTGGTCATGTTGGAACAGGAGGGGGCTGTCCCTAAACTGTTCCCACAAAGTTGGGAGCATGAAATTGTCCAAAATGTCTTGGTATGCTGATACCTTAATAATTCCCTTCACTGGAACTAAGGGGCCAAGCCCAACCCCTGAAAAAAACAACCCCACACCATATGATTTGGACCAGTGCACAAAGCAAGGTCCATAAAGATATAGATGAGTGAGTTTGGGGTGGAGGAACTTGACTGGCCTGCACAGAGTCCTGACCTCAACCCTGCAGGGGTATCCAAAACATTGGATCATCAATCTCCTGGCTTACACATACATCACTGCAACTCTGATCTTACCCTTCAGGTCCTTGTCTATCTCCCACAGACCATCTTATCAAAAACTCTTCATCCAAACCCTTAGGAGCCACTTGCTGCTCTGGCTCCCACCTCTCTCCTAGGTGGAGCTCTCCTGACTGCTTGGCACTGATCTCCTCTACCAGCCCAGCCCAGGCACCGTCCCAAATCTTTGTTGGATCTCTGAGCTTCAGGTTTCCAATTTCCTCTTAATGACACATACACCCTGCAACCCCTTAACTCAGTGGTCCTCAACCCTTGTCCACTAACAGGCCAGGTTTGCAAGATAACTAAATTACATCACAGGTGATCTCATTTGCTGCTCAGTGATTGCAGTATTCTAGTCTGCATCTCCCCAAGGTAATACTTAAAACCTGGCCTGTTAGTGGGCCCCGAGGACCGGAGTTGAGGACCACTGCCTTAACTTGCCTGGGTGAGAATCCTGGCTGATACCAAACCCTTCGTACACCATGGCAGGGCACAGCACTGTCGCAATATATAAACTTTTATTTATCGTAATATTATTGATGCCCCAAAATATTAGATGCCCCATGATTCTGACCCTAGTTCAGCTACAAGATTAGAAGCAGCATCAGAACCATAGCAGGAATGATCCCCCATAGCTGCAATGGGACCACAGATAAAGGAGCTGATTGCGAAAATTGGGCTTGGCAGAGAAGTGGATAATTTTCCAGGTACTGGATGTACATGAATCTTTTAGTCTGATCTAGCTTAGATCTGGTGGAAGATAAGCACCTGTTGTTTTGGTGAATTGAAGAAATTCCGTCAGACTGACTACAGCTTCTTGCTTTAAGTCAGGGGTGTCAAACCCATATTCATTGCGGGCCGCATCGGCATTATGGTTGCCCTCAAGGGGCCGGTTAGATCTGTAAGAATAGATGTCCAGAGCACCCCACACCCCCTTACACCCTTACATGAGATGTCAAGAGCCCCCCCCCACCATCAGAAGTCAAGAGTCACTCACCCTTCCTTACATCACAATGCACCCCCTTACCTTGTGCTGCTGCCAGGAAGAAGTTGTGGGTGGATCTGGGAAGAAGTACAGGGTCTGGAGGAGAACCAGGGGAGGGCTGGAGTCAGCTTCCAGAGTCTGGTGAATGCTGAGACCAGGGGAGGCAGAGGCAAGGTGGTGTTGCGGCTGCACAGAGAGGTGCAGGATCTGTAGGAGGAGTTCTGCCCTCCTCTCTGCTGCTGACTGCTGAAAAGAGGGCGTGGGCAAAGACGAGCCTTTCTTCAGCTGCACAGAGGAGTGCCAGATCTGGCAAAGGAGTTCTGTCCTCTCTGCTGCTGACTACAGAGACAAGGTGGGGGCAGAGATGAGTGGGGGGGTGCCGCAGCTGCGGGGGAGGTGCGAGGGCCACATGAAATGGCCTGGGGAGCCGCATTCGGCCCGCGGGCCTTGTGTTTGACACCTGTGCTTTAAGTTGATGTCGCTTGAGTCCTGTTAGTTTTCACCAATGGCAGGGTCTCAAGTGGGACATGGGCCTTGGACTACAGTTGCCTCATACATAAATAGGGGTTTAGTATAGGCCATCCGTTACTGGTTTGGGGGCCTATTAAAAATGTTTGCTTAATGAATCCTAGATACACTTCTGGTAAGAAAGTGTCATCCAGGTCACAGAACACAGGCAGGTGGAAAATTCTATTGAGTTCTGCTACAATCTGAATAGCATAGGCCTCCTCTACATGAACTCCTGAGGCTATGGAATATAAATTCTGGGGTTCTTCCCCATTCAGATAGCCCAGGCACTGCATACAGGTACTGCATACAGCCTCCCATAGATAAAAATAGAAGTGTGTTCATACGTACTAGAGCCATACCTGCCAACTGTTCCGTTTTTCCCGGGACAATACCGGCAAATAGGAGCCTGTCCCGGGTGTTTTAGAGTGTCCCTGTTAATCAGGGACATTGTAAATCATTTTTTTTTTTAATTTTGTGCCACACAGTGTCGCTCTCACCCCAGGAAGGAGTTGTAGTTCTGGCAGCAGGTTGTCTCTCTCTCTGTGCCCACTCACTCTTCCCGCCTGTCGCAAATTTATCGTGTCACCGAAGGCAGGGTGTCAGCATGGTGCACTTTCCAAAATCCGCCAGCAGGGGGAGGCAGAGCACCTTCCGACAAGCTGGAGGCCTCACACTCCATTAATTACTACTATCAATAATGTTTTTTTATAGATATAATTTATACACCTGTTAATTGATACATATATATAGTTTTCTAGCTCTAGATAAATGTGTGTACATATCCGTGTATGTGTATGTGTGTGCATATATATATATATATATATATATATATATATTGCTCAAAAAAATGAAAACAGACCTCAATCCTAATTGGTAAAAATCTCATGCTGGATATCTATACTGGTATGGACTTGGTATGTGTTAGGATCTATACTGGTATGGACTGGGTAATGTGTTAGGATCTATACTGGTGTGAACTGGGTAATGTGTTAGGATCTATACTGGTATGGACTGGGTAATGTGTAGGATGATATGGACTGGGTAATGTGTTAGGATCTATACTGGTATGGACTGGGTAATGTGTTAGGATCTATACTGGTGTGAACTGGGTAATGTGTTAGGATCTATACTGGTATGGACTGGGTAATGTGTAGGATGATATGGACTGGGTAATGTGTTAGGATCTATACTGGTGTGAACTGGGTATTGTGTTAGGATCTATACTGGTATGGACTGGGTAATGTGTTAGGATCTATACTGGTATGGACTGGGTAATGTGTTAGAATCTATACTGGTATGGACTGGATAATGTGTTAGAATCTATACTGGTATGGACTGGGTAATGTGTTAGAATCTATACTGGTATGGACTGGGTAATGTGTTAGAATCTATACTGGTATGGACTGGGTAATGTGTTAGAATCTATACTGGTATGGACTGGGTAATGTGTTAGGAAGGAAAGGATGCCACATTGTTTTATGTAAATGAAAATTATCACCCTACGGAGGGCTGAATTCAAAGACAGGTGAATAAAGTGTGAAATGTGCTTATTATATAATATTAATATATTAGGATGTGACTTGCCTCCGCTATGAAGATGAGGTCTGAGTATGGAACTGCATATGGAAACAATGTAACCCATATAGAAGTCCAGGTTAAGGACACAGGGATGTAGATGATATAAATAGCAGATAACTGGGATTATGGGAAAAAAAGCAATAGCCTTCTATCAGTTTATCATGTACAGTGCATCCAGAAGATATTTACAGCACTTCGCTTCTTCCACATTTTGTTATGTTACAGCCTTATTCCAAAAATGGATTCAATTCATTATTTTCCTCAAAATTCTACAAATAATACCTCGCAATGAAAACGTGAAAAAATGTTTGTTTGTAATCTTTGCAAATTTATTAAAAATAAAAAAAAATAAAAAAATCCCATGTACATACATAAGTATTCACACCCTTTGCTCAATACTTTGGTGAAGCTCCTTTGGCACCAATTACAGCCTCCAGTATTTCTGAGTATGATGCTACAAGCTTGGCACATCAATTTTTTGGCAGTTTCTCCCATTCTTCTTTTGTAGGACCTCTCAAGCTTCATCAGATTGGATGGGGAGCGTCGGAGCACAGCCATTTTCAGATCTCTCCAGAGATGTTCAATCGGGTTCAAGTCTGGGCTCTGGCTGGGCCACTCAAGCACATTCACAGAATTATCCTTTAGCCACTCCTTTGTTATCTTGGCTGTGTGGGTCTTAGGGTCGTTGTCCTGTTGGAAGATGAACCTTCGCCCCAGTCTGAGGTCCAGAGCGTTCTGGAGAAGGTTTTCATCAATGATGTCTCTGTACATTGTTGCATTCATCTTTTCCTTGAATCTGACTAGTGTTCCAGTTCCTGCCACTGAAAAACCCCTACAGCATGATGCTGCCACCACCATGCTTCACAGTAAGGATGGTATTGGCCAGGTGATGGGCGGTGCCTGGTTTCCTCCAGACATGACGCTTGCCGTTCAGGCCAAAGAGTTCAAACTTAGTTTCATCAGAGCAGAGAATTTTATTTCTCATGGTCTGAGAGTTCTTCAGATGCCTTTTGGCAAACCCCAGGCGGGCTGTTATGTGCCTTTTACTGAGGAGTGGCTTCCGTCTGGCCACTCTACCCATGCAGGCCTGATTGGTGGAGTGCTGCAGAGTTGGTTGTTCTTCTTGAAGGTTCTCCTTTCTCCACAGAGAAACTCTGGAGCTCTGTCAGAATGACCATTGGTTTCTTGGTCACTTCCCTGACTAAGGCCATTCTCCTCGAATTGCTCAGTTTGGCCGGGTGCCCCACTCTAGGAGAGTCCTGGTGGTTCCAAACTTCTTACATTTACGGATGATGGAGGCCACTGTGCTCATTGGGAAATTTTTCTGTACCCTTCCCCAGATCTGTGTCTTGATACATTCCTATCTCAGAGGTCTACAGACAATTCCTTGGACTTCATGGCTTGGTTTGTGCTCTGACATGCACTGTTAACTGTGGGACTTTGGAACTGTGCCTTTCTAAATCATGTCCAATAACCTGAATTTACCACAGGTGGACTCCAATCAAGTTGAAGAAACATCTCAAGGATGATCAGTGGAAACAGGACGCACCTGAGCTCAATATTGAGTGTCATGGCAAAGGCTGTGAATACTGTATTTACATGAAATATTTTTATTTTTTTTTTATTTTTATTAAATGTGCAAAGATTTCAAACAAACTTCTTTCACATTGTCATTATGGGGGATTGTTTGTAGAATTTTGAGGATATTAACCACTTTAGGACCGGAGGATTTTCCTGCTTTACCTCCAGGCCACTTTTTGCGATTCGGCACTGTGCAACTTTAACTGACAATTGCGCGGTCCTGCAACGCCGTACCCAAACTAAATTTGCGTCCTTTTTTTCCCCACAAACAGAGCTTTCTTTTGGTGGTATTTGATCACCTGTGCGATTTTGCGATATTAATAAAAAAATGCGACAATTTTGAAAAAATAACAATATTTTTCTGCTTTGACAGTTAAAAAATATCCAATATATTCAATTTTTGTCATATATTTAGACCAAAATGTATTTAGCTGCATGTCTTTGACAAAAAAATTCTCAATGAGCATATTTTTAACCACTTTAAGACTGGAAGATTTTACCCCATTCCTGACTAGGCCATATTTTGCTATTCGGCACTGCGTTATTTTAACGAAAAATTGCGCGGTCGTGCAATGCTGTACCTAAATTAAATTTATGTCCTTTTTTCCCCACAAATGGAGCTTTCTTTTGGTGGTATTTGATCACCTGTGCGATTTTTACTTTTTGCGCTATAAACAAAAGAACCGCAACAATTTTGAAAAAATAACAATATTTTTCAAATTTTTTTTTTTTTTTTTCAATCAATAGTTTTTATTAAGATTCAAATATAGATGAGAAACAAAAAAATCACATTAACAGAATGTGAAATAAGACAGGTTTATTGTCCCAACCTGTTTAAGACATGTAAAGGCTGTAACATAAAATGTGGAAAAAGTGAGGCGCTGTGAATACTTTCCGGATGCCCTGTATATCTCCAGCTGGTACACTGTTGGCTGAAGCCAGTAGAGGATTCTGGGAGTACAGATGATCAGATGCTGAATAATCTGTTGTATTTTGTCTTATTCAGAGACTGGTGACCATCATAGGAAAGGAATTCTGGATTGGATTAGCCCAATATAACACCCATGGTGCAGTGTGGGTAGGAAGGTGGGCAGACGGCACTACAGTGTAAGTAGAATTCTTCTTGTAGTAAATATCCTCAAAAGATATTTTGGTTTTCAAAATAGAACAAAGAAATAACACAAAGAAACATAACAATAACAAAATAACAAAGAAATAGAACAAAAAAAAAAAAAAGAAATAAAGCATCAGAAGAAGTCTCTGTCGCTGGCGAGAATATCTCACTTGGATAATGCAGGCATCTAATTGACATCATCAAACCAGTTTAGGTGATCCAGGAATCTGCCTTCATCAGGGGCTTCCTCTTGATGTTGGTTCCCATGACCTGCTCCTGGTGTTCCTTGATAGTGTAGCCACCCTGTCATCAGAGGTGTGTAGTAAGATTAGTTCTCCTGGGTAGTAGTTTCCCTAGGGCAGTGATGGCGAACCTTGGCACCTCAGTTGTTTTGGAACTTCATTTCCCATGATGCTCAACTACACTGTAGAGTGCGTGAGCATCATGGGAAATGTAGTTCCAAAACAACTGGGGTGCCAAGGTTCGCCATCACTGCCCTAGGGGATATTTGTTGTCTTTTCACATTTGGCTTCTCCCCTAGGTTAACCACTTGCCGACTGCCGCACGACTATTTACGTCGGCAGTCAGCCCCTCACAGGCAGAGCGACGTAGGGCTACGTCGCTAGCCTGTGAGGGTCTAGGGAGTGAGCGTGCGCCGCCGGAGGCGCACTCCCGCGTGGTCACGGACCCCCCTGCGCGTGTGACCGGCGGACCCGATGTCCGCCGGTCACTCGCCGATCGTCGGTGCAGAGGGAGAAAGGCAGGCGGCTAATGTAAACAAGCCGCCTGTCATTCTCCCCTGTGTAAGAATGGTGATCATACAGTTCTACTATGTAGGACCGTTGATCACTGTTCCTACATCTCAAGCCACAGCCAATCACAGTTAGAAGCACGCCCCTAGGGACACACATAACCCCTCCCTCTCAAAAAAAGTTAACCCCTTCACTGCCAGTGTAATTTTACAGTAACAGTGCATATGTATAGCACTGATTACTGTAGTAATGTCACTGGTAACCCCCAAAGTGTCAAAAATGTCAGTCAAGGGTCCAATCTGTCCACCGCAATGTCGCAGTCCCGCAAAAAACATCGCAGATCGCTGCCATTACGCGTTAAAAAAAAAACAACAAAAATGACAGAAATCTTTCCCTTAGTTAGTAAACGCGATAACTTTTGCGCAAACCAATCAAAATACGCTTTTGTGATTTTTTTTTTACCAAACATATGGTAAAAAAAAAAAAATTGGCCAAAAATGTTAAAAAATTTAGATTTTTACTTTTTTTGGGGGGGGAATTTCATATAAAAAAATGTAAAAATATTGTTATTTTTGCAAAATTGACGCTCTTTTTTTGCTTATAGCGCATGATCAAAAAAATCGCACAGGTGATCAAATACCACCAAAAGAAAGCTCTGTTTGTGGGGAAAAAAAGGACATCAAATTAGTTTAGGTACAGCGTCGCACGACCGCGTAATTGTCCGTTAAAGTCACGCAATGCAGAATCGCAAAATAGGCCTTGGTCAGGAAGGGGGTAAAATCTTCCGGGGCTTAAGTGGTTAAGGTTGCTGTGTTTCCCTGTTTCTACCACTGGGTGTCACTGGCACCCAGGGCAGTAGTCATTGGGGCAGTGACAACCCCCCTGAACATTTATGACCCTCCTGCATGCTGGGGGAAAATATAAATGCTTGGGGTGGCCTAGTGACACCCCCCTCCCCCTCCCCCCGGGCTGCAGCCTAGGAAAGTGTGTTCAGTGATTTGCGCTGAGAAGGCCGCAACCCTATTGGGGGCCTAGCACAGATTTTCTCAAGCTACCTGGTCAAGGAAGGTACAGCACCCAAGGGGGATGATAATCTTGCTGGCAGGGAGATGGTGTCCACCCTCAGAGTATCCCGGCACTCCCTTGGAAGGAGGAGAAGTCTGGCAGAATCTGGATCCTTGTTGCCCGAGAAGGCAAAGACCCCAACCCTCCCTCTCTGTGAACCAAAGCAATAACCTTAACAAAGAATAAAGTGACTGGAACCCTTCATTGTTGTGACCATGGCTTTTTTTCAGCTGGAACTTGGTGGAATTCAGTTCCACCACCTCTGGCTCAGGCCCTCAGCAACCTGCTCACCACTATCACTATTAAACACAGAAGTGCAGGATGGGGGCAAGAGAGATGCAGGTGCATTTTTGTCTAGGGTGCATTTTGGATTTTGATGATCTCCCTGCAAGTGAGAGAGGCAGAGCCACCTACAGTGGGGAGGTACGAGAGCCAGTTGGGTGTTTTAGCTTAATACAGCAACAAAAGTAAGATATGTGGAAGATGGTGGAGCTTTTAAGGGGGGGGCAGTGGAGGGGGGTTCATATGCAGAGGTCAGAGCTGAAGAGGGGTGAAAGTGAGATGTGGATGGGGGTTACAGAGGTAAGCAGCTGTGGATGAAGGCTGAACTCTGCACTCTGTGTGTAGCGCACCCCCAAACTCTGCACTCTGTGTGTAGCACACCCCCAAACTCTGCACTCTTTACGTAATGCCTTCCTGGTATTTAATACCCCTTTAAGACCCTCACACTGGTTGTGAAATTTGAACACACCCACTATCTGATTGGTTTGGGGGGGGGTGTAAAGAGGAGAAACGGGTTTTGGGGGGGGTCGTGGTTGAGTTCCTGCACCTATTTTCTGAGGAAAAAAGCCCTGGTTGTGACTATCTCTACTGTGGCTTGGATCCACGCTGGGGTAACTCATCCCTCTCCCTACATTGGAGGCATGTTTGCCTTGCTTCCAGCCAGGAGGGGCATTACATTAGATATTCCTATATTACACATACTGCCTTCTCTTTCAGGATAGGGATTGTGTCATCCGACCATTCCCTTGTATGTACCCAGGAACTTGGTGGCTTTTGGCTGGAAAGGCCAGCTACTCATATGGTTTACTGGCTATTTTCAAGCTAAATGTCCAGTTTGCTGTATATTTTGCATGCTGTATAGATAAGAAGGGCAAGGCAGGGTGTGGTGAATGCAGCGATTCCTTCCTTCAGGGGCCACCCAGAAACATATCCTAGAATTCCCCATGATGGCAGTTGCAGCTCTATTACCCTGGAGATCTAAGAATAGGACCCAATCAGGTGAGAAAACAGAGGTCAGCCAACCTTAGATAGCCAAACAAGACAGAGTACACAGTGTAGGTAAACTCTGGGGAGCCAATAGAAAATCAGGATGGAGGATTTTGAAAACCCATTGGGTGAGAGACCAGTAGAGCTCAAGGCACACATAGACTGTGGGGCAGAGAAATGAAATGCGTAGTGAGTGCAGCCAATCAGGAGAGAGTTGGGAGAGCAAACAAGAGGGGCAAGTAAATGCTGAACTTCCACTTTTATCCCCTTTCTCAATCATCCTCATCCTCTGTGTACTTGGCTGTCCCACGGGATGAGATTGGAGTGTCAATTAGAGTGTCTGTGCTGGGAGCTGGGTGTCAGGTCACCTGTGGCCAGGTGACAACTGCACCCTGTAGGAGGCAGGGGTGCAGCGCAAGGTAGTGAACCCTATAGCAGACTGCTGCAGATGGACCAGAACATGAGCCCAAGATTCCCCAGGGCGCGGAGTCTAAGACCCAGCAGGTGTTCACCAGAGCCTCTAGTGGTGTGGATGGACATGGCTGCAGCTGGGCCCAGGTCGCGGCCCCTGGGGTCCCTCGGGTCACGCTCCGTAGGGAGAGAGGGGAAGCAGCCAGTCAGGACACATGGAATGGTGATGGGTAAGCCGAGGTCGGGGAAACAGGCAGACGAGGGTAACCAAGGGACAGGCCGAAGGTCAGGGTCACAGGCAAACAGGAATAGTCAGAGATAAGCCAAAGTCGGTACACAGAAAGGTAGATCACGCACATGGCAGACAGGAAGACAACTAACAAGCGATGTTGAACAGCAAAGCAGACCTGCAGTGCACTGGTTAATATAGACTTCCTGTGATGACCTGGGGTGGGGCTGAACAGGGAGGAGAGGTGATAAAAAGGAACCAGAAGTGAAGTCTGGCCTCTAATACAGACATGAAGGAACAGGTAAGCTGCCAAACACTATCGCAAGTCCATGACACTGGGTGTCCACCTGTGTCAGTATGACATGATGGTATGCTGCCTTTTCTGCCTCACCACCACCATCCACCTCTCCATCAATGTTAATCTCAGACATACAAAAGCTCCCGGGTATGCCCAGGTAGAGCATTGCATAGTGCTGCATTCCCACCCTCTACATGTAGCTGGACACTTCAGCAATAATGTGAATATAAAGACAAAATGCCCTTAATCCCTTTAACAAAATACAAAAATAACATGATGCGACTGTCCCTTAAAGAGTGCCACAAGTGACGAATTAAAAAAGCCGAATATGATGACACTGGTCTCAGCTCAACGTGTTTCGCACACTAGCGTCTTCATGAAGCACACTGATGACCTTTCCTTCCTTTACTCCTTGAGGTGGTGCAGAAGAAGACACATTTACTTCATCACTATTGGCCCGGTGTTGGGATGTGACTTATTAAAGCATAAACATAAGTAAATTTGTTAAACTCTTTGAAAAGTTTCATGTTTAAATATATGTATCTGAAGATTTGTAGCCAATTTGAATGTTGACATTGTACAATGCATCCAGAAAGTATTCACAGCGTCTCACTTCTTCCACATTTTGCTATGTTACAGCCTTATTCCAAAATGGATTAACCACTTAAGCCCTGGAAGATTTTACCCCCATTCCGAACAGGTTTTTTTTTGTGATTCGGCACTGCGTGATTTTAACGGACAATTGCGCGGTCGTGCAACGCTGTACCAAAACGAATTTGATGTCCTTTTTTTCCCACAAACAGAGCTTTCTTTTGGTGGTATTTGATCACCTGTGCGATTTTTACTTTTTGTGCTATGAACAAAAAAAGAGCGTCAATTTTGCAAAAATAACAATATTTTTCACATTTTTTTATATGAAATTCCCCAAAAAAATGTAAAAATCAAAATTTTTTAACATTTCTGGCCAATTTGTTTTCTGCTACATATGTTTGGTAAAAAAAACCCTCAATAAGCGTATTCTGATTGGTTTGCGCAAAAGTTATTGCGTTTACTAACTAAGGGAAAGATTTTTGTCATTTTTATTGTTTTTTTTAACTAGTAATGGCGGAGATCTTTGATTTTTTTTTTTTTTGCGGGACTGCGACATTGTGGCAGACAGATTGGACCCTTGACTGATATTTTTGACACTTTTGGGGTTACCAGTGACATTACTACAGTAATCAGTGCTATAAATATGCACTGTTACTGTAAAAATTACACTGGCAGGGAAGGGGTTAACTTTATTAGAGAGCAAGGGGTTAAGTGTGTCCCTAGGGGCGTGCTTCTAACTGTAAAGGGGCATGGCTAGTGATGTAACCACAGAGACATACGATCCTACATATGTTTTGTAAAAAAAAATCGCAAAAAGCGTATTTTGATTGGTTTGCGCAAAAGTTATCGCGTTTACTAACAAAGGGAAAGATTTTTGTCATTTTTGTTGTTTTTTTTTTTAACGCGTAATGGCGGCGATCTGCGATTTTTTTGCGGTACTGCGACATTTCGGCGGACAGATCGGACCCTTGACTGACATTTTTGACACTTTTGGGGTTACCAGTGACATTACTGCAGTAATCAGTGCTATACATATGCACTGTTACTGTAAAATTACACTGGCAGTGAAGGGGTTAACTTTTTTTGAGAGGAAGGGGTGGTGTGTGTCCCTAGGGGCGTGATTCTAACTGTGATTGGCTGTGGCTTGAGGTGTAGGAACAATGATCAACGGTCCTACATAGTAGAACTGTATGATCACTGTTCCTACACAGGGGAGAATGACAGGCGGCTTGTTTACATCAGCCGCCTGTCATAGAACATACTACACTATCGGAGTTTCCTTATCTTTTTTTCCCATACCATACCACCCTGGAAATACTTGGAGTTCCTTGTGCGAGCTGAGCCATATTAAGGGACCTGAAGGATAGCTTGGAGGCATTTTGTGGACCTTATATGCTGTTTTAGACCCCCTGTAATTAAGGGGTCCACCAGCTTCGGTAAGAAGTATTTACCCTGAGCACTGGGTGGAGAAAGTCCCTATGGTGGAGGTCCCTCACTTGAAGCTAAAGTGATTTTCAGTCATTGCTGAGAGATCCGTATTGCACTGGGCACTTTAAGGACTGTTGATATATTTCACTAAGGACTTTTTCACAACATATATTTATTTATCTATCTATTTATTCATATATATTTATTCACTAGTATATATTTATTTATTTATTTATATGTTTATGCACACAAGCACTTTTTTTGGTTGTGTTTTAAGTGTTTAAGCGCAATATATTCACCCTTTTTCACTGTTTACATCAGCCGCCTGCCTTTCTCCCTCTGCACCGACAATCGCCGAGTCACACGCGCGGGGGGGGGGGTCCGTGACTGCGGGGGAGCGCGCCTCCGGCGTCACGCACTCGCTCCCTAGACCCTCACAGGCTAGCGTCGTAGTACTACGTTGCTCTGCCTGTGAGGGGCTGACCGCCACAGTAAATAGTCGTGCGGCGGTCGGCAAGCGGTTAAATTCATTATTTTCCTCAAAATTCTACAAACAATCCCCCATAATGACAACATGAAAGAAGTTTGTTTAAAATCTTTGAAAATATAATAAAAATATAAAAAAAAAATGAAAAAATCCCGTGTACATAAGTCTTCACAGCCTTTGCCATGACACTCAAAATTGAGCTCAGGTGCATCCTGTCTCCACTGATCCTCCTTGAGATGTTTCTAAGATTGATAGGAATCCACCTGTGGTAAATTCAGTTGATTGGACATGATTAGGAAAGGCACACACCTGTCTATATAAGGTTCCACAATTAACAATGCATGTCAGAGCACAAACCAAGCCATGAACTCCAAGGATATGTCTGTAGACCTCTGAGACAGGATTGTATCAAGACACAGATCTGGGGAAGGGTACAGAAAAATGTCTGCGTCATTGAAGCACAGTGGCCTCCATCATCTGTCAATGGAAGAATTTTGGAACCACCAGGACTCTTCCTAGAGCGGGTCACCCGACCAAACTGAGCGACCGGGGGAGAAGGGCCTTAGTCAGGGTGGTGATCAAGAACCTAATGGTCACTCTGACAGAGCTCCAGCGTTTCTCTGTGGAGAGAGGAGAACCTTCCAGAAGAACAACCATCTCTGTAACACTCCATCAATCAGGCCTGTATGGTAGAGTGGCCAGACGGAAGCCACTCCTCAGTAAAAGTCACATGACAGCCCGCCTGGAGTTTGCCAAAAGGCATCTGAAGGACTCTCAGACCATGAGAAACAAAATTCTCTGGTCTGATGAAACAAAGATTGAACTTTTTGGCCTGAATGGACAGCGTCATATCTGGAAGAAACCAGGCACCGCTCATCACCTAGCCAATACCATCCCTACAGTGAAGCATGGTGGTGGCAGCATTATGCTTACCAGCAGTTGTATATGTATTACCATTATATCATTATGTGTACACTGGCCACACCTCATACAAACTCCCAAGTTTTTAGTTTGAACACCACGTGTTCCCCATGCTTTATGTTTATCATATTAGGGATGGAGACTCCATTGCACGGGTCTGATATAAAGTCCCATCCCCCCTTCTTTTTCCCTATTGTCCAATCCCCTTCCCTTCCCATCTTTTCCATTTATCCCCTTTAATATCATGCTGTAGCGGATGTTTTTTAGTGGGAGGAACTGGGAGACTAGTCAGGATCGAGGGAAAGGTTTATCTTCCAACAGAACAACAACCCTAAACACACAGCCAAGATAACAAAGAAGTAGCTATGGGACAACTCTGTGAATGTCCTTGAATGGCCCAGCCAGAACCCAGACTTGAACCTGATTGAACATTTCTAGAGAGATCTGAAAATGGCTGAGCACCGACGATCCCCATCCAACCTGATGGAGCTTGAGAGGTCCTACAAAGAAGAATGGGAGAAATTGCCCAAAAATAAGTGTGCCAAGCTTGTAGCATCATACTCAAAAAGACTTCATTTTGTTATTGGTGAAAAAGGTACATGTGATTTTTTTTTTCATTTTATATTTTTAATAAATATGCAAAAATTTCAAACAAATTTCTTCTATGTTGTCATTATGGGGGATTGTTTTTAGAATTTTGAGGAAAATAATGAATTTAATCCATTTTGGAATAAGGCTGTAACATAACGAAATGTGGAAAAAGTGAAGTGCTGTGAATACTTTCCGGGTGCGCTGTATGTACATTAACAGAGTTGTTTGTCGCCTTACTTTTTTAATTATTCACTTCAGTAATAATAATAATAATAATAATAATAATATTCGTCTTCATTTTGTAATTATTATTATTATTGTTATTAATATTATCATCATCCTCTTCTAATAAAGATAAAAGTAGTAATAATAATCATCATTATCTTCATCATCATCATCATCACCATCATCATAACAACATTTTTATTGATGTTATTGTTATTCATCTTCTTTTAAAAATAATAAATATAATAATTAATTGAAAAAAAAAATTATATTATTATTATTTTTGAAAGAAGAAAAATAACAACAACATCAACAAAACTGTTGTTATAATGATGATGATAATTATTATTACTATTTTTATTATTATTATTATTAGAAGATGATGTTGATGATAATAACAATCTTTTTTCTTATTATTATTCCTATCATCTTCTACTTCTATTATTACTGCTACTGCTATTAATTATTCATAATATGAATATTTATGTTGTTATTATTGTTGCTGGTAATATTATTCATTTGGTTTTATCTCTTATCCAGAAATGTTACAGAAGGAACTGGAAGCTGTGCCAAGCTTGGATCGACATTTATCTGGGAGAACTGTTATACTGCACTGAGCTGGATCTGTGAGAGAGAAGCTTTCTGACTGCACTGATCTGGAGAATGCTGTGTGACTGTTCTGATCCTTGTATGATTATTCTAAATTGTAAAAAAAAAAATATATATATATATATACAACCCCGATTCCAAAAAAGTTGGGACACTGTACAAATTGTGAATAAAAACAGAATGCAATGATGTGGAAGTTTCAGATTTCAATATTTTATTCAGAATACAACATAGATGACATCAAATGTTTAAACTGAAAAAATGTATTGTTTTAAGGGAAAAATAAATTGATTTTAAATTTTATGGCATCAACACATCTCAAAAAAGTTGGGACAAGGCCATGTTTACCACTGTGTGGCCTCCCCTTTTCTTTTTATAACAGTCTGCAAACGTCTGGGGACTGAGGAGAAGTTGCTCAAGTTTAGGAATAGGAATGTTGTCCCATTCTTGTCTAATACAGGCTTCTAGTTGCTCAACTGTCTTAGGTCTTCTTTGTTGCGTTTTCCTCTTTATGATGCGCCAAATGTTTTCTATAGGTGAAAGGTCTGGACTGCAGGCTGGCCATTTCAGTACCCGGATCCTTCTTCTACGCAGCCATGATGTTGTAATTGATGCAGTATGTGGTCTGGCATTGTCATGTTGGAAAATGCAAGGTTTTCCCTGAAAGAGACGACGTCTGGATGGGAGCATATGATGTTCTAGAACTTGGATATACCTTTCAGCATTGATGGTGCCTTTCCAGATGTGTAAGCTGCCCATGCCACACGCACTCATGCACAGGGCCGGTGCAAGGATTTTTGCCGCCCTAGGCAAAATAAAAATTGCCGCCCCCCCCCCCCCCCCATATGACCTACCTTCACTACATCAGCCAAGAGCCAGAAGATCTCTGCATTACGCAAGTGTGAGCGCAGTGGTTGATGTAGTGAGGTGGGAAGCAGTTTAAAGGAACACTGATGGGGGGTAATTTCT
This sequence comes from Pelophylax lessonae, assembly GCF_965119305.1. Lineage (NCBI taxonomy): Eukaryota > Metazoa > Chordata > Amphibia > Anura > Ranidae > Pelophylax > Pelophylax lessonae. Next base: position 888,149,527 of record NC_138768.1, read on the forward strand.
GCTGTGACCTGTGTACAGTCCCCACCAACCTCAGCTTCTCCTCCCGGTTGGTGGTTGGTAATAATGCAGCTTCACCGCCATCCATGTGAATAAGGTCATGGAGACAGCCAATCACAGATCACCATCAGTCAGACGAGGTCAGCATTTGGGTAGACGGGGACACTGTCCATTATACACAGCCCCCCCATATCACACAATACAGCCCCCCCCCCCATATAATACAGCACACCTCCCATATCACACAATACAGCCTACACAAAACAACCTCCCCATATCATACAATACAGCCCCTCCATATCATACAATACAGCCCCCCCATGATACAATGCAGCCCCTTCAATATGATACAATGCAGCCCCCTCCATATGATATATGGAAGGGGCTGCATTGTATGATATGGAGGGGGCTGCATTGTATGATATGGAGGGGGCTGCATTGTATGATATGGAAGGGGCTGCATTGTATCATATGGAGGGGGCTGTATTGTATGATATGGAAGGGGCTGCATTGTATCATATGGAGGGGGCTGCATTGTATCATGGGGGGGGGCTGTATTGTATGATATAGAGGGGGCTGCTATGATACAATGCAGCCCCCTCCATATGATACAATGCAGCCCCCTCCATATGATACAATGCAGCCCCCTCCATATGATACAATGCAGCCCCCTCCATATGATACAATGCAGCCCCCCCCATGATACAATGCAGGCAGCCCCCTCCATATCATACAATACAGCCCCCCCCATGATACAATGCAGGCAGCCCCCTCCATATCATACAATACAGCCCCCCCCCATGACACAATGCAGGCAGCCCCCTCCATATCATACAATACAGCCCCCCCCCCCATGATACAATGCAGGCAGCCCCCTCCATATCATACAATACAGCCCCCCCCCATGATACAATGCAGGCAGCCCCCTCCATATCATACAATACAGCCCCCCCCCCATGATACAATGCAGGCAGCCCCCTCTATATCATACAATACAGCCCCCCCCCCATGATACAATGCAGGCAGCCCCCTCCATATCATACAATACAGCCCCCCCATGATACAATGCAGGCAGCCCCCTCTATATCATACAATACAGCCCCCCCCCCCATGATACAATGCAGGCAGCCCCTCCATATCATACAATACAGCCCCCCCATGATACAATGCAGGCAGCCCCCTCTATATCATACAATACAGCCCCCCCCCCCATGATACAATGCAGGCAGCCCCCTCCATATCATACAATACAGCCCCCCCCCTCCATGATACAATGCAGGCAGCCCCCTTTATATCATACAATACAGCCCCCCCCCATGATACAATGCAGGCAGCCCCCTCCATATCATACAATACAGCCCCCCCCCCCCCATGATACAATGCAGGCAGCCCCCTCCATATCATACAATACAGCCCCCCCCTCCATGATACAATGCAGGCAGCCCCCTCTATATCATACAATACAGCCCCCCCCCCCATGATACAATGCAGGCAGCCCCCTCCATATCATACAATACAGCCCCCCCCCTCCATGATACAATGCAGGCAGCCCCCTCTATATCATACAATACAGCCCCCCCCCATGATACAATGCAGGCAGCCCCCTCCATATCATACAATACAGCCCCCCCCCTCCATGATACAATGCAGGCAGCCCCCTCTATATCATACAATACAGCCCCCCCCCATGATACAATGCAGGCAGCCCCCTCCATATCATACAATACAGCCCCCCCCCCTCCATGATACAATGCAGGCAGCCCCCTCCATATCATACAATACAGCCCCCCCCATGATACAATGCAGGCAGCCCCCTCCATATCATACAATACAGCCCCCCCCCTCCATGATACAATGCAGGCAGCCCCCTCTATATCATACAATACAGCCCCCCCCCCCATGATACAATGCAGGCAGCCCCCTCCATATCATACAATACAGCCCCCCCCCCCAATATCATACAATGCAGCCCCCCATGTATGAAGAGTGAGGCCAGTGTCCGGGTGGGGGAGTGTACTGTGTTGTCTGTGTGAGGGGTGGGAGAGGACGGGACACACATCATCTCACCTTGCATGCTGTCCTCGGCATGTGATGGGGGATGGGAGACTGTCCGGTGTCCAGCAATCTGCTTCTGCCAGAAGTTGAACACGGAGCAGAGGGGGGGGGGCGTCTGGAGAGGCACAAGCCCAGCTCCCTGAGTGTGATTGGAGATCGGCTCCTGATCTTCTTCAAGCAGAAATCAGCTGGAGGGGCGGAGACCGGAGGGCAGTGAGCGCCGAGCTGGATCCCCAGGATTCTATGGAGGGCACTTCTGGCGCCCCGACTATTCTAATGTGCGCTCTAGACAAGTGGTGTGTGCTGCCTGGGGCTCGCTTGCTGTAGCGCTCAGGCGGCACAGCATGAGGAGTGCCACACCGGCCGGTCCACTACTGATTCGGGGTGCAGAATGGCGGCGCCCCCTGTTAAGCTGCGCCCTAGGCAGCTGCCTTAGTCGCCTTACTGGTAGCGCCGGCCCTGCTCATGCAACCCCATACCATCAGAGATGCAGGCTTCTGAACTCAGCGCTGATAACAACTTAGGTTGTCCTTGTCCTCTTCAGTCCGGATGACATGGCGTCCCAGTTTTCCACAAATAACTTCAAATTTTGATTCGTCTGACCACAGAACAGTTTTCCACTTTGCCACAGTCCGTTTTAAATGAGCCTTGGCCCAGAGAAAACGCCTGCGCTTCTGGATTGTGTTTAGATATGGCTTCTTTTTTGGCCTATAGAGTTTTAGACGGCAACAGTGAATGGCACGGTGGATTGTGTTCACCAACAATGTTTTCTGGAAGTATTCCTGAGCCCATGTTATGATTTCCATTACAGTAGCATTCCTGTATGTGATGCAGTGCCGTCTAAAGCCTCATACACACGCATCGATAATTGGCCGTGAATTTTCGAGCAACGTCCAATCGGCCGATTTTCGGCTTGTTAGTATGATGCTTCCGACAACCGACTCCGACTTTTCGGCCGAAAAAAATCTGGTGTGCAGACTATAAAATTTTTGTTGGCCGTTAACAAAACGGCCGATTTTTGGTCAGTCAGTACAGATTTCGGCAGACAAAAATCTGATGAGCAAGACTGGGCATGCTCAGAGAAGAAAAAACACACGGAAAGTAAACCAGCACATGACATCACTTCTGAAGTAGATTTTTGTTGGCCGAGAAAATTTGTGTGCAGTCTAGGCACATTCCAACCAACAAAACACCACTCTGGACAAAAGTCGGACGATCGGTCGGCCGATAATCGTTACGTGTATACGAGGCATAAGGGCCCAAAGATCACCGCCATCCAGTATGGTTTTCCGGCCTTGGCCCTTACACACCGAGATTGTTCCAGATTCTTGGAATCTTTGGATGATATTATGTACTGTAGATGATGAGAACTCCAAACTCTTTGCAATTTTTCTCTGAGAAACTCCTTTCTGATATTGCTCCACTATTTTTCGCCGCAGCATTGGGGGAATTGGTGATCCTCTGCCCATCTTGACTTCTGAGGGACACTGCCATTCTGAGAGGCTCTTTTTATACCCAATCATGTTGCCAATTGACCTAATAGGTTGCAAATTGGTCCTCCAGCTGTTCCTTATATGTACATTTAATTTTTCCGGTCTCTTATTGCTGCCTGTCCCAACTTTTTTGGAATGTGTAGCTCTCATGAAATCCAAAATGAACCAATATTTGACATGACGTTTCAAAATGTCTCATTTTCAATATTTAATATCTTATCTGTATTATATTGTGAATAAAATATAAGATTATGAGATTTGTAAAATAGTCCATTCCTTTTTTACTCACAATTTGTACAGTGTCCCAACTTTTTTGCATTCGGGTTTGTATATTGATTCAATCATAGTTGTATTTTGCTGTTTCATGTTTATTTCTGTATGTGTTGAGTAATAAAATGATTGATACCAATATGTGTATACTGATTACTGTAAGATTAAGGGATAAGGACCTTTTTCTCTCAGCTGTCTCTTCAGAGTAAGGGTGCTTGTAATAGGGTACAATGGAATGGAGCTCCTCAGAGGAGGGATGAGAGGAGAGCAGAGAAGGGAAGGGAAGGGAGAAGTTGTCAGAAAAGAGGAAGGGAAAGGGAAATAGTATGTGATTCTCGCAATAAGCAAAAATCATACTCCTAGACCAATGTGCCTTGAATGCACAGAGAGTCACAGTCATATTCCTGACATATTGGTCTGGGGCAGGGGGCTCAAACTGGTGGCCCTCCAGCTGTTTCAGGACTACAACCCCATGAGGCATTGCAAGGCTGACCATTAAAAACATGACTCCCATAGGCAGAGGTATGATGCCACTTGTAGTTCTGCAACAGCAGAAAAGCCACCAGTTTGAGACCGATGGTCTAGGGGCACGATTGTCCTTTCGGGTACAAGATGAAAGTGCCTTGACCGGGACCAGGAAGAAGATGGAAAATCAGGCCTTTTGCCTATAACTTGGGATTGTCTGGGATTTGAACCCGGGACCTCTTGCACCCAAAGCAAGAATCATACCCCTAGAGCAATGAGCCAAAAGCTATCTGGCTGGCTGCCTTTGTTGGCCTGCTTCCCTGACTAGGCTGAGCAGTGGACAAGGGCACTGCAAAAGTTGAAGCATAGCATAAAGGTGCCTTGACCGGGACCAGGAAGAAGATGGAAAACCAGGCCTTTTGCCTATAACTTGGGCTCTTCTGGGATTTGAGACCTCTCGCACCCAATGCAAGAATCATACCCCTAGACCAACAAGCCGAAAGCTGGTTGCTCTCCTTGGCCGACTTCCCGGCTAGGCTGAGTAGTAGACAAGGGCACTGCAAAATTTCAAGCATAGCATAAAAACGCCTTGACTGGGACCAAGAAGACGATGTGAATCAGGCCTTTTGCCTAAAGCTTCGGCTCGTCCGGGATTTGAACCCGAGACCTCTCACGCCCGAAGCGAGAATCATACCCCTAGACCGACGAGCCAAGAATGTCAACTCAGCTGAAGAATTTTTTTTTTCCCAAGAAATAGTCTTCTCCTCTGCAAAAAGTCTTCTTCCTTGGATGAAAGAAGTTTAAAATCTTTGCCTATTTCGAAAATATCGAAAGCCAAGGAGAAGTTTGGTCAGGGCAAAATCACCCCCTTTCTACAAGTAGGGTCTGGAAAAAAACTCATGGTCTGGCTTCTGAGAAATTGCCGATAGGTGACGCTTGGGTTCTGCCTCCTTCAGTCAAGGGGTAATTATCCACCTTTTGGTGCAGGAGGTCCAAGCTGCCAGACCATGAGTTTGTTTCCAGACCCTACTGGTAGAAAGTGGGTGATTTTGCTCTGAACAAATTTCTCCTTGGCTTTTGATATTTTCGAAATAGGCAAAGATTTTAAACTTCTTTCATCCAAGGAAGAAGACTTTTTGCAGAGGAGAAGACTATATCTTGGGAAAAAAAATTCTTCAGCTATGGTGACATTCTTGGCTCGTTGGTTTAGGGGTATGATTCTTGCTTCGGGTGCGAGAGGTCCCGGGTTAAAAATCCCGGACGAGCCCAAGTTATAGGCAAAAGGCCTGATTTTCCATATTCTTCCTGGTCCCAGTAAAGGCACCTTTATGCTATGCTTCAACTTTTGTAGTGCCCTTGTCCACTGCTCAGCCTAGTCCGGGCAGCAGGCCAACAAATGCAGCCCGCTTTCGGCTCCTTGGTCTAGGGGTATGATCCTCACTATGGGTGCGAGAGGTCCCGGGTTCAAATCCCGGACGAGCCCAAGCTTTAGGCAAAAGGCCTGATTTCACATCGTCTTCTTGGTCCCAGTCAAGGCGTTTTTATGCTATGCTTGAACTTTTGCAGTGCCCTTGTCTACTACTCAGCCTAGCCCGGGAAGCCGGCCAAAGAGGGCAACCAGCTTTCGGCTCGTTGGTCTAGGGGTATGAGTCTCGCTTTGGGTGCGAGAGGTCCCGGGTTCAAATCCCAGACGAGCCCAAGTTATAGGCAGAAGGCCCGATTTTCCATCTTCGTCCCGGTCAAGGCACCTTTACGCTATGCTTCAACTTTTGTAGTGCCCTTGTCCACTGCTCAGCCTAGTCCGGGAAGCAGGCCAACAAAGGCAGCCAGCTTTCGGCTCGTTGGTCTAGGGGTATGATTCTCGCTTTGGGTGCGAGAGCTCCCGGGTTCAAATCCCGGACGAGCCCATGTGGAGTTCATTTTCACATCTGAGGAAGCCGTCAGCACAGAGATGATTTTACCGTCACTTGCAGGTATCAGTCATCGCCTAACCCTTTCTCACGGCAGTCAGTGGAGACCTACATCCAGATGGTTTTCACCTTTATTTGACAAACAGTGTACTTGACCCTAGAAAATATATTTTTTTTAGCAAAATATGCAGATGGCACTGCGCAGGCAAAAGTGCTTAATGGCTCTTGCATCTCCAAAGTGTGGGAAAAGCGGCTTCTGAGAAATTGCCGATAGGTGACGCTTGGGTTCTGCCTCCTTCAGTCAAGGGGTAATTATCCACCTTTGGGTACAGGAGGTTCAAGCTGCCAGACCATGAGTTTGTTTCCAGACCCTACTGGTAGAAAGGGGGTGATTTTGCCCTGACCAAACTTCTCCTTGGCTTTCGATATTTTCGAAATAGGCAAAGATTTTAAACTTCTTTCATCCAAGGAAGAAGACTTTTTGCAGAGGAGAAGACTATTTCTTGGGAAAAAAAAAATTCTTCAGCTAAGGTGACATTCTTGGCTCGTTGGTCTAGGGGTATGATTCTCGCTTCGGGTGCGAGAGGTCCCGGGTTCAAATCCCGGACGAGCCCAAGCTTTAGGCAAAAGGCCTGATTTCACATCGTCTTCTTGGTCCCAGTCAAGGCGTTTTTATGCTATGCTTGAACTTTTGCAGTGCCCTTGTCTACTACTCAGCCTAGCCCGGGAAGCCGGCCAAAGAGGGCAACCAGCTTTCGGGACGTTGGTCTAGGGGTATGATTCTCGCTTTGGGTGCGAGAGGTCCCGGGTTCAAATCCCCGACGAGCCCAAGTTATAGGGAGAAGGCCCTATTTTCCATCTTCGTCCCGGTCAAGGCACCTTTACGCTATGCTTCAACTTTTGTAGTGCCCTTGTCCACTGCTCAGCCTAGTCCGGGAAGCAGGCCAACAAAGGCAGCCAGCTTTCGGCTCGTTGGTCTAGGGGTATGATTCTCGCTTTGGGTGCGAGAGGTCCGGGGTTCAAATCCCGGACGAGCCCATGGGGAGTTAATTTTCACATCTGAGGAAGCCGTCAGCACAGAGATGATTTTACCGTCACTTGCAGGTATCAGTCATCGCCTAACCCTTTCTCACGGCAGTCAGTTGAGACCTACATCCAGATGGTTTTCACCTTTATTTGACAAATAGTGTACTTGACCCTAGAAAATATATTTTTTTAGCAAAATATGCAGATGGCACTGCGCAGGCAAAAGTGCTTAATGGCTCTTGCATCTCCAAAGTGTGGGAAAAGCGGCTTCTGAGAAATTGCCGATAGGTGACGCTTGGGTTCTGCCTCCTTCAGTCAAGGGGTAATTATCCACCTTTGGGTACAGGAGGTTCAAGCTGCCAGACCATGAGTTTGTTTCCAGACCCTACTGGTAGAAAGGGGTTGATTTTGCCCTGACCAAACTTCTCCTTGGCTTTCGATATTTTCGAAATAGGCAAAGATTTTAATCTTCTTTCATCCAAGGAAGAAGACTTTTTGCAGAGGAGAAGACTATTTCTTGGGAAAAAAAAAATTCTTCAGCTAAGGTGACATTCTTGGCTCGTTGGTCTAGGGGTATGATTCTCGCTTCGGGTGCGAGAGGTCCCGGGTTCAAATCCCGGACGAGCCCGAGCTTTAGGAAAAAGGCCTGATTTCACATCGTCTTCTTGGTCCCAGTCAAGGCGTTTTTATGCTATGCTTGAACTTTTGCAGTGCCCTTGTCTACTACTCAGCCTAGCCCGGGAAGCCGGCTAAAGAGGGCAACCAGCTTTCGGCTCGTTGGTCTAGGGGTATGATTCTCGCTTTGGGTGCGATAGGTCCCGGGTTCAAATCCAAGACGAGCCCAAGTTATAGGCAGAAGGCCCGATTTTCCATCTTCGTCCCGGTCAAGGCACCTTATGAAATTAAACCCAGAAAGTGCACGTGCTAAAATGTGATTAACCTTCAGTGATAAATAAATATTAAATAAATTGTAAGGTATAAACATTAGACTCCAAATGTGATGTGTCTTCCACTAAATTACAAGTGCAAACTTGAGAAATAGTGCAAACATATGACTTAAAAATGAATGAAAATAGACATAAAAAATTCCATAAAATTTTCAATAAATATACATCAGAGGATAGTCCGTGGAAAGTTCTTTAAAGTGCAATAAACGTGCTCAAAAACAGTCTCTATTGTGCTGGATAGGGATCGTGCGTGCCGGTGATTCTTACAGGTTCTACCACTCTGTGCCGGGTGAAGTAAGGTATCACACTTACCGGACGGTGTGGATTCCAATGGCGTACGCCTAATGGAATCTAAAGCGCTTATTGCTGCTGCTCCTCTATATGGATACCAAGGTGGACGTTCTCTTTATGGATGAAGGATGGACACTCAGCATGGAAGAAAGAAAGATATGCTTCTCATAGTGCAAAAAGGTTTTCCTTTAATTGAACTTGCATAAAAATCTCACATCAATCCTCACAAACACTGTCCATGTAAAAACACCATAAAAAGTCCCCCGATCAAAAGCTGCAGCTGATGCTAAAACTCCCAAATGGTAAAAAACACTCCAAATAAAACACTCCAAATAAAACGTAGGTGACACAGCAAAAAAAAAAAACAGCACCAATGATCCCCAACAAGTGTACCGGGGTAAAGTGCAAAAGGATAGATCGCTATTGAGCTCCTAGTTCCGCCTTACGGCTGGGTAACCATAGGCGCTGGTTCTCTCCGCTCTCCTCGCCGAACCCGGAAGTAAGAGTCTCGGCGTGCGGTCCAGCTCCTAGCTCAAAGCGAGGCAACGTGCGTGCCAACTTGACGCGTTTCGTCAGAGTGTGACGTCTTCGGAAGTGGCACGTACGTTGCGTTCCAGCTTGGTTATATACACGGATATGGACTCATTTCCGCTCTTTTACATCTGCTGGTTTGTCCTATTCATTACCCCAGCGATACCGGAAGCAATTCACTGAGTACATGGCCTGTTATTGCGCAGTGGTCTCTTTGCAAAAAATATATTGTAACAATATATTTTGTATAACTATAAATCGCCAATTGATTATTGTTCCATAGATTCAATTTAAATATTATAATGTAAAAAGTGTGTAATCGGTCATCAGTCAATTAATTTTGTTTTTATTCCCAAGTGTCATTCCTTCTCACTTTAGGAAGATACACTGCGCTAAAATTAAGATGCTATTTTCTGTGCAGTTTTGGAAAATTATATGGCCGATAAAGATAAACAAACCAGCTGCATATTAATGCAGCTAAATTGTTGCCATATTATATGATGCCTGAAAAAATATATATTACCTTAATGATGTTATAATATACAGAACCATGAACTGATGTTTTACTTCCATAGAGCTTGTATACCCTCAATGAGGTGCATACCATTAGATTTATTAACCCCTTACTATGTATAATAGTAATAATAATTTGATCAGAATCCAAATATTTTTGGATTCTAGTATCTCACCACATAATAATCATATTAAAATGAACATATTACAAACCTATAAGAAACCTCCAGGTAATAAATAAAAAATATTAAAAATAAAAAAATATAAACATAATTAAGCCAATAATCAATAGTTGGTTAAGAAACAATTAATATCCAAATCTTTGTTCATTCCCCTCGGCTGTAGTGTATCTAATTCACATATCCAAAAGGTTTCGTTCTTTGATATAGCTATTTTTCTGTTTCCCCCTCTCCAATGTGGTTCAACTGTGTCTATGCCACAAAATTGTGCTAATGTGGGGTCTCTGTTGTGATGGGTTCTAAAGTGCATAGAGAGGCTGTGTTTTTTATAGCCCTTTCTGATATTATTTAAATGTTCCCCTATTCTGATACTCAATTTTCTGGTTGTGCGGCCCACATATTGCAGGCCGCATGGACAAGAAATAATATATGTTACATGTGTGGTGGCACATGTGATGAGTTTTTTAATTGAATATTCTTTAGATGTAGTATGGGATTTAAAAGATGTCAATTTTCTATTTTTTATTTTTACTGTATTGCATGCTTTGCATTTTTTGCATGCATAAAAACCTTTAAAATCTAGAAATGTTGAGCCCAACGTCTTTGGAGGGTCTGGGATATTGTGAACTAATTTATCTCTTAGATTTGGTACTCTACGGTAGATGAAGACAGGTTTTGGGGGCATTATTGATTTGAGAGTGTTATCTCTCATCAATATATGCCAATGTCGTTTGATTATTTTCTCTAATTGTTTATGGTTTCTATGAAATTGTGTGATAAATGCTAAATTAAAGTGACTGGTGCTGGATTGAGTGCTCTTGACTTTATCTGCTAGTATTATTGTTCTATCCATATGTGCAATGTTGTCTCTCAATTTCACTAACGCTTTATTGTTATACCCCTTATCTACAAATCTTTCTATTAGTGTGTTGGCTTGTTGCACGTAATCCTTATCATCTCGGCAGTTTCTCCGCATTCTCAGCAGCTGTCCCTTTGGAATAGCATTTATCCATCTGGGGTGGTGACAGCTGTGAGTGGGTATGTACCCATTGCGGTCTGTGCCTTTAAAAAAGCTCTTAGTGTAAAATTTTCCCTCTTTAAAATTGATGGTGAGGTCTAAAAAGTTTACTTCATTTTTGTCATAAGTCCCCGTAAAATTAATTTTGTAATTATTAATATTCATATCCTGCATAAAAACTTTGAGGGCTTCCTCTGTTCCTGACCAAATAATAAAAATGTCGTCAATATACCTTTTATAGACAACTAAATCTTTGATGTTTTTTTGAAAAATTTCTTCTTCTTCCCATTTACTGAGGAATATGTTGGCTACACTGGGGGCATACTTAGCCCCCATAGCTACGCCTCTGTGTTGTCTATAATAATAGCCCTCGTGCCAGAAGTAATTACTTCCCATGGCAAGGTCCAACATTTCACCTAGCAGGATTTGTTGGTCATGTTTTAAGTCCGTTTTTTCTTTTAAAGCCCACATGGCAGCTCGTAGGGCATCTGTTTGGTCGATGTTGGTATATAGCGACTCGACATCTATTGTAGCCATCATTAAGTTGGGGGTGCCTTGTATTTCATTTAAAATGTTAATTAATTGTTTGCTATCTCTCAAATAGGCCGGATAGGTCTGTGCTAGAGGCTGTAGATGGAAATCCAAGTACTCGCCTATTCTAGAGAAAATGGAATCTATTCCATTAATGATGGGTCTGCCTGGTGGTGCTGTGGCACTCTTATGTATTTTGGGGACTTGATAGATAACGGGAAGTCTGGGGTGGTCAGGGATAAGATATCTGTATTCTTTTTTATTCAAAATTCCTCTTTTATGTGCCTTTTTCAATAGTAGTTTGCATTTACTTCTGTATTTAGTAGTGGGGTTACTTTTTAATTTCTCATATGTCGCTGTGTCCTGCACCAGTCTATTTAGCTCCTGTTTGTACATATCTTTGGTTAAAATAACTATCCCTCCCCCCTTATCCGCAGGACGGATAACTATGTTTTTTCTTTCCTCTATTGATTTAATACCTTCCCAGATGTCTTTTTTGGTTCTACCTTTTATTTTTACTACATCTTTTAGGTCTTGGGCCACCATATTCTTAAAGGTTTCACTGGAGGGGGTAGGTATGGAATTTAGGTCTGGGGTTGGGTCATTTTCTTTCAAATGGTAATGTTTTTTAATATTAATCTTTCTTATAAACTTTTGCAAGTCTATAAAAGTTTGGAACTCGTTGAATTTATTGTCTGGGGCAAATTTTAGTCCTTGGTCCAGAACCATGAGCTCTTTCTCAGTAAAGGTTTCACTGGTCAGGTTAAAAATTCCCTGTCCTAGTGTTCCCTTTTTCTTTTTGAGGCGGCTCCCCCTGCATCCTCTCCTTCTGTGTAAACTTTTTAGACCTCACCATCAATTTTAAAGAGGGAAAATTTTACACTAAGAGCTTTTTTAAAGGCACAGACCGCAATGGGTACATACCCACTCACAGCTGTCACCACCCCAGATGGATAAATGCTATTCCGAAGGGACAGCTGCTGAGAATGCGGAGAAACTGCCGAGATGATAAGGATTACGTGCAACAAGCCAACACACTAATAGAAAGATTTGTAGATAAGGGGTATAACAATAAAGCGTTAGTGAAATTGAGAGACAACATTGCACATATGGATAGAACAATAATACTAGCAGATAAAGTCAAGAGCACTCAATCCAGCACCAGTCACTTTAATTTAGCATTTATCATCACACAATTTCATAGAAACCATAAACAATTAGAGAAAATAATCAAACGACATTGGCATATATTGATGAGAGATAACACTCTCAAATCAATAATGCCCCCAAAACCTGTCTTCATCTACCGTAGAGTACCAAATCTAAGAGATAAATTAGTTCACAATATCCCAGACCCTCCAAAGACGTTGGGCTCAACATTTCTAGATTTTAAAGGTTTTTATGCATGCAAAAAATGCAAAGCATGCAATACAGTAAAAATAAAAAATTGAAAATTGACATCTTTTAAATCCTATACTACATCTAAAGAATATTCAATTAAAAAACTCATCACATGTGCCACCACACATGTAACATATATTATTTCTTGTCCATGCGGCCTGCAATATGTGGGCCGCACAACCAGAAAATTGAGTATCAGAATAGGGGAACATTTAAATAATATCAGAAAGGGCTATAAAAAACACAGCCTCTCTATGCACTTTAGAACCCATCACAACAGAGACCCCACATTAGCACAATTTTGTGGCATAGACACAGTTGAACCACATTGGAGAGGGGGAAACAGAAAAATAGCTATATCAAAGAACGAAACCTTTTGGATATGTGAATTAGATACACTACAGCCGAGGGGAATGAACAAAGATTTGGATATTAATTGTTTCTTAACCAACTATTGATTATTGGCTTAATTATGTTTATATTTTTTTATTTTTAATATTTTTTATTTATTACCTGGAGGTTTCTTATAGGTTTGTAATATGTTCATTTTAATATGATTATTATGTGGTGAGATACTAGAATCCAAAAATATTTGGATTCTGATCAAATTATTATTACTATTATACATAGTAAGGGGTTAATAAATCTAATGGTATGCACCTCATTGAGGGTATACAAGCTCTATGGAAGTAAAACATCAGTTCATGGTTCTGTATATTATAACATCATTAAGGTAATATATATTTTTTCAGGCATCATATAATATGGCAACAATTTAGCTGCATTAATATGCAGCTGGTTTGTTTATCTTTATCGGCCATATAATTTTCCAAAACTGCACAGAAAATAGCATCTTAATTTTAGCGCAGTGTATCTTCCTAAAGTGAGAAGGAATGACACTTGGGAATAAAAACAAAATTAATTGACTGATGACCGATTACACACTTTTTACATTATAATATTTAAATTGAATCTATGGAACAATAATCAATTGGCGATTTATAGTTATACAAAATATATTGTTACAATATATTTTTTGCAAAGAGACCACTGCGCAATAACAGGCCATGTACTCAGTGAATTGCTTCCGGTATCGCTGGGGTAATGAATAGGACAAACAAGCAGATGTAAAAGAGCGGAAATTAGTCCATATCCGTGTATATAACCAAGCTGGAACGCAACGTACGTGCCACTTCCGAAGACGTCACACTCTGACGAAACGCGTCAAGTTGGCACGCACGTTGCCTCGCTTTGAGCTAGGAGCTGGACCGCACGCCGAGACTCTTACTTCCGGGTTCGGCGAGGAGAGCGGAGAGAACCAGCGCCTATGGTTACCCAGCCGTAAGGCGGAACTAGGAGCTCAATAGCGATCTATCCTTTTGCACTCTACCCCGGTACACTTGTTGGGGATCATTGGTGCTGTTTTTTTTTGTTGCTGTGTCACCTACGTTTTATTTGGAGTGTTTTATTTGGAGTGTTTTTTACCATTTGGGAGTTTTAGCATCAGCTGCAGCTTTTGATCGGGGGACTTTTTATGGTGTTTTTACATGGACAGTGTTTGTGAGGATTGATGTGAGATTTTTATGCAAGTTCAATTAAAGGAAAACCTTTTTGCACTATGAGAAGCATATCTTTCTTTCTTCCATGCTGAGTGTCCATCCTTCATCCATAAAGAGAACGTCCACCTTGGTATCCATATAGAGGAGCAGCAGCAATAAGCGCTTTAGATTCCATTAGGCGTACGCCATTGGAATCCACACCGTCCGGTAAGTGTGATACCTTACTTCACCCGGCACAGAGTGGTAGAACCTGTAAGAATCACCGGCACGCACGATCCCTATCCAGCACAATAGAGACTGTTTTTGTGCACGTTTATTGCACTTTAAAGAACTTTCCACGGACTATCCTCTGATGTATATTTATTGAAAATTTTATGGAATTTTTTATGTCTATTTTCATTCATTTTTAAGTCATATGTTTGCACTATTTCTCAAGTTTGCACTTGTAATTTAGTGGAAGACACATCACATTTGGAGTCTAATGTTTATACCTTACAATTTATTTAATATTTAATATTTATTTATCACTGAAGGTTAATCACATTTTAGCACGTGCACTTTCTGGGTTTAATTTCATAAGGTTAGCGCAGTATATACACCCATTCACCTATCAATTTTGAGACTACTACCTGTTTAGTTAGTGTCTTTGAATACTTGCAGCTTTCCCATATCTGACCTTTTACATCTTGGCGCGAGTAATTATATCACACACCTTTACGCTATGCTTCAACTTTTGTAGTGCCCTTGTCCACTGCTCAGCCTAGTCCGGGAAGCAGGCCAACAAAGGCAGCCAGCTTTCGGCTCGTTGGTCTAGGGGTATGATTCTCGCTTTGGGTGCGAGAGGTCCCGGGTTCAAATCCCGGACGAGCCCATGTGGAGTTCATTTTCACATCTGAGGAAGCCGTCAGCACAGAGATGATTTTACCGTCACTTGCAGGTATCAGTCATCGCCTAACCCTTTCTCACGGCAGTCAGTTGAGACCTACATCCAGATGGTTTTCACCTTTATTTGACAAATAGTGTACTTGACCCTAGAAAATATATTTTTTTAGCAAAATATGCAGATGGCATTGACGGAGGCACTTGGCTTGGGCTATCAAAAGGCACTTGTTGGACTTAAAAAAAAAAAAAAAAAAAAAAAAAATCTCCATGTGTATCCAAGGCTTGTTGGTCTAGGGGTATGATTCTCGCTTAGGGTGCGAGAGGTCCTGGGTTCAAATCCCGGACGAGCCCATTGTTTAGCATTTGAATTTGCATTCTAACTTGCAGCTTTGATTATACCATGGCTGAATCTGCGCAGGCAAAAGTGCTTAATGGCTCTTGCATCTCCAAAGTGTGGGAAAAGCGGCTTCTGAGAAATTGCCGATAGGTGACGCTTGGGTTCTGCCTCCTTCAGTCAAGGGGTAATTATCCACCTTTGGGTACAGGAGGTTCAAGCTGCCAGACCATGAGTTTGTTTCCAGACCCTACTGGTAGAAAGGGGGTGATTTTGCCCTGACCAAACTTCTCCTTGGCTTTCGATATTTTCGAAATAGGCAAAGATTTTAAACTTCAAGGGGTAATTATCCACCTTTGGGTACAGGAGGTTCAAGCTGCCAGACCATGAGTTTGTTTCCAGACCCTACTGGTAGAAAGGGGGTGATTTTGCCCTGACCAAACTTCTCCTTGGCTTTCGATATTTTCGAAATAGGCAAAGATTTTAAACTTCTTTCATCCAAGGAAGAAGACTTTTTGCAGAGGAGAAGACTATTTCTTGGGAAAAAAAAAATTCTTCAGCTAAGGTGACATTCTTGGCTCGTTGGTCTAGGGGTATGATTCTCGCTTCGGGTGCGAGAGGTCCCGGGTTCAAATCCCGGACGAGCCCATTGTTTAGCATTTGAATTTGCATTCTAACTTGCAGCTTTGATTATACCATGGCTGAATCTGCGCAGGCAAAAGTGCTTAATGGCTCTTGCATCTCCAAAGTGTGGGAAAAGCGGCTTCTGAGAAATTGCCGATAGGTGACGCTTGGGTTCTGCCTCCTTCAGTCAAGGGGTAATTATCCACCTTTGGGTACAGGAGGTTCAAGCTGCCAGACCATGAGTTTGTTTCCAGACCCTACTGGTAGAAAGGGGGTGATTTTGCCCTGACCAAACTTCTCCTTGGCTTTCGATATTTTCGAAATAGGCAAAGATTTTAAACTTCTTTCATCCAAGGAAGAAGACTTTTTGCAGAGGAGAAGACTATTTCTTGGGAAAAAAAAAATTCTTCAGCTAAGGTGACATTCTTGGCTCGTTGGTCTAGGGGTATGATTCTCGCTTCGGGTGCGAGAGGTCCCGGGTTCAAATCCCGGACGAGCCCAAGCTTTAGGCAAAAGGCCTGATTTCACATCGTCTTCTTGGTCCCAGTAAAAGGCGTTTTTATGCTATGCTTGAACTTTTGCAGTGCCCTTGGCTACTACTCAGCCTAGCCCGGGAAGCCAGCCAAAGAGGGCAACCAGCTTTCGGCTCGTTGGTCTAGGGGTATGATTCTCGCTTTGGGTGCGAGAGGTCCCGGGTTCAAATCCCGGACGAGCCCAAGTTATAGGCAGAAGGCCCGATTTTCCATCTTCGTCCCGGTCAAGGCACCTTTACGCTATGCTTCAACTTTTGTAGTGCCCTTGTCCACTGCTCAGCCTAGTCCGGGAAGCAGGCCAACAAAGGCAGCCAGCTTTCGGCTCGTTGGTCTAGGGGTATGATTCTCGCTTTGGGTGCGAGAGGTCCCGGGTTCAAATCCCGGACGAGCCCATGTGGAGTTCATTTTCACATCTGAGGAAGCCGTCAGCACAGAGATGATTTTACCGTCACTTGCAGGTATCAGTCATCGCCTAACCCTTTCTCACGGCAGTCAGTTGAGACCTACATCCAGATGGTTTTCACCTTTATTTGACAAATAGTGTACTTGACCCTAGAAAATATATTTTTTTAGCAAAATATGCAGATGGCATTGACGGAGGCACTTGGCTTGGGCTATCAAAAGGCACTTGTTGGACTTAAAAAAAAAAAAAAAAAAAAAAAAAAAAATCTCAATGTGTATCCAAGGCTCGTTGGTCTAGGGGTATGATTCTCGCTTTGGGTGCGAGAGGTCCCGGGTTCAAATCCTTAATGGCTCTTGCATTTCCAAAGTGTGGGAAAAGCGGCATCTGAGAAATAGCCGATAGGTGACGCTTGGGTTCTGCCTCCTTCAGTCAAGGGGTAATTATCCACCTTTGGGTACAGGAGGTTCAAGCTGCCAGACCATGAGTTTGTTTCCAGACCCTACTGGTAGAAAGGGGGGTGATTTTGCCCTGACAAAACTTCTCCTTGGCTTTCGATATTTTCGAAATAGGCAAAGATTTTAAACTTCTTTTATCCTAGGAAGAAGATTTTTGCAGAGGAGAAGACTATTTCTTGGAAAAAAAAAAATTCTTCAGCTAAGGTGACATTCTTGGCTCGTTGGTCTAGGGGTATGATTCTCGCTTCGGGTGCGAGAGGTCCCGGGTTCAAATCCCGGACGAGCCCACGTGGAGTTCATTTTCACATCTGAGGAAGCCGTCAGCACAGAGATGATTTTACCGTCACTTGCAGGTATCAGTCATCGCCTAACCCTTTCTCACGGCAGTCAGTTGAGACCTACATCCAGATGGTTTTCACCTTTATTTGACAAATAGTGTACTTGACCCCAGAAAATATATTTTTTTAGCAAAATATGCAGATGGCATTGACGGAGGCACAAATTCTTCAGCTAAGGAGACATTCTTGGCTCGTTGGTCTAGGGGTATGATTCTCAATTCGGGTGCGAGAGGTCCCGGGTTCAAATCCCGGACGAGCCCAAGCTTTAGGCAAAAGGCCTGATTTCACATCGTCTTCTTGGTCCCAGTAAAAGGCGTTTTTATGCTATGCTTGAACTTTTGCAGTGCCCTTGTCTACTACTCAGCCTAGCCCGGGAAGCCGGCCAAAGAGGGCAACCAGCTTTCGGCTCGTTGGTCTAGGGGTATGATTCTCGCTTTGGGTGCGAGAGGTCACGGGTTCAAATACCGGACGAGCCCAAGTTATAGGCAGAAGGCCCGATTTTCCATCTTCGTCCCGGTCAAGGCACCTTTACGCTATGCTTCAACTTTTGTAGTGCCCTTGTCCACTGCTCAGCCTAGTCTACCAGACCCTACTGGTAGAAAGGGGGTGATTTTGCCCTGACCAAACTTCTCCTTGGCTTTCGATATTTTCGAAATAGGCAAAGATTTTAAACTTTTTTCATCCAAGGAAGAAGACTTTTTGCAGAGGAGAAGACTATTTCTTGGGAAAAAAAAAAATTCTTCAGCTAAGGTGACATTCTTGGCTCGTTGGTCTAGGGGTATGATTCTCGCATCGGGTGCGAGAGGTCCCGGGTTCAAATCCCGGACGAGCCCAAGCTTTAGGCAAAAGGCCTGATTTCACATCGTCTTCTTGGTCCCAGTAAAAGGCGTTTTTATGCTATGCTTGAACTTTTGCAGTGCCCTTGTCTACTACTCAGCCTAGCCCGGGAAGCCGGACAAAGAGGGCAACCACCTTTTGGCTCGTTGGTCTAGGGGTATGATTCTCGCTTTGGGTGCGAGAGGTCCCGGGTTCAAATCCCGGACGAGCCCAAGTTATAGGCAGAAGGCCCGATTTTCCATCTTCGTCCCGGTCAAGGCACCTTTACGCTATGCTTCAACTTTTGTAGTGCCCTTGTCCACTGCTCAGCCTAGTCCGGGAAGCAGGCCAACAAAGGCAGCCAGCTTTCGGCTCGTTGGTCTAGGGGTATGATTCTTGCTTTGGGTGTGAGAGGTCCCGGGTTCAAATCCCGGACGAGCCCATGTGGAGTTCATTTTCACATCTGATGAAGCCGTCAGCACAGAGATGATTTTACCGTCACTTGCAGGTATCAGTCATCGCCTAACCCTTTCTCACGGCAGTCAGTTGAGACCTACATCCAGATGGTTTTCACCTTTATTTGACAAATAGTGTACTTGACCCTAGAAAATATATTTTTTTAGCAAAATATGCAGATGGCATTGACGGAGGCACTTGGCTTGGGCTATCAAAAGGCACTTGTTGGACTTAAAAAAAAAAAAAAAAAAAAAAAAATCTCCATGTGTATCCAAGGCTTGTTGGTCTAGGGGTATGATTCTCGCTTAGGGTGCGAGAGGTCCCGGGTTCAAATCCCGGACGAGCCCATTGTTTAGCATTTGAATTTGCATTCTAACTTGCAGCTTTGATTATACCATGGCTGAATCTGCGCAGGCAAAAGTGCTTAATGGCTCTTGCATCTCCAAAGTGTGGGAAAAGCGGCTTCTGAGAAATTGCCGATAGGTGACGCTTGGGTTCTGCCTCCTTCAGTCAAGGGGTAATTATCCACCTTTGGGTACAGGAGGTTCAAGCTGCCAGACCATGAGTTTGTTTCCAGACCCTACTGGTAGAAAGGGGGTGATTTTGCCCTGACCAAACTTCTCCTTGGCTTTCGATATTTTCGAAATAGGCAAAGATTTTAAACTTCAAGGGGTAATTATCCACCTTTGGGTACAGGAGGTTCAAGCTGCCAGACCATGAGTTTGTTTCCAGACCCTACTGGTAGAAAGGGGGTGATTTTGCCCTGACCAAACTTCTCCTTGGCTTTCGATATTTTCGAAATAGGCAAAGATTTTAAACTTCTTTCATCCAAGGAAGAAGACTTTTTGCAGAGGAGAAGACTATTTCTTGGGAAAAAAAAAATTCTTCAGCTAAGGTGACATTCTTGGCTCGTTGGTCTAGGGGTATGATTCTCGCTTCGGGTGCGAGAGGTCCCGGGTTCAAATCCCGGACGAGCCCATTGTTTAGCATTTGAATTTGCATTCTAACTTGCAGCTTTGATTATACCATGGCTGAATCTGCGCAGGCAAAAGTGCTTAATGGCTCTTGCATCTCCAAAGTGTGGGAAAAGCGGCTTCTGAGAAATTGCCGATAGGTGACGCTTGGGTTCTGCCTCCTTCAGTCAAGGGGTAATTATCCACCTTTGGGTACAGGAGGTTCAAGCTGCCAGACCATGAGTTTGTTTCCAGACCCTACTGGTAGAAAGGGGGTGATTTTGCCCTGACCAAACTTCTCCTTGGCTTTCGATATTTTCGAAATAGGCAAAGATTTTAAACTTCTTTCATCCAAGGAAGAAGACTTTTTGCAGAGGAGAAGACTATTTCTTGGGAAAAAAAAAATTCTTCAGCTAAGGTGACATTCTTGGCTCGTTGGTCTAGGGGTATGATTCTCGCTTCGGGTGCGAGAGGTCCCGGGTTCAAATCCCGGACGAGCCCATTGTTTAGCATTTGAATTTGCATTCTAACTTGCAGCTTTGATTATACCATGGCTGAATCTGCGCAGGCAAAAGTGCTTAATGGCTCTTGCATCTCCAAAGTGTGGGAAAAGCGGCTTCTGAGAAATTGCCGATAGGTGACGCTTGGGTTCTGCCTCCTTCAGTCAAGGGGTAATTATCCACCTTTGGGTACAGGAGGTTCAAGCTGCCAGACCATGAGTTTGTTTCCAGACCCTACTGGTAGAAAGGGGGTGATTTTGCCCTGACCAAACTTCTCCTTGGCTTTCGATATTTTCGAAATAGGCAAAGATTTTAAACTTCTTTCATCCAAGGAAGAAGACTTTTTGCAGAGGAGAAGACTATTTCTTGGGAAAAAAAAAATTCTTCAGCTAAGGTGACATTCTTGGCTCGTTGGTCTAGGGGTATGATTCTCGCTTCGGGTGCGAGAGGTCCCGGGTTCAAATCCCGGACGAGCCCAAGCTTTAGGCAAAAGGCCTGATTTCACATCGTCTTCTTGGTCCCAGTAAAAGGCGTTTTTATGCTATGCTTGAACTTTTGCAGTGCCCTTGGCTACTACTCAGCCTAGCCCGGGAAGCCAGCCAAAGAGGGCAACCAGCTTTCGGCTCGTTGGTCTAGGGGTATGATTCTCGCTTTGGGTGCGAGAGGTCCCGGGTTCAAATCCCGGACGAGCCCAAGTTATAGGCAGAAGGCCCGATTTTCCATCTTCGTCCCGGTCAAGGCACCTTTACGCTATGCTTCAACTTTTGTAGTGCCCTTGTCCACTGCTCAGCCTAGTCCGGGAAGCAGGCCAACAAAGGCAGCCAGCTTTCGGCTCGTTGGTCTAGGGGTGTGATTCTCGCTTTGGGTGCGAGAGGTCCCGGGTTCAAATCCCGGACGAGCCCATGTGGAGTTCATTTTCACATCTGAGGAAGCCGTCAGCACAGAGATGATTTTACCGTCACTTGCAGGTATCAGTCATCGCCTAACCCTTTCTCACGGCAGTCAGTTGAGACCTACATCCAGATGGTTTTCACCTTTATTTGACAAATAGTGTACTTGACCCTAGAAAATATATTTTTTTAGCAAAATATGCAGATGGCATTGACGGAGGCACTTGGCTTGGGCTATCAAAAGGCACTTGTTGGACTTAAAAAAAAAAAAAAAAAAAAAAAAAAAAAAATCTCAATGTGTATCCAAGGCTCGTTGGTCTAGGGGTATGATTCTCGCTTTGGGTGCGAGAGGTCCCGGGTTCAAATCCTTAATGGCTCTTGCATTTCCAAAGTGTGGGAAAAGCGGCATCTGAGAAATAGCCGATAGGTGACGCTTGGGTTCTGCCTCCTTCAGTCAAGGGGTAATTATCCACCTTTGGGTACAGGAGGTTCAAGCTGCCAGACCATGAGTTTGTTTCCAGACCCTACTGGTAGAAAGGGGGGTGATTTTGCCCTGACAAAACTTCTCCTTGGCTTTCGATATTTTCGAAATAGGCAAAGATTTTAAACTTCTTTTATCCTAGGAAGAAGATTTTTGCAGAGGAGAAGACTATTTCTTGGAAAAAAAAAAATTCTTCAGCTAAGGTGACATTCTTGGCTCGTTGGTCTAGGGGTATGATTCTCGCTTCGGGTGCGAGAGGTCCCGGGTTCAAATCCCGGACGAGCCCACGTGGAGTTCATTTTCACATCTGAGGAAGCCGTCAGCACAGAGATGATTTTACCGTCACTTGCAGGTATCAGTCATCGCCTAACCCTTTCTCACGGCAGTCAGTTGAGACCTACATCCAGATGGTTTTCACCTTTATTTGACAAATAGTGTACTTGACCCCAGAAAATATATTTTTTTAGCAAAATATGCAGATGGCATTGACGGAGGCACAAATTCTTCAGCTAAGGAGACATTCTTGGCTCGTTGGTCTAGGGGTATGATTCTCAATTCGGGTGCGAGAGGTCCCGGGTTCAAATCCCGGACGAGCCCAAGCTTTAGGCAAAAGGCCTGATTTCACATCGTCTTCTTGGTCCCAGTAAAAGGCGTTTTTATGCTATGCTTGAACTTTTGCAGTGCCCTTGTCTACTACTCAGCCTAGCCCGGGAAGCCGGCCAAAGAGGGCAACCAGCTTTCGGCTCGTTGGTCTAGGGGTATGATTCTCGCTTTGGGTGCGAGAGGTCACGGGTTCAAATACCGGACGAGCCCAAGTTATAGGCAGAAGGCCCGATTTTCCATCTTCGTCCCGGTCAAGGCACCTTTACGCTATGCTTCAACTTTTGTAGTGCCCTTGTCCACTGCTCAGCCTAGTCTACCAGACCCTACTGGTAGAAAGGGGGTGATTTTGCCCTGACCAAACTTCTCCTTGGCTTTCGATATTTTCGAAATAGGCAAAGATTTTAAACTTTTTTCATCCAAGGAAGAAGACTTTTTGCAGAGGAGAAGACTATTTCTTGGGAAAAAAAAAAATTCTTCAGCTAAGGTGACATTCTTGGCTCGTTGGTCTAGGGGTATGATTCTCGCATCGGGTGCGAGAGGTCCCGGGTTCAAATCCCGGACGAGCCCAAGCTTTAGGCAAAAGGCCTGATTTCACATCGTCTTCTTGGTCCCAGTAAAAGGCGTTTTTATGCTATGCTTGAACTTTTGCAGTGCCCTTGTCTACTACTCAGCCTAGCCCGGGAAGCCGGACAAAGAGGGCAACCACCTTTTGGCTCGTTGGTCTAGGGGTATGATTCTCGCTTTGGGTGCGAGAGGTCCCGGGTTCAAATCCCGGACGAGCCCAAGTTATAGGCAGAAGGCCCGATTTTCCATCTTCGTCCCGGTCAAGGCACCTTTACGCTATGCTTCAACTTTTGTAGTGCCCTTGTCCACTGCTCAGCCTAGTCCGGGAAGCAGGCCAACAAAGGCAGCCAGCTTTCGGCTCGTTGGTCTAGGGGTATGATTCTTGCTTTGGGTGTGAGAGGTCCCGGGTTCAAATCCCGGACGAGCCCATGTGGAGTTCATTTTCACATCTGATGAAGCCGTCAGCACAGAGATGATTTTACCGTCACTTGCAGGTATCAGTCATCGCCTAACCCTTTCTCACGGCAGTCAGTTGAGACCTACATCCAGATGGTTTTCACCTTTATTTGACAAATAGTGTACTTGACCCTAGAAAATATATTTTTTTAGCAAAATATGCAGATGGCATTGACGGAGGCACTTGGCTTGGGCTATCAAAAGGCACTTGTTGGACTTAAAAAAAAAAAAAAAAAAAAAAATCTCCATGTGTATCCAAGGCTTGTTGGTCTAGGGGTATGATTCTCGCTTAGGGTGCGAGAGGTCCCGGGTTCAAATCCCGGACGAGCCCATTGTTTAGCATTTGAATTTGCATTCTAACTTGCAGCTTTGATTATACCATGGCTGAATCTGCGCAGGCAAAAGTGCTTAATGGCTCTTGCATCTCCAAAGTGTGGGAAAAGCGGCTTCTGAGAAATTGCCGATAGGTGACGCTTGGGTTCTGCCTCCTTCAGTCAAGGGGTAATTATCCACCTTTGGGTACAGGAGGTTCAAGCTGCCAGACCATGAGTTTGTTTCCAGACCCTACTGGTAGAAAGGGGGTGATTTTGCCCTGACCAAACTTCTCCTTGGCTTTCGATATTTTCGAAATAGGCAAAGATTTTAAACTTCAAGGGGTAATTATCCACCTTTGGGTACAGGAGGTTCAAGCTGCCAGACCATGAGTTTGTTTCCAGACCCTACTGGTAGAAAGGGGGTGATTTTGCCCTGACCAAACTTCTCCTTGGCTTTCGATATTTTCGAAATAGGCAAAGATTTTAAACTTCTTTCATCCAAGGAAGAAGACTTTTTGCAGAGGAGAAGACTATTTCTTGGGAAAAAAAAAATTCTTCAGCTAAGGTGACATTCTTGGCTCGTTGGTCTAGGGGTATGATTCTCGCTTCGGGTGCGAGAGGTCCCGGGTTCAAATCCCGGACGAGCCCATTGTTTAGCATTTGAATTTGCATTCTAACTTGCAGCTTTGATTATACCATGGCTGAATCTGCGCAGGCAAAAGTGCTTAATGGCTCTTGCATCTCCAAAGTGTGGGAAAAGCGGCTTCTGAGAAATTGCCGATAGGTGACGCTTGGGTTCTGCCTCCTTCAGTCAAGGGGTAATTATCCACCTTTGGGTACAGGAGGTTCAAGCTGCCAGACCATGAGTTTGTTTCCAGACCCTACTGGTAGAAAGGGGGTGATTTTGCCCTGACCAAACTTCTCCTTGGCTTTCGATATTTTCGAAATAGGCAAAGA
Organism: Pelophylax lessonae; assembly: GCF_965119305.1. NCBI lineage: Eukaryota > Metazoa > Chordata > Amphibia > Anura > Ranidae > Pelophylax > Pelophylax lessonae. The sequence goes on from NC_138768.1 coordinate 888,174,272, forward strand.
TTTTAAACTTCTTTCATCCAAGGAAGAAGACTTTTTGCAGAGGAGAAGACTATTTCTTGGGAAAAAAAAAATTCTTCAGCTAAGGTGACATTCTTGGCTCGTTGGTCTAGGGGTATGATTCTCGCTTCGGGTGCGAGAGGTCCCGGGTTCAAATCCCGGACGAGCCCAAGCTTTAGGCAAAAGGCCTGATTTCACATCGTCTTCTTGGTCCCAGTAAAAGGCGTTTTTATGCTATGCTTGAACTTTTGCAGTGCCCTTGGCTACTACTCAGCCTAGCCCGGGAAGCCAGCCAAAGAGGGCAACCAGCTCTCGGCTCGTTGGTCTAGGGGTATGATTCTCACTTTGGGTGCGAGAGGTCCCGGGTTCAAATCCCGGACGAGCCCAAGTTATAGGCAGAAGGCCCGATTTTCCATCTTCGTCCCGGTCAAGGCACCTTTACGCTATGCTTCAACTTTTGTAGTGCCCTTGTCCACTGCTCAGCCTAGTCCGGGAAGCAGGCCAACAAAGGCAGCCAGCTTTCGGCTCGTTGGTCTAGGGGTATGATTCTCGCTTTGGGTGCAAGAGGTCCCGGGTTCAAATCCCGGACGAGCCCATGTGGAGTTCATATTCACATCTGAGGAAGCCGTCAGCACAGAGATGATTTTACCGTCACTTGCAGGTATCAGTCATCGCCTAACCCTTTCTCACGGCAGTCAGTTGAGACCTACATCCAGATGGTTTTCACCTTTATTTGACAAATAGTGTACTTGACCCTAGAAAATATATTTTTTTAGCAAAATATGCAGATGGCATTGACGGAGGCACTTGGCTTGGGCTATCAAAAGGCACTTGTTGGACTTAAAAAAAAAAAAAAAAAAAAATCTCAATGTGTATCCAAGGCTCGTTGGTCTAGGGGTATGATTCTCGCTTTGGGTGCGAGAGGTCCCGGGTTCAAATCCTTAATGGCTCTTGCATTTCCAAAGTGTGGGAAAAGCGGCATCTGAGAAATAGCCGATAGGTGACGCTTGGGTTCTGCCTCCTTCAGTCAAGGGGTAATTATCCACCTTTGGGTACAGGAGGTTCAAGCTGCCAAACCATGAGTTTGTTTCCAGACCCTACTGGTAGAAAGGGGGGTGATTTTGCCCTGACCAAACTTCTCCTTGGCTTTCGATATTTTCGAAATAGGCAAAGATTTTAAACTTCTTTTATCCAAGGAAGAAGACTTTTGCAGAGGAGAAGACTATTTCTTGGAAAAAAAAAAATTCTTCAGCTAAGGTGACATTCTTGGCTCGTTGGTCTAGGGGTATGATTCTCGCTTCGGGTGCGAGAGGTCCCGGGTTCAAATCCCGGACGAGCCCACGTGGAGTTCATTTTCACATCTGAGGAAGCCGTCAGCACAGAGATGATTTTACCGTCACTTGCAGGTATCAGTCATCGCCTAACCCTTTCTCACGGCAGTCAGTTGAGACCTACATCCAGATGGTTTTCACCTTTATTTGACAAATAGTGTACTTGACCCCAGAAAATATATTTTTTTAGCAAAATATGCAGATGGCATTGACGGAGGCACAAATTCTTCAGCTAAGGAGACATTCTTGGCTCGTTGGTCTAGGGGTATGATTCTCAATTCGGGTGCGAGAGGTCCCGGGTTCAAATCCCGGACGAGCCCAAGCTTTAGGCAAAAGGCCTGATTTCACATCGTCTTCTTGGTCCCAGTAAAAGGCGTTTTTATGCTATGCTTGAACTTTTGCAGTGCCCTTGTCTACTACTCAGCCTAGCCCGGGAAGCCGGCCAAAGAGGGCAACCAGCTTTCGGCTCGTTGGTCTAGGGGTATGATTCTCGCTTTGGGTGCGAGTGGTCACGGGTTCAAATACCGGACGAGCCCAAGTTATAGGCAGAAGGCCCGATTTTCCATCTTCGTCCCGGTCAAGGCACCTTTACGCTATGCTTCAACTTTTGTAGTGCCCTTGTCCACTGCTCAGCCTAGTCTACCAGACCCTACTGGTAGAAAGGGGGTGATTTTGCCCTGACCAAACTTCTCCTTGGCTTTCGATATTTTCGAAATAGGCAAAGATTTTAAACTTTTTTCATCCAAGGAAGAAGACTTTTTGCAGAGGAGAAGACTATTTCTTGGGAAAAAAAAAAATTCTTCAGCTAAGGTGACATTCTTGGCTCGTTGGTCTAGGGGTATGATTCTCGCATCGGGTGCGAGAGGTC